>NC_140592.1:613332020-613681734 GCF_964204655.1 Triturus cristatus | reverse complement strand
CTCAAATATTCTGAATTTAAAACGTTCATGTAAATAAAGTTTTACTTTATTAAATAGGGAAAATTTAGCTTTGCATGAAAAATATTTTTGCAGCTTTTCCTTTGAAATATCTATGCTTTCTGCTGCTAACTTGTGTTCATGGTGAACAAAGTGTGTTTAAGTGCAAAGTGTGTTTAAGACTGCAGTACCACCTCCTGTCTACAGGGGCAGAGCTGAGCAAAAATATAAACACACTTTATGAAACACAGGTCCCCACAAGGCAATTTTTAAAAAAAAGTTGTAAAAATTGACACAGATGTTCCTGAAGCCATTTTTTTTTTATCATTTAAAGGACATTGCCTTGTGGGGACCTGGGTTCAGGTCCCCACAGTGTGAGTGTGTTATCACACCCAAGTCTCCACAAGGATACTAAAACACACACACACGCACACCAAATCTTAGATCTATCCAGAAAAGAATAGATCGATGTTCCTTGGCTACACACAACTTCCATATATCTATCCTATTTTTAAATTTGAACCCTTGATTTCTGAAAAGTAACATTTCCGCCAGAAGTAGTATTTGCAGGGTTTACCTCATTTCCAATTTTGTGAAGAAATTCTTTGTCCCAACACTTTAAGCTATAGTTGTGTGTAGTGATCCATTATCTGCTGAAATATTAAATGGTAGGGTTCAAACAAATACAATTCTTGTTATTACTTTTGATGCACAATACAGCATCATGTTTGACATTCAGTGCTGAACGATCATTCTTCTATGTGCTTCAGCCAATTTCTATAACATTTCAAACTTAGTATTTTAGCCTTTTCATTTTACAAATTCTGGCAAAGGACCCAATAGTTCTCCATTCTAAACACTTCACATTGCATGATGGACATTTTGCAAACTGGATTGAATGAAACCACCACTTTTTTCGTCTTTATTACACTTCACATTAAATATAATTTTTCACAATGCAGCTCTGGTACACCGACCTGAAAACTTCATTAATCCAGAGCCTTTTGTGAATCTCTTATTTGTTGGAATGCATTATTGTTTGGTTATAAATTAGCTTAACATGGAATGTACCACATTTGCAATTTATAGATAGTTTCTTTTAGCCCAAAACATTCTTCCAAATTAATTCTTATCTTATTTGCGATTAAAAATGTGAACCGTGTGATTGCCACGCAAACTAATTGAGAGAAGTGAACAACTAAATGACCTGCACGTCCAATTTGATTAAAAAGACTCAACTCTTCAGGTCAAAATAAGATGCTCTCCTCTCGCTCTTTATTCACATATAGTTCGGAAAATATTTTCATTTCTGCTACTTCGTTATGGTCCTATTGGGGCAGGCAGAACAAGTTGAGAGGAGTTAAATTGAACAGCTGTGCTGAAGACAGTGTTACTTAATGTAATGGCTTGCAGAGTGAAATAAAGGCTAAAATTAATATTTTACTGCACTAATTTATTCATGCAACAGTTTTTATAAAAGGTAACTATAATTTAAGAAGTAGTAAAATACACTTTCAATATTGTCTTGATCTTTCAGCAATTTTAAATGTATGTGCAGTGACAACATTTTATTGAGGTAGCGGAGATGATCAGTTAGAGTATTTTCAGATTGATAAAATGTGCAAGAATGCAACTGCCTCGCACATTCTAGTATTTTATATGTTCTCCAAAATAGCCGCTTAGCATCACCATGTTGCATGTTTACCATGCAGACATAGTGTTCTACACACTAAGAAGCAATGAATATAGCCTAAGAGCCCGCCATAGCAGGTTCAACTGGCCATAAAAGGTCTGCTCCAGCGATAAAGGCTCGAGCCGAAGGTGAGGGCCTTTAACAAGGGAGCAGGCCTTTAGTGACCGTTAGAGCCCATAAGGCTATTTGAACATTTGGCCCCTAGAGGGCAGAATGTTCTAATTTGTAAACAAAGGCCTCACGTGGCCTGAGGGGATTCAAATTCCGTCAGGCTCAGTGAGGCCTTTGACAAACATTGGAATTTTAATGCTTCAGGCTTCTACTGACCATTAGAAGACCGGAGCACTCCATTGTTTTCAATAGAGCTCCCAACATTCCAATGTTCTACTATAGCCTTATTGCCCGCCGTAGCGGGCTATACCGGCTATTAAAGGCTATTAAAGGCCCGAGCCGTAGGCGAGGACCTTTAACAAGGGAGCAGGACTTTAGTAGCCTGTATAGCCCAGCTAAAAAGGGCTTTAAGGCTATTAGAACATTCTGCCACTAGGGGGCAGAATGTTATAATAAATAAAACAAAGGCCTCTCGGAGCCCGAGAGGATTTAAATCCCCTCAGACTCCAAAAGACCTTTGTGAAAACAACATTGGAATGTTGCTTTGCGGGCCTTTACCGGCCCATAGAAGCTCGGAGCACTCCATTGTATTCAATGGAGTGCTCCACATTCCAATGTTCTAATAATAGATGTGTTTAGCAATGGGTTACCTCGGGTCCATGCTCATGCATCTCAATGACTATGGGGATATTGTGGCTTGAAAGGAAAAGTCTAGCATTAGCTGAGCATGAGTTTTGTAATACACTTGACAAGGGTACCTTGCAGTGTTTCACCTGAAGTGGATGCATCTATCTATAAATTACACACAACCACTTTTTCCCCATTTAAAACTGTTTGAAAGGTATCTTCAAGGGAATGACAGCAAGATGCTGCAGAAATGCGCAGGTTCATTCGGGATTGGCATTTAGCAGTGATTTTAACTTGTCAACAACACTCAAGTCAATTCACTGAGTTCCTCTGGTTCAGCAATGTACTGAATTAAAATATACAACACCAGTGTTGCAGCACAGCCACCTCCACCAGGTCTACCCTCCCAAAAACTCCCAAACACAACGTAGTAATTTTAGTCATACAATTACCGGATAGAACATTAGGCATAATACAGTTCTAATAAGAAAGTACTCTTTATTGAGGAACATAAGCAACTATAGGCCACTAATAAGACCGTCATATTTTCAAATGGCTGAATTGATCTATATATAGAGTTCACCGGGCTGCAGCTCAAAAGGCACTGAGTATCACATTGAAATGAGCAGATCTGAATCTGCTCTTCTGACTATGCATTCATTTCACTTCACATCCAATGAAGCAGACTCTTTAAAATTCAGGCAGGTCTAATTTAAACAACCTTTTCAAAAGAGCTCCTCTTCTGTGATTCGCCATCTGCCTGCCCATATATTGGCAAGTAGTAAAGTATGCATGTGTTGCTAATTCCTTGTAGCTAAACTCCTACAATATTCTAAAATCAGAACATTTTTACTCAAATGAGGGGGTTATTAAAACAAATCTGAAGATTATCGTTCCTCTAGAATAACCATTCCAGATTCACATTTGAAAATAAAAGTGGAATAATTTTTAAAGTCAATCTTGTTGGAAACTGGCACTTTATATAGTGAACCAAAAAGAAGTACACCTTGTACAGAGTCCAAGCAAAACCCAAAGGAATTAGAGGCACAAATTACACCCCAAATGCTCTCTTGTGTGGGCGAGCAGTTAGGCATATCAGAGGTAAGTGCTAAGCATTTATTGCATTCACAAAGGCAGTAAATGAGACACACTGAAAGAAATCGGACACAGATTTATTTAAATAAACACATACTTTTATATGAAGTACTTTTCGAGTTATGCATTTTAAGTTTTCAAAAGTTGACAGTGCAATTTTTGGGAGTAGTAATGCAATCCCATGGGGAAAAAATATGTACTGCATTTAGGTACTTAACAGCAACTTACAAGACTGTTCTCCAGGACTTATGGTGAGTAAAGGGCAAGGTCCAAGACCACACCAGCAGGTCACGTCAGGAGGCTCTGGGGCTTCCAGGTGCAGAGGTATGTCCCAGCGTTGGGTGTCCCATTCACTTCAATTGGGAATGGTCCAGTTGAAAACAGGCTGCAAGCTGGGACTGGGGCACCATTCCGGGGGAATCCGGGGGGGGACACAACCCTTGAGATCCTCAGGCACATGAGGACACCGTTGGTCCACTTCTCCGCAGGCTTTGAGGCTTGGGTGCAGTGGTGTCCTTTGGCGTCTGATTTGATGTTAGAGTCACTCACGTTTGTAGGGGGCCTGCAGAAAGAGGCTTCAGCTGGCGCCTGGAAGTCTAGTGTGGGCAAACCCAAGGGTGGGCTTAACTCCTGTGGGTCTGGGATTCGCGTTGACACCATCACCTCCCTTGGACTCGGACAGTGGATCATAGGTGCTTTGAGGAGTCGGGTGGCAGCGGTCCAAGACTGACTCCTTGTCTTTGGTTCCTGCAGAAGGGGGAAAGCAGGACATCTGGGCTACTTTCGTTGTTGGTCTCACTGTCCCTGAAGTTCCTCGACATGCAGGATGGTTTCTCAGCATTTGTTGCTGCCAGGGATCTGATCTAGTACCCCGGTATTGGTGTTGTGTGGTCAGTCGTGGCATCCCCACACTTGGAGGGAGGATGGATCTGATCTGTAAGAGGACAGCTACCTCTTCCTGGGCGGCTGCTGCGTTGGTTGTCCCCATAGGCAGCAGGCTGGTATACCGGGCATTGCTTCTTTGGTGCCTGTGGCTGGAAAGGAGTAACTCCCCTACTCCAACTGAGTTTCTTTGCCATTGGCGAAGCACTGGCAGTCCTCGGGTATTCTTGGAGTCTGCACAGCAGCAGGACAAGTCAGTTGCTCCTCGAGGGTAGGGTGCAGCAGGCAGGCTGAAAGGGCTGGCGGCTAGTTAGTTGTGCTCCTTTGTTCCCAGGTCAGCAGTCTTCTTATTTGTCCACTTCTTTTTGTGTGTCGAAATCTGAAGTCCTGGTATCAGGGGGTCCCCTAAATACTAAATTTAGGGGTATTAAGGGGAGTGAGCATAGTAGCAAATGGGCAACTTACCCCTGGGGGTCACTACACCCCCTAGATCACCACTTTCTTTGGGGAGTGGGCATTACCCTGTACCAGAATTCCTAATGCCACCAAGCACAAGATGGTGGGATTTCTGATTTTGTGTCCACTTTAAACTGATCACCCTAGAGGTGTGTCCAACTTGGCAGTATAACACGCCTCCTGCATAGCTAATTTTCCCGCCTGTCATGATGCTAAATGGGCCCAGGGCAAAGGGGGGCATTCCCCTGTCTGGGGAAGACTTTGGTTGCATATCAAAAGCGGCAGAGGCCTTTGAAGTCTCTTACCGTGATATGCTGATTTACCAGCCTTACTGGAGGAGGAGGTGTAACACCTCTCTCCAGTGCACGCATTGTTCCTGACCTCCTTAGAGCAAGGGGTCTCTCCCCTGGGGGGTCTGAAACTCATCTGTTGTGGCAGGCTTGACAGGACCAGTCAGCCAGTGCATGTATTAATTAATCCAACACTGGAATCAGTGTGAGTTTATTAATACGGGGTGCTTGATACCAAACACCATAGGTTTTAGTGAAGCTATTATGTTGCTGAGAAACTTGTTTTGACCAGTGTCCAGAACATACCCTAAGATGGCTTCCTTGTTCACTTGTGCTGTCAGTAATGGAAGTGGCCAGAACAGGGGCATACCTGGTCATGCAGATATGTCTTCACATGTCATTTAATGACCAGTTGTCTTGTTTTGGGGAAAGAACACTGGCACTGGGGTCTTGGTTAGTAGGAACCCAGTGCACTTCAGTCGAAGTTGCGTCTAATACCAGGCAACAATTTGGGGGACTACTGCAATAAAATCTAGTTTCCTACAAATGTACATTTTCTTCAGAAAACTGAAATAGAAAGTATCATTAAATACAATGAAAACTGAACTCTCTAAATGAGATTAGCAAAGGCAGCTGAACAAAAAGCAGATGAAGCATAGCAGTCACAATCAACACCCTACATGTTGAAAAAATGAGTGCCTTTTGATATGCATTGTGTAAGTTAAATATTAAAATTTGAATGCCCTTAAATAGGCTTCCTACTTACTAAATAACATTTCTTTATTAATTCTTCACTTCCCACTTCATTACTGCCCGCCATGCCCATGTGCTTTTTTGTTTTACTACTGATCCCAAACATCTAAATACGGTGTGCTGGGACTTTCTACTGTTGGCGCCAATAAGCCTAGGTGGTCATTACAAATGAATGCCTTGTTGTTGCATTGGCTGCAACGGATAGCAGAGTAAAAGTAAAGTGTGCAGCATAAACTAATGCACTTCAATATAAAAATATATATATTTATTTAGGAAACACAGACCAAGGAAAGTGTATCAATCAGATGAATAAAATACTACATTTGCCTTAGAACCAACAGATGTACAAATGATTTATTTTGAAGTCTCCCATATGATACTCAAATGTCGGGTATGGTTATTTTGGTATTTTAGATTAACTTTAGGACCAGTGGTGTGCAGCTGGTTGCATGTTACAATGTACAGATCTTTTCAACTTTTTTTAACAACAACTTTGAAAAATTAGGAGGGATTTTTACAAGACAGCAATACTTTGCATAAAGCTCAGAGTTTACACCATGATATTTTATTTCCTGAAAAAATGGTGCAACTGGGATTGAGGGCCACAATGTAAGCACATCTCCAGAAAAAGAAAATTTACAAAAAAAGGAAGTACTTACATGGCTATATATATTTCGCTGCCACTCTGGTACAGCACCTCTGTCCAAAGTCCAAATACGAATGGTGCTGTCAGAAGAGCAAGTCAAAAATGATCCCCTGGGCAGGCAAGCTTTATCATCTTCCAACTCCGGATACACCTTCCATATGTATAATTGAATGCAAATTATAAAATTAATTAGTAAAGGTTTTAACAATGTAATCACATATTGAATTGTCATGGATGTTGGCTTGCAGGTTTTAGATGCTTGATAATGTTTATGTCTAGGAGATAACACAATTCATTATAAAAATAAACGCTTTCACTGATTTACTGTTTAAGATGTCACATAAAACAATATTTTAGTATATGTATCGATTTCATAATTTCTGGGAGCAAACTTAATTAGTTAATCATTATATTAACGCAAAATCATGATGTTATATCTAGTCTGATATAGCTGACTTCTGCCAAATATAGGAAAAACACTTACAGTATACCATGGCAACAATTAATTAATATATTTAAATTGACCTCAAACAACAAAATGGTATAATTAATATGTAAAATGCACTGGAAATTTGCATAAACTGATATATTGTATGTATAGGGATCTATATAGACAATTCTGGCAAGAGAGCAATACAATGGAGTACACATGTGGAACTAGAGGAGTACCGAGGAGAGGACGAGAGAGAAGATTTAAGCTCAGAAGGGAGATTACCAGCTGGATTCTATCATCCAGAAGATTACAAATGAATGAAGAATTATTTGAAGAGTAGGCATGGCAGTTTCTCACTGGCAGGCATGAATGGGGGAGCTTGCCCAATCTGGGTGGGGAATGAATTCCATATCTTAAGAGTGCATTTTTGGTCTGAAGCCTGTAAGGATACATTTACAAATGCCAGGAATCCCCTCCTAAAAGACCATGATCTAGCTGTTAGAAATGGCATATTGCAACAGTTTATACTCTTCCTTCCACTAAGGACCTCATCACCACCAACCTCAACTTCCAGGAAGGAATGAAGGACGTTGCATCCTGGATGAGCAGCAGCTGCCTGAAGCTCAACTTGGAGAAGACAGAGGTCCTCGTCCTTGGACCCTCCCCCTCTGCATGGGACAGCACCTGGTGGCTCACCGCTCTCAGGCAGTCCTCCCACCCCAATGGACCATGCCCGTAACCTCGGCATTGTACTCGACTCCTCCCACTCCATGACCCGACAGGTCAACGCCATCGCCTCCAGCAGCTTCAACACCCTCCGCATCCTACGAAAGACCTTTGACTGGATCCCCCTGAAATCAAGGAAGACCGTCACTCACACACTCATAACCAGCAGACTGGACTACGGTAACGCCCTCTACGCCGGGATCAACAAGTCTCTGCTCCGCAAACTCCAGACCATACAGAGCACCGCAGCGAGACTCGTCCATGGCATCCCTCGACACAAGCGCATCACTCAACACCTGCGCAACCTAAACTGCCTCCCCATAGAAAAGAGAATCACCTTCAAGATACTCACCCATCCCTACAAATGCTTTCACAACACCGGACCCCAATACCTCAATGAGAGAATCTCCTTCCACGCACACAAGCGAAACTTCCGATCCTCCGACCTTGCTGAAATCCAGCGGATCCGCAGAGCCAGAACAGGGGGAAGAGCTTTCTCCTACATGGCGGCCAAGACCCGGAACGAGCTCCCGATCGACACCAGATGCGCCCCCTCCCTGAACATCTTCAGGAAGACACTCCCTGGCTCTTTGACTGACCGGAGCTGCTTGCGACCCTCACGGGTGAGTAGTGCACTTACAATTCCCCTGATGGATTGATTGATACGCTTTAGGTGACGTTGGCTGGTTGAGGAGACAAGTGAAATTCCAAAAGGATGACGGGAATTCAGGCAAGTTCCTTGAGAAGCTTACTCAGTTAGGCCATCTTTTAAAGAATATGCTCTTCAGGGAAAGTTGGGTTGGATGTGATTCTTGAAAGTCCACATGTAGTGGAACAGGGTGAGATCAATTGTATGATTGTTTTGAGTTCTGATCACAGGCACAAGGTCAGATGGTCTCAGGAGGCTTTGTTTCTCTTTTATTTTATTTTTTTAGATATGCATTGGGAACTGTGAGCTTAGGGTAGTTAAAATGAGGAATTCCAGTGATTTGGAATAGTTCACCATTTATGAGATGTAGCAATTATGGCTCATTGCTGAGAGACATTCTTGCCCGTTCCTGTTGGTAGTCAGTAGTGTTCAGCACACTCTTATCAAGAGGAGGAACTTTAAGTGCTACTAAGACATGCAGGCCTGGAGTGTGACAAGGCAATCTTTGAATGGGGGTAATGTCATTTCTGATATGAATTTTACGTAGTGTTTGGTGCTGTCCACATAGTGATGTATATTAATGTTCTTTCCAACCAGGACTCCCAGGGAACAAATGGAGCACATGAAAATTATGGCGGACAAGAAAAATCCTGCGGGGAATCCTCAGGTCACAAGGATCAGATCTGAATGTGCTTATTTAGACAGGTTGAGCTCTATAGTTCAGGTCACATGCAAACCATTGAAGGACAGTACTACTGATGCCCATTGTTGAAGCGAGAATGTTAAGGAGAGTTTTCTCATCAACTCTGTCAGAGGCTGTTGATGATTTGGAATAAGTTAGTAACTACGTGTACGGTGGCTGTTGGGGGGGGGGGGGGGTTAGATGAGATATGAAGTGTGCCCACTTGAGTCTGTTATGATGCTGTAATATATTTTGTCATATAGCTCATCTAAATGCTCCCAAAATTCCACCTTTGTATGGTAGCTCTTGCCATATAATTGCAATAGCTAATGCATTCATTTTCATTGCATGATTTGCATTACATTTATCGTATATTTTGATAGGATGCTTCTAGTTCATATATTCGTAAATAATCATTTGAATAACTGTTGCTTAGACACAAGCCTAATGACTTGAACATAAATGTGCCAGTGAATTCCTGTGTTATTTCTTCCGCCTGACATCTAAGTGGCCATGTTAATTTTTCTCAAAATAAAGGATTTAGATCGCATAAATTAGCTGTTCACAGCCCTTTCGCTGAGACCGATCGGAACTCTGAACACAAATTGTGGACAACAGAGCAGGGAGGTTCCTAGCAGGGGTGCATCAAACTGATCAGCTCTTAACAGTTGCTCTGCAGAAACATAATACAGTTTTGCTGACTGCCTTCGGACTGTAAAAACAGATGAAATTTGCAGCAAAGTGGATTATTGTTTGGGGTGGGCAAGTGTCCACCTCAAAGGATAAGGCCACCACCTACTAGAATTTACAAAAAAAATGGTGCCCAATCCCTGGTAACATAACAAAGAAGGCAGGCTTAAATCAAAGGCAATGCATAAAGTATATAAGCAGTGCATAAAGAGTAGAAAAAGTCACACAAAACACAATAAAACTCCACAATCAGTTTTAAAATAAAGAGCAACATAGTATGAGTGCGATAAGAGCAAAATTACAAAGATCCAATAAGCAGAGCCGTAGATATGAATTTTTAAAGATTTAAGTGGTATGATTTAGCAAGTGGATTGATAACTGTGAAAAGTCTGGAAGTCAATAAGTCACAAAACGTTTCTAAGTTCAACTTAGGAAAGGAACTTTGTCACTTTTTTTTAATGCATTGAAATTTCATCTAAGCCCGACACAGAAAGAGACTTTGTCTCTTTCCGAGAAGAAAATTCCTCAGTGATCAGGCCACCGCCATGTAACCAAAGGCCAAATATTTCAAGCAAGCTGGTTCCCATTGAGCTTTAGAGATATTGTGGTGGAAAGTCCCAACATGGCCGCGGTTTCTTGGAGGAGCAGATCAATTTATACCAGGGGGGGCAGAAAATTGTGAAAATATTGCCCCACTAAAGGGGAGTAACCTTTGCCCTAATGGCCGCTCCCCGACATATAAATATAAAACTCACAGGAGTCTAGTGGCTTTCTGCCCCACCTGGGGACAGATGGGCCTAAAAATAAACAGCCGATCTAGGCAGAAACAGCCAAAATATGTGGCCAAATACAAGGAGAGACCCCCTTGCCAAAGGGGCCACTCCCCTTATTGTGCAGACAATTATTCCTAGTGTCTAGTGGGTTTCTGCCCCATTGGGGACAGATGGGCCTAAAAATATTGTGATCTGCCCCCAAGGGTGGCAGAAACAGCCCAACCCTTGCCTAAGGGGCCACTCCCCGAATTGCAGGTACAATTATCCCTGGTGTCTAGTTGGTTTCTGCTCCCCTTGGAGGCAGATCGGTTTAAAAATATGACTGATCAAAAACGTCCAAAATATTTCACAAGAAAAAAAGGGGGAGCGACCCTTGCCTAAGGAGCTGCTCTCCAAATGGCAGGTGCAAATATCCCTGGTGTCTAGTGGGTTTCTGGCCCCCTTGGAGGCAGATAGGCCTAAAAATATGACTGATATGCCTCAAAGAGCAGAAACAGCCAAAATAATTCTCCAAAAAAAGGGGAGCAACCATTGCCTAGGGTCCATTCTCCTACATGCCAAAATACATTTCCCTGGTGTCTAGCGAGTTTCTGTCCTCCTTGCGGCCAGATCGTTAAATAAAATATGGAAAACCTGCCCCCAAGTGGTGCAGAAACAGCCAACATTTGCCCAAAAATAAAGGGGAATGACCCTTGCCCACGGGGGCCTCTCCCCAAAGCTAAAGAATATTCCTGGTGGCCTAGTGGTGCATTCCCTTAGAGGCCCACTGTGCTGGTGCTACCTGCAGAAGAAGCTGTGCTTCGCGAATTCTTCTGAACTCGGACTATGGGCGCGGAGGAGGAACTATTTGCCGATTTTAAAAGAAAGAGAAGGATTGCACTGATGAAATACTGACCTGTGTTGTATTGAACGTGTCGCAATTGTTTAAACACCCGCCCCGGTCCAACCCGGCTTGTGCCGTTGTGTGGAGGGCAGTGCTAACCCCAACAGCAATCACTTCCGGTCGAAGGAGGCGGGACTTCCTCCCCGGGACTCCTCTTTAGACCGAAGTGCACACAGCGCAGCGAGAGAACACTTTGATTGCGGAAGCGCGTGTGTAAGGGTAAAAACCTGTTTAAATTGCTAGCGTATATTTTGTAGGCGCGAAGCAAGCAGGGACTGTATATTTTTAAAAAAAGAACTATTTGCCGATTTTAAAAGAAAGAGAAAGATTGCACTGATGAAATACTGACCTGTGTTGTATTGAACGTGTCGCAATTGTTTAAACACCCACCCCGGTCCAACCCGGCTTGTACCGTTGTGTGGAGGGCAGGGCTAACCCCAACAGCAATCTCTTCCGGTCGAAGGAGGCGGGTCTTCCTCCCCGGGACTACTCATTAGAACGATATGCACACGTACGCGCAGCGGACGCGCGCAGCGGACGCGCGCAGCGGGCGCGCCGTCTGCGCGTCCGCGCACGAACGGGCTTAGGGCCAGAACCTATGCCGGGCGTGGACATCGATAGGGTGAGCTATTCGCGTCGTGCCTTACTAAGTCTTAGACCTACAAAGAACGCACAGTGTAATTATGTACACGAATCAGATGGACATTTTATAAATTGTGTACTCTGCCACCCGGTCAACTTACAACTGACTCAGGCACCAATTTCACACTCTGGCCTGAAATTAGCAGAATTGAACTGTAGGTCGCTCCCCATGCACGCCCTGCTTATTAACCACCTGCTCGTGGACCATGAGCTAGACATCCTGTTTCTTACGGAAACTTGGCTCACAACACACTCGGACTCGGATGTGGTCTTGGCTCTGGCCCCGGGTTTTCTTATCCAGTCCCAAGTACGTCCCTCTGGTAGAGGGGGCGGACTGGCCATTTTGCACAGAGATTATTTCTCTTGCAGAATTAGCGATGCTGATATCACAGACTCAGAGAGCTGCCATTTTACCATCCATCTGGCCCCGAGAACCTCTCTGGCAGGTCTTCTGGTGTATCGGCCCCCCCGGCCATTCTGGTCCCTTTGCTAGCGCCCTACTAGAATCTATCTCAGCACTTGCCCACTCTACACCTAACTTTACGGTGCTAGGGGACCTCAATATTCACTTTGATGATCCCCTAGACACAGGGGCTGCTGATCTGATACTAGACTTGGCTGCTTACGGCCTCCAACTGGCCAATACCGGAGCCACCCATATCAAGGGCCACCCGCTAGACCCAGTTTTTACAAATGTTCGCACCCTCCAGGCCAAACCTTCTTGCCCCCTCCCTTGCACTGACCATTTTTTGGTTCCTCTTTTCTGGCCAGGAGAATTCAGGAAGCCCCACAAGCCCGTCACGTACACCCAGGACAGGGCATGGTCCAGACTCTCAACTGAGGACTGGGCCAGAGCTCTGGAATCGACGACCCCCGCCCTCTCGGGGGACCTTGTCGTAGCTGAAAGCAATTTTAGGAAGTGGATTTCCGACTCACTCGACTCTATTATACCTATAAAAACCCATGAAGACAAGAGCGGAAAGACAGGCTCGGCCCCCTGGTTTAGCCTGGAACTCAGAGCCCTCCGCAAGGAATGTAAAAAAGCGGAGCGACTGTGGAGGAAGGACTGGCACCACTCTAGTACAGACTCCTACCGGAGGACTGTGAGAGCATACAAATCAGCTTTGAAACTTTCTAAGGCCTCTTACTATGACGATAGGATAAAAAATGCCACAAACCCCGCGAGAGAATCCTATCTCATCGTCAAAGAACTCCTAAAGATACCACAACCCCCTTCATTGACCAGGGCCCTACCGGACAGGAGTAATGAACTTGCAAAATACTTTGACTCTAAAGAACTCTGGCCAAGATGAAAAGTGGCTCTCCCCGTGACCCTGCTCCCATGAGGTTTTTGAAAGCAGTCGCCTCTGCGATTGTTCCTCCAGTCCTGGAGTTGATCAATGCCTCACTGTCCCAAGGCTCTGTCCCTCCTAATTGGAAGGGGGCGGCAGTTAAAGCCCTTCTCAAAAAACCCCAATTGGACCCTGCTGATCTGGCCAACTACAGGCCGATCTCGCTCCTCCCGGGCATCAGCAAAATGGCTGAAAAACTGGTTAACGTCCAGCTGTCCCAGTTTCTGGAATCTAACAATCTGCTGCGACGTTCCCAAACGGGGTTTCACCCTGGCCAAGGTACAGACACTGCCCTCCTCGCCGTCATCGAGGAGGCAAGGTGCATTTTGGATTCGGGGGGGTCAGTGGCAGTGATCCTCCTGGACCTTAGTGCAGCCTTTGACACGGTGAATCACCGTGTCTTGCTCCACCGGCTGGCCAGGGCAGGACTCGGGGGCACTGCGTTGGCCTGGATAGAGTCATTCCTGTCGGGCCGTTCGTTCCAGGTCTGGGATGGCAACTCCCGTTCTGACTCTCTTCCTTTGACAAGTGGGGTTCCCCAGGGTTCCTCACTTAGTCCCACTCTTTTTAACACATATATGGCCCCTCTGGAGGATGTAGTTGCCCCCTTCGGCATCAAGATTGTGAGTTATGCGGACGACACGCAATTGGTCGTCTCTCTCTCACATCTTGATCAATGCCCAGATAATCTCCTGCACTGCCTCCAGAAAATCCATCTCTGGATGTGCGAGTCCTCACTCAAACTTAATGGGTCCAAAACAGAAGTTATGCTGATGGGCAAGAAGTGGTCAGCAATTCCATCATCTGTTTGGCCCGATACTATGGGTGAGGTACCCGCCCCCAAGAAAGAAATCAAGAGTCTTGGGGTCTGGCTCGAACCGGACTTATCAATGAAAACCCAGGCAACTAAAACAGCTGGAACCTGCTTTGGACTTATGCGGTCAGTCCGCAAGATCCTTCCTCTGCTTCCCCTTCAATCCAGGAAACTCCTGGTTCAAGGACTGGGCCTTGCACGATTGGACTACAGCAATGCTGTCTATTTAGGAGCCCCTGAAGCTACTCTGGGCAAGCTACAATGAACCCAAAATGCGGCTGTCCGGATGCTGATGGGTCTTCCTTCCAGAACCTCTGCCAGACCTGCGCTTAAGCCTCTCCACTGGTTGCCAGTGCGAGAGAGGATCGAGTTTAAGGCAATGTGCATCGCTCACAAGCTCCTCAATGGACAAGGCCCTTCGATCCTAGGAGATATGGTTACCCCGTACAAAGCCTCGAGATCTCTGCGCTCGGACAATGAGCGACTGGCAAATGTCCCCAAGTTTAGGAGGGTGCGTACTGGAGGCCGTCGCTTCTCCGTAAAGGAAGCCACACGCTGGAATTCGCTTCCCCGCAGTTTTCGGTTGGAACCCTGCTACTTGCGTTTTCGCAAGCAGCTCAAAACTCTGCTTTTCCCTAAATAAGTTTTTCCTCCCCTCTTGGCCAATTTCAAGCTCTCACAGCGCGGGGATGCCTCCGGGTCACCAGGCGCTTTACAAATCTTTAAATAAATAAATAAATAAATTCCTGCTGCTCGATCACGCAGCAGGAATGAACTGCAAAGAGACACCAGGAGAAGGAAAACCTCTTTCTTTCCCCCAGGTGCCTTTCTACCCCCCCCTGATCCGTAACCGGACAGGAAGCAAACAGCTTACTTCTTCGACACACTAGAAGCAAATAGCTTCCAGCACATCCTGGCATGGTTTGATGATGTCGGCATGCGCCATGCAGGCTGATGTCATCACATCACCGAGGGGGGCCGGAATGGCAGCGGAAGAGCTTCCGCAGCCATCCCCATTGGGGGCCTGTAGATGGGTGGCCCACGGGGGAGCGCCAGTGCTTCACATGTGGGTGGATGCGCGGACGAAGTGGTTCCATCCTCGGCACAAGCCCACCATGACTGAGGTCGGAACAATTCTCTCCTCAGGAGGGAAGGGGTTAAACCAAAAACTCCTGGAGAACCAACCAGCCGAAATACCCATCAGGATGGTGCCCAACGGTCCAAGCAGTAGTGTTTTGTGAATGTATGGGGGGACATTCATGAGGCAGCTTGGCAGATGTCCAGGACTGGTACCCTAAGTAGTAACGTAGTGGAGGCTTTGGCCCTGGAGGAGTGAGCCTGCAAGTCCTCAGGAGGTGGATTCTTCACCAGTGCACAGCAGATTGTTATGTAGAATACCATCTGAGATGGTTCGTTTCTGCAGAGCTTTGCACTTCTTCGCTCCAGTGAACACAATGAAGAGCTGATAGTCCATCCGAAGATCTTTGGTGCAATCTATATAAAATGAGAGCACTCTTCTAAGGCCCAAATAGTAAAGTGCCTCCTCCTCCATAGATGGATAAGATGGAGCGTAGAAAGCGAGTGAGTGATGTAAAAAGGTGTGACCACCTTAAGAAGACAAGAGGCATAGTTTCTAAGGACCAGTTTGTCAGGGAAGAAGTTAGTGTTTGGAGGTTGGACCGACAGAGCTTGAAGCTCACTGACCCTCCAGGCCGATGAAACAGCCACCAGCGACACGGTTTTCAGACTCAAGAGTCGTAGAGGGCACAATTAAGATCCCACTGGAGCATCACAAAAGGAGTAGGCAAAAACAAATGTAAATCTTTCAAAAACCAAGATAAAACGACAGTCGCAAGAAAGCCAAGATGGCGGACTAAAAACCTTTAACGGTGCCCAGAGCAAGGCCTTGCTGGGCTGAAAAAAAAACAAAAAGAACTTCAGTCAGAGATACAAAAAGGAGATCCACATGGGGTGAGGAACACCACGCTACAAAGTTATCCCGATGGCAGGCGTAAATCGTCTTAATGGAATGATGCCTGGCTGCCAAGATAACCTCACAAACTTCGCAATAGAGGTAGAAAACCTTCAACTGCCGCCGCTCAACATCCATTAATGAAGGTGGAGCATGCCCGATTTGGGTGCTGAACTCTGCCCTGTTGTTGCAACAGGAGATCCTCACGAAGGGCCAGCCTGACTGGAGGACAGATGCCCATGCTCAGGAGTTCTGTATACCATACTCGTGTTGCTCAGTCCGTAGCCACTAGTATGACTTGGCCTAGTCAGTCTTGATTTTCGAGAACTCTGGGCAGGAGTGGTATCGGGTGAATACTGTAAAGTAGTCCAGAGTTCCACTCGAGGCAGAATGCATCTCAGAATGAGAGCTGCTCCTCAGTCTCAGAAGGAACCAACTCTGGCTGGAGATGCCATTCATGATCCACAAGAAATCGAAGGCCCTAGCATTCAGAGATCCTGCCAAGTGTTATATGAATAGGAAAAAGTCCTGACATTTAAACCATGTCCAGAGGTGCAGAGCCTCCTGGCACAGGGTCCACGACTCCACACTGCCCTGTTTGTTGCAGTACCACATGGCGGTGGTGTTGTCTGTAAACACCTGAACAAGCCTTCCTTTTAATGAAAGGAAGACTTGCCAAGCAAATAGCTCTCAACTCCAACAGGTTGATGTGGAGCTGAGATTCGGCCGGAGACCAGAGTCCTCGCGATGGACGCCAAAACCAAGAAGTGACAAGTTAGTCAGCACTGTGAGCTCTGGGTGGGGAAAGAAGAGGGGCTTGCCGCTGACCCATTAACGTTTCTCAAGACACCTCTGCAGTTCCTGCTGATATCTGGCAGAGTAACCTCAGTAGGAGAGTCAGATGCCACAAATCAGGAGCCGAAGCATCTCTGCTGACTGGAGATAGTAGCTCATAGTATGCATCCTGCAGCGACGGCAGTTTCACAGGACTACACTGAATGTGAGCTCTCAACTGTCACACTTGCAGAACAATATCCATAGATTAAACCAATTACATTGCAAGACACAGGTCCACTGCACACTCAAAAGGGAACCGCATACAGAGGAACACAGAATACACAGAGTGTAATTATACAGGTCTAAATGACAAAAATCAATTCCTATAGTGAAGGTGCTTCAAATTGCTGTATCATGCACTCACAAAACAGCTGGACGTGTGGTACATCCATCACCAATTGGCCTCAAGGTGAAAAGCAATAAATATACGACAAAAAAAACAATGAGCAGTAATAACAAAAGAGGTATGCCTCCAAACACACTGGAAACCAAAGAGTGTAAAAAGGACAGAATCAATCTCAGTATAGTCTGGAATGTACTAACAAACCCAGACCCAATCGCTTTTAAAACAAGCATTGGCATAGCCAATAGGTCTCGCCTTTGGGACATTATAAGTGTTTAGCCATGCAACAGTTGATGTTGTTGCACCAAGGATATTGTGCTGGATAACCAAACGCTTATAAGGTCCCAAAGGCGAGACCTATTGGCTATGTCCATGCTTGTACTTTTGTACTGTACTGCTGTGCTCTTGATGTGCTTAATCACTGCTGACTACAAACGTATACATATTTTAAATGCATTGGGGCTGTACCGATGGCAATCACAAATGTATATAGCTCGAACATATGTATTAGTGTAATTTATTTTTCACCAGCAAGTGCTGTTCAAGTTCTTCTCTTGTTATTACCCTTTATTTTAAAGCACACTATCACTCGTCCAAGCTCCAGAGCGCTGTAGCAAAAACGTTTCAATTAACGCAAAAAAATTTTACTCTGTGGAAGTTTGACAGCAGAGATTGGGATATTGACTTCTTATTAGACTATTAAGATTATCATAATCTTGAGATTAGGACAGCTATGTATGTGGCCTTTAATTAAGAAGGACTATTCCGCATGACAACCCCACTTCTCTCCTGGAGGTGGCAATTGGGCCAGTAGAGCCCACAGAATTTCCTGTGAAGCAGAGGGCTGGGAAATGTCCACATTTTACAGCCCCTTTAATCTCGGGGCAGGAGCGCGCACCTGATTGCTGGGAGCAGACAAAAAGTCAGAGCTTCAAAAGGTTCTTACTTTTACTGGGGCTAAATAACGCACCAAGGAAGTACAAGTAGACCATTAAGTCTAACCAGCAACGTTTATGTCAGTCTAGGAGTTATCATAAAAGAAAAAAAGCATTGGCATAGCCAATAGGTCTCGCCTTTGGGACATTATGAGTGTTTAGCCATGCAACAGTTGATGTTGCACCAAGGATATTGTCCTGCATAATTAAATACTTATAAGGTCCCAAAGGCGAGACCTATTGGCTATGCCAATGCTTGTCTTAATTAGTCTTATATTTTATTTCTATGTGCCTTTTTCCATCATACCTTCATAAACATTCATCTACAAAGGAGTGATACAGTGTCTAAACTTACCAACAGAGGCAGTGCTATTCAGCATCAATGCAGCACCACATCAGCATCACTTCAGCAAAACAACTCAGCATCGCTGCTCACTCCACTACACCCAAGCACCAATACAGCACCACCACCTCAGTGTTACTAAGCATCATAGCTTAAAAACATTGCCCAAGCCAATAGCTCTGGCTAAACACTTATAAGGTCACAAAGGCGAGACTATTAGCTATGCCAATGCTTGTTTATTTTTTACCTGCCTTGTTCGGGTGTCATTTTAAGGTTCGGCAATATATTAAAAAGATCTTGAAAGGTGTGGAGTTTGTTATTTGCGGTTTGTGGCGGTGGGTGATGTTTTCTCCCATTCTGCTCGATGCCATCCCTGGACACTCTGTGCCACCATGGGACAATTCTATTACATACAGTATGTGTTTAGTCGGTCATGTACTGTGGCTTGTTTTTGAGGCCTGTGCTACAGATTTGGAATTGCTTTTACCTGCTCCTCTTCGTGGATTATTCCTTTATAGCTACAAGGCACAATGGTTAGGTGCTAGGCTGATGATTCCTGACTTACACTTTGTTGGTTATGGAATATGCCCTCCGTGTCCACATAGGTGCACTCCTCTCTGGGTAAGTATAACTCAGGTGAACAGGAATATATAATCAGCATTGGTAAAACCAATCAGTCTGGATATTTTAAAGGACAAAGTGCTTGTCGATGGATTGGTGAGTTTGTGTGTCTATTGTGTGTTTGTGTGATTGGGTGAATATGAGAATAAGTCAGTGGTTGGGGCATGAGTGAGTGAGTGGATGGATGAATGAGTAAGTGACATGGCTATGTAACTGCATGCATGAATGTTTGAGTAATGAGAGCAAAGATGGATGGGAGACTAGATGAAAGGGTGAGTACATGACAGGACGCAAAGAAGTTACAGTGATCTTGGAGGCTGACCCTTCGTAAAGCAGCAGTGAACTGAGAGGCTAGACAGGCCCAATCTGAAATGTCACTGTGTCTGACCATATTGTCTGTAGCCCAGTTACTCTACACGAACTATAGACCTCACTGAACACTGAACAGAATTGTTCTAAAAAAGTGCCCATCTCTGAATACAGCACAGAAGTCTGCCAACAGAATTGGGAAGATTACTGAAATATAGTGTAATACAGAGCCATATCTACAAAATATGGCCTTCTGCTACTTTCTTCACCTGCAATGGAGCGGAAACAGGCTGCCTAGCATGCACCGTGTAGCAGAGGCGTGTGCATGTTCTTATACTTATCCCCTTCCAATATAAAATACTATTCCCAAACAACTTTTAAAACATTGGATGTATGCTGTACAGTGAAGCAAACATGCAATTTGGGGTCTGCTTGGAGACATCCATATATTTCTTCAAATTTGTGCCTGCCTCAAGGTGGCATTTTATAAATGCAAAGCCTGGTCTGACAATTTTAGTAAGTAGGGCTTTGTCTCAAAAAAATCATTAGTGCTTCCGCTGCAAAGCAGCACAAAGCATAGAAATGCAGTAATCTATCGGAAAAAAAAGTTTTGTGCTGAAAAGTAAATCCTCTTTAAAGACTTTTGCACCGCTTTGGGTCACTGCTTGAATTTATAGTAATGAAAAGTCTTGATAAATCGCATGTATATCTAAAATACATTGAGTAAATGTGTATTATTCACAATACCAGTAGCCCCTTTAAATACCAAAGAGTGTAGCTGCAGCTGTAAGCCAGTGATCCATGAACACCCTCTGTCTTATGCCGCAAGCTACAGGTTATAAATGTCAAATTGCACAGAGGCTGACATTTTAACTCCTTATTATTAAATTGTATGTCCTAAACTTTTATAGGGCCACTGTTTGCCAGGCTGCATTCTGGTAGGTAAGGCATCCTCACATAAATTAACCAATTTTTTACGATGGAGCGTATGCCTAAAGACCTTTGAAAACCTGGCAGCAACCAGTATGCAGCCTTTTAGTACCAGTTCCCTATGAATTTTAAATTGCTGCCCAGTTGTTACATATAACATACAGAAGGGTGCTGAATGAGCAAAAGAAATCACATGGGCTGAATGTGTACATTCATGTCTTATTTTAAACAACAATACAGTGGTGCAAGAGCACTGAAAGGATATATCTACATAAATCATTGTTAGAACATTTAATCTTTAGAGGTTATCCGTCATCTCAAATTAACAAATGAATTGTTAGCTTAATTATGCCACGGAACTTTAGAAACTGTCACTGAGCCATTCCACCACTTTTGTAATAGAACAACATGGGACATTCAGTGTCCCAAGAATCCTTTCTCTTACTTTGGACATTTTTTCGAAATCGGAGGCAGGACAACTACTTGTGGTTTGACTGTAATGCTATTAAAGTCATAATTTGGGACAGCGACGTATCAAACAATAGTGGGTGTTTCATTTACAGGGGTTTTAATTGCAGATTTCCATAGTGATATTTTTGTAATCGAAATCAACATACCTTTTTAGGTCTCGCCTGACCCAGCGCATGCGCTGGTCTGGCGAGACTTTTTGAGAGGGCTCCAAAAAGTGCTACCAGGCCAGCCTAGAGCTACAGTGCATGTGGGCGGGCGCGCGGGCCATGCTTTTCCGCGATTACTTTCACTTAGGTGAAATAGGTCTCGCTTTTGGGACCTTATAAGTATTTAGTTATGCAACTGTTGCATGGCTAAACACTTATAAGGTCCCAAAGGCAAGACCTATTGGCTATGCCAATGTTTGTTTACAGTCTGCACCACTGAAGAGTAGTTGTTCCTTCTTTTTCTACTTTTATATTCGGAGTTTTGGCTTGAGAAAAGATTATTATTAGAACTAGAAGATGTGTACCTATAAACAACGAGATTTGTAGTAATTGTGTATAATTATCACAAAGCGGATATTTAAAAAAGCCACTAGGTGGAGCTGCGAGCATAGAAAGACAAACAAAGCTAATTTTAAAGCACGCAGGGTCTGATGAAAAAGGTAAGAAACCAGGTTGTGAAAAAGGGGTAGGGAACCAAATAGGAGAAAAACATGAAGTTCTTCCATATTAGTTGCACTCGTTGACTAAAGTGGAAAGAGTAGATCGAGCTCAAGTAAACGAAGAGGCAAGGAAAACATGTGTAAATGTGAAGCGCATTTTGGAAAGGAAATATACAGACATAGTGTACGTAAAGCACCACTCTATCTAAACAAGCAGGAAGGCAACAATGACGGCAGGGAGAAGGCGGGAGCGGGGAGGCAACAAATGGCTTAATGAGCCATGACGAGAGAGGAAAGCCAGATGGCGCCTCTGCTCGTAACCTCGCGCATAATCGCTAGGTTTAGGCCACAGGCAAAAGCGTGTGGTAGCATTTCTGAAGCCGACTTACTAAAAGTCTCGCCAGAGCAGCGCATGCGCTGGCTCAGACGAGACCTAAAAAGTGCACCACATCTGCTGTATTTGAACCATTATATATTCGGTGTACAAGTTCATCAAAATGATGCGCTAAGTTTGTGCACAATTGAGATTGTAGTTCATAGGAAGACCTCGCAACTTGAAGACCAAAAGTTGCTTGAGCAGATGTTAATCCAAAGTCTATTTGAAACGGTTAGATCTGTCATCCTTAAATAGTCTTCTCCCAAACTTTTTGCCTCCACGTTTTGCTTAATCTTTTTTTGGCCTCAAGACTCTGAGCACTTTACCACTATGACCAGTGCTAAAGTGAATGTGCTTCTTCCCTAAACATGTGTGCAATTGGTGTATACATGATTGGCATATTTAATTTACCTGCAAGTGTATCCAGAGACTGTAAGTTATATGCTACTAGTGGGTTTGCATCACTGTTTGTGCCACCCCTAGAAGTCTCTTTTCAAACCTGTCTCAGGCCTGCCACTGCAGTGCATGTGTGTGCAGTTTACTGCCTTTTCGACTTGACATTTCAAACTACTTGTCAAGCCTTAAACAAACCCTTTTCATACACATAAGTCATCCCTAAGGCAGGCCCTGGGAAGCCCTAAGGGCAGGGTGCTGTGTAAGTAAAAGGTAGGACATGTACTTTTATGTTCTGCATGTCTTGGTAGCGTTAGGATTCCTACCACAGCTCACCTCTCCTGACTATCACAATATACCGGCATGACTCATATCATTCCTCCCAACACTTATGAATGAACAAATGTCTTGTACCCTGACCTTTAGCCATATTCAATGCTGTTGGTAATATCTAGCTGCAGCTGGTGTTCCCCAGTTTATTTGAGAAGGCTTAGCAACTTTTACAAATGTTTTACCATACATATGCAAGGTCAGGTTTCAGGAGCCACAGAATCATTCAGAAAATCAACCAAAATAAGCATCAAGCAACCGGCATAGATGACCTCAACATGAACTTTCCGGAAGACAGCCCTCATCAAATTAATCCCTGCACCTGTTCCTTGATATAAGCAATTAGAACGCAACCTTTGTGAAACGTAAAACAGACTATGGCTTGCCAGACACCAAATTGTTGACGTTATGTCATCAAACACTGGGTGACACATCCTCTAATACATCCAGTAATTTTTTATTTTTCAAATACCCTCCTGAACTCCAACAAATCCCCGACCCGACTGCGCTGAGAACTGAAATGCGAACGCCCTTTCACATATATAAAAATAAAACAAGTTGGACATTCTGCACCAGTTCCGCACTTCGCCCGCAGCACCTCTAGGGAGACCCTACTCAAAATGATGCATTATTAGTATTACACGTCAGCAAGAACTGCCAGAGGTAAACGAGGTAGCGATGACAGATACTGGTGTAATTGTGGCCCCGCAGGCACACTGACTCACCTCTTATGGCACTGCACGAAGTTGCACTGCTACTGGGCCGATATCTTAGCAGACATTCATGAGATGAAGGATATGAATATACCTCAATTTCTAGTTATCTCTATTTAGGACTCCCCTATGCTTTGACCTTTCCCCTTCGATCAACAAAAGGGAAAGCCATCACACCTGCCCTATGTGATGTCAAACAAGTCCTTCTGATGAAGTGGGGCACGGAGACAGTGCCTACTCACACCGATTGGCTACACAGATTTTGGGAACTTCATTGCATGCAAAAACTGACTGCATTTGTGGACCATATGCTACCCCAGTTCGACAAAATCTGGGGCCCATACCTTTGTTTCCTGGCACAGAGCTTCCAGTAGTTGATCTGCCCGCGTACCTACGAGTGCTTCGCCTCACAGCTGCGACCCATAACCAGGACTGATGTCCCCCCTGCTTTGTTATTTTCACTTTGATTGCTTCGGGAGACAGCAGTGACCGATGAGTACTACTCACTTTCCCTACCCAGTTCCCCACTCTTCCTGTCACCTTCGTATGAATTCTGGGACTCTGCCCACCTCCACCCTTCCCCGCCACCATCCCCAACACCCCCCCTCAAGTTCAAACTATATCCCCCCCCCCCTTAATTTCCCTCACCAGCCATTGGATGTAGGTGAGGTCTTAGATTTGTCTAGGTTCTTGCTTTGACTTCTTTTGTCTGAAAACCAATAAAATAGATTTAAACCTAAAATGCACTATGACCTCATTATTTTTCAAATGTGTTTTCGTGGAAAACCTGCCGAAACACCCAAGATGAGGTGTGACCCTCTTGCATCACTTGTTTGTTACAATTCAGGGCAAATATTACATTCCACTTTTAAAGACCATATCAGCACCCTAAAATAGGTGGTATCTAAAACAGGCATCTGTCTGTTTAGCTTTGTTATATTAATCATGACGTTAATATGGCACTCAAGCAGTGTCAATTATGGTGATGTCATCAAGGTTAAGGTAAAGGGACATCACATTCTGGGAACATTCAGGGTCATATGATGTCACTTCCTGTGAGGACATTGAAGTTATGGTGTGTGATGTCACTATTGCTAGCCTTTGCATTTTGAGGAATCAATGTCTATTGGAAGACCATCTAGTCAGGAGCAGTGAAATGGGAGAGAGCATCTAGTCACGAGGAGTGACCTAAGAGTAACAAGAAAGTAATGCCATCATGAGCAAGGGGCTGACCCAAAGCACACTATGGAGTATGGTGTGTAATGTTTGCAAAATGCAGCTGAAGCGGTGTGTAATGACATCATAAAAAACAGTATTGTAATAACGGTCCTATATATACTATGGCTAAAATGAAAGAAAAAAAAGAAAATTGTTACCAAGCAGTATTATGGATACTGCAGGATTCTTGGCTAAAGTAGCACGTGGGGCTCAAGTTACCGCCCCATAATTCCCTTCCTTTTTCCACACTTCTACTTAAAAGACCATCAAAAACAAACAGTAATAGGAAACTTTTACAGCAATATGTTTAACAAATACAACAATTAAAAGGAATGAAACTCAATGTGCTTTTATTAGTTTTTGTTGTGTGAACAAAGGTTGTGCTTCTTGGAGAAACTCTATATACAATTACCAAGATATATTACTCGAGAGTCATAACTGTTAATATATATATACATACATATACACACACACACACACACAATACGAACATTTCAGAAAAAAGAAAAACAATCTCACCTGAACATTCCAAATGTGGGAGCTGTGATAGAGGGCTGAACACACTTTCCCAATTTTCTTTGTATCTTTGACATCCCAAACGTACAAGCTATGATCGTTATATACACAAGATACCCAATGATTGCAAGGATCATAGGCCACAGCAATGGTGTCAGGATACTGAGAATCTGGACTCTTTCTGAAAAGGATGCTAGGAAAAAAGTAACTTTTTAGTATCTCCCAGTATTTAATAACAAGATGACAAAAGTTGAGAGGACTGGGAAAAACCGTTCAATATTAGGATTCTGAGTTTTAAAAGGGTTTTATTGTTGTAAATTGTAAGCCATCATAAGGAGAAAGCAAGTTCCTAATTGGCAATTACAAATGTAAACTGATAGCATTCTACAAGTGCTATGAACAGCATCTCCTCAAACACACACTTTTCATTTACAGAATAAGTTCAATCATGTTTACCTTGGATCTACTCCCTTAGCAATATCCGTACCCAGGGAGTGAGGTTTTGGTAAATTTGTGACGTACTGCAGATTGAGGGAATTAAAAATCCTCACAGTTCCATCTCTGCAACCACAAAAGATAAACTCTTCGCTCGTAGAAAGGCAATGTGCTGTTGAAATCTTGAATATCAAAATAAAGATGTGCATTTAATTTGGGAATCCTTTGCTCCACTGCAAACAGTAACTATATGAAACTTTTGCTTTAGAAAGAAGCACGCAATATAAGCACTTTTAGTAAATATCAGCACTATAAATTCTATAAATGCCAGCTTTAAAACAAAAGAAAAAAATGCAAGATAAGAGCTGAACAATATAGGAGAAAAAGAGAATAAGTTATTTTGAATCAACTATCTTCTATTGGCCCGACATTGATGGATTACTTTGTAGTGATCGATATAAAATTAACTTAGACCAAACTTTCCCAATCTTCTTCCAAAGCCTCAAGCAAGGAAAATACAAATTCTTCTCTCTAAAAATGAGTCCGAAAAAAAGGTTATTTACCTGTACCAGCACTTGTCCATCATGGGTATCTTCTCTGAATTCTTACATACTAAACATCTCCACCCTGAATCTGATTGAGAATACTTATATGAAATAGTTTGACTATTTGTATGTCTGGCTAACAGTGGACGTTAGTTGATGCCAGTGATCCTACAATGAACACAATATATAGTTTCTATGGGTTAGCCACCTTCAGCATTGGTTGTTTTGGCCGAGTCCTTCCAACAGCTGCTTGATGAAGTGGTATTCACATTATGGATCTGCTAATAGGAACATTTCATTTTGCCATCACACTATTGACTACTGGGTGTATTAGCCCTCACAGAGTGCTTTTTACTGTTATGCATTGATAATTAAGCAACCATCTATTACAAAGGAGGCACACCCTTTCGCCTCATCCCACTTTACACCAATCCTTACTCCTTACTTCACTCCTAGCTCTACTCCTATCACTGGTCTTGCCTTCACTTCTACCCCTTACTACCCCTACTCACGCTGAGTGTGAGCCGTTAACACTAATGTCCAAACTCCTATTCTTTTACTCATACTCCAACTCATAATCTTCCCTCCTTACTCTTAATGCTACCTTAGCTCCTACTCTCAGTCCAACTTATACATACATCTATTACATATACTAAAATTACTCAAGAAAATAGGTAAGTGTATTACAGAAATAGTAAATCTGAAACGGGAAGAAAAGAAACCCCAAGTTCATTGCAACCGTTTAATCATGGACAGCAGCGAGTCTGGTACATACGGAACCATGATGCCACACTTCAAGTGGGAAGCGGTTCCTATGATTCCAGTGCGCAGAAAGGAGTAGTAGTCTTAACAAGAGAATGGAGGGTAGAGATGTTGTTTGTGTTCTTTGAGGTATTCTGTAGGGCCATATTGTTTATTTTACCAAATTGGATGTGGTTGTGACAAGGTACAGCAACTTATGAACTCCCAGTCCCCCTCTATCCCTCCATTCAGGAAAATATAGATGGAAAACTGGAAGATGGAAATGTTCCAATGTCAAGGACGTGAAGCTTTAGACATCTAACAAAAATTGAGAAACCTTTTAGAAAGACTCAATGCATTGCCCCAATTATTGATAATTATCTACTTTGAAGAGAGAGAAGCAGATGATATGAGCAAGATAAGGCACACACTTGATCAGTTTGGATAAGATTCAAAGGCATAGATCCTTCTGACTTCCTTTGCAACACCAAAATATACCATGTCAACATTTATTCCAAGATTCGGTTAGTCAAGATTCTTCAGGAATCTTGTTGGTATCTCAAATGTTTTCTGTTTAATATCTACGAGGTTATGAGGACTTAAATCTTAGATTGCTTGAACATTGGTGATTTAAGTACTAACCAAGTTCCAACACTTAGCTGATTTACCTCAGACTATCTCGTGCTTCATCAATTAGTTTTAGAGTCGTATGGAGTTTATGAGATATATCAAACCGTGATCTTGTGAGTCCAGGGTTGGCATGTACCCCCCTCTTTCCACTTTCTGTGTCACTTACTTTATCAAAAGGGGTTTTGTAAAGAAAGCCCTGCATGACAGACATTTGTTTTGCTGCTGATTTTCATCTCACCAAATACCTGCTCTCAACTGTTTTAGTGAATAACATTTTGGGTTTAACCCTTTGTAGGGCCCATCTTGATTTAAGTATGTATGAACTGCTAAAATGTTTGGGAGCTAGAACCTAGCTTACTTCAAACTTCAGTCAGAGTGTGCTTCAAGAACACAATGCTTGTATAACAAAGGTTACATGCAAGAAACAGAAATCTGGACACTTTCTCCAAAGCTGTAGAATATACAGGAGGAAAAGGGCAAGAACTCAAAGTGTGAGTGAAGGATAAAAACTCTCAGACTATGCCTTTAGAAACTGTTTCTCAGTTGTATAAGATTGACGTTGTGTAGCCATTTTGTGATGTCATATGTCTTAGGCAATTAAGTCAAGAACCTAGTGCTTGCATAACACACTATGCACATGAAACTATAAGATAGGACATTTCTTCAAAGTTGTAGACATGTAATAAAGGAGGAAAGGAGTGAAACCTCAGAGTGTGACTGTAGGATAGACTACTTGCATAATGAGCACGCGGCACAACATATTCTTTGTGTACAAGATTCAGGGAGATGGGCAATGTTAATCTGGTGTTTTTGTAATTCACTTACAAGAAAAAAAATAAGTGTTTTTCTATACAGATAATGGAGTAAAAAGTAGTTTATAGGTTATGGAAAGACACACCTGCTGTTCAATAGCTAAGCCATGACCAGCAGCTCATGGCAACGGCAAAAGCCACACCTTGAGCATGGTATCAAATGTAAGCTAGAAAATGTATACACCTCATTTGAACCTGCCGTATAGGAAAGAGTACTGAGGATTATTCTTGTGCCTGGTGTTCACTCTTGAGATCAGTGAGAGATAAATTTGAATGTCATTGTCAAAGCTAATCATGCAGTTGGAAAGACTGACTAACGTTTAGGAGAAAAGCTTTCAAACTATTCCTTCAAAATAATATTTGTCAGGCATATGCTGATGTCATTGTGGAACTATTTTGTGAGATCATAAATGTCCTCAGCAACTATGTCATTAGTTAGGTCACGTGAGCTCATCAGTGATGTCAACAATGTAATTTAAGATGGTCTAAGTCGAATCATGCTTCTTGTCAGGAGAAGTGCATTGTGGTGTCACGAATCATAGTTTGTGTAGCTTACTATAACGGGGGGGTTTTCAGTGGTTTTCTGTTTTGCTTCATAAGTATGTAATTTTAAATCAGATATCCCTCCTTGTAAATACAAGGTCTGCCACAGTTATAAGTGAGGGACTTACCTCCATTCATTTAGAACAGAAACCTAAAAAAACTGTTGTATACTTTAAAAAGTGCTCATTAACAAGCGTGTCAGCAAAGTGTGTTTATCAATCTAATACCGATCGTCTCTCTGTCCATGAAATGTCTTTCTACTTCTCATGCATTTAGGCATCACACCTTGGTTAGGGTACACGGTCTGTTCACCATTATTTATGTGTTGGCAAATCATTCAAGCAAGAGTAGTCGCCGCCTACAACAACAGCGGCCGCTGAGTGGGGACGATACAACCACAACTACAACTCCCAGCAGCCCGAGAGGGGGAGAGTCCCGCCGACAGCGTTTCCCGCGCCAGGAGGCGCTTAAAGACCCGGCACTTCCTTCGCGTCGCGGGACGCGCGCGGGGCCGGGCTAAGCCCGGGCAAAGGGCGGGCCCTCTGTGGCCCTCAGGGGACCAAAGGAGACGGGACGGGCCACCCCCCCTGTAACGATCCTTTTCTGTGTGGACCGAGTTTCTGAGGTGATTGTGGTAATTCTTTGATAGGTCAAAGGAGGTTTATTGAAGGCCAGTACATTTGTTTAAAGGGGTGCTATACTCATCTATTTGTTTAGTGTGTCTGATACTTCTTTGGTGTCCATGTACAAAATGTCTAAAGCAAGAAAGACCCCGGTAGCAACTAGATCAACCACTAGAAATACAAATGTATCCTCCACACCACTACCAACACTTACTGCAATAGATGTAATGTTACAGAAAACTATAGGTGTAGTTGCGGACGCCATTCATAATACGGAGAGGCGTCTTTCATTAACACCTGATTTATGCTTTCCAAATCTTGATTTACACACAACTGCAAATAATATAACTTTGGAGTCCTCCTCAGATACTGAGGACTCACTCTTAGCACATTCTTTCTCTGGACTACCTACTACTAAAAGTTGCTTAAATAACACACTATCAAACTCACCTTTGCCATTGATTGGTTCAGATGGAAGTCCCGTACCAGTCATTAGTAGCGGAGAAAACTTATGCTCATTCCATTCAGGCATCTTACCATTAAACTCTCCTGGGGAACCGCTTCTAGATAGCCCTCCCTAAACTAATAGCGTACTTGTAGTCACCTCACCCCCCCCCCCCCAAAAGTTGAAACGGCGCTACGGTAAAAAAACCAAATCAATTGTGCGGAAAACGCTCAGGCCGTTAGGAAATCACAAGCCCTCAGCAAAAGACGTTTGGCATAACTTTAGATTGGCCAAATTAATTAAAAATACCCCTAATATAAGCCCAAACTCTTCTAAACAAGATGCTTTACATCCTAAGGTAAAACAACACGAGAATATTAAAACCCATACAGACCAGTCAAGTCAAACTGATAGTATGGGTATATCAAAGGATTTACAGTTAACGGATTTGGAGCAGTTACTTTGTTCCCTTCTCCAACCCATAAGAGACAAATTATGTAGTTTTGAACAACTCTTTGTGAAGCTCGAGAAATCCCTGGGCAAGGAATCCATAAGCATGCCTAATCCTCTGACAACATCCATACAGATTGCCAACGTAGAAATCTGCGATCCTATTTTGTCACCTCCCGCTTCCATGGGCGAAATAGGCCACGCTGAACCAAATTTACACCTAAGTGAAAACAATGGAATAATAGTGGCCCCGACTATATCTACTAATCTAGTCGACCCATCAGCGGGTAGTGAAGACAGTGAATGGGCTACGGAAGGTTTACCTTCTGCCTTACCTGCTGTCTTGGCTGGATCTGAACGTCCCATATTAATAGAAAACGCAGCCATTAATACTCGACTAGCGCAACCTTTACCGATGCGTCAACAAAATAAAATACCCATCCATATTAATCTCCCCCCAGAATCTCACCCATATACCATAATAATGATAGGTGTCCCACAACTAGAAAAGGGCAAGGTTGAGAGATACGGGGATCTGAAAAATAAAGTTAGCCATTGGCTTACTGCACATAGACCGATCCCTCGCCATATTAGTGGTAAAATCACTAATGTTAGGAGGGTTGATTGCGTGGGTCAAAGATACAAAACTACCGAGGGCGACTGTATTGTTGTCACTTTTATGGATACTCGTGCAGTAAAGCACATCACCAGCTGGAGGGTAGGCTCGATCAATAGCCTGATCCGCACCAAGGATCTAAGTTATTTCTATCCCCCATGTGTTCACAGCTCTAATAAACTACATCCTAATCCTATTAGAGTACTGGAGTCAAATCACGGAACCCGTAACTTATACCATAATGATGTAATTTCAACGAGTTATGCTCCCTACACAATAAGAAACTATAATCAGTCCACGTCCAATGCATTGGGGGAGCTTGGACAGAGTGACTATTTAACATCTTATTTTGAAAATTGGGAGGCCCCACACGGTATGCATTATCACCGTAATTATTCTCATAATAAACATCTTGAAACAGGTTACAATGTACCTATTTCAAATAGATTTGATGTTTTTTATGAGCAGAAGGACATGGAGGAGGTTGATTGACAGTATGATACAACGGTCACACCCAGATACACCGATTTTAAGCTTAATACGTCTATTCACGATAAAACCAGGTTACTACAAGCAGAAACCCTTCCCCCTTTAACTGCTGAACTAGTTACTATTAGCTTTGTTATGCCAGACATAGTTCTTCCAAGAGACAGCCATGCACCAGTCGAATATGAGCACAATAATATATCACATCATTTGACTGAAACCTTTAATCCATATTTTGTAGAATCAAATTCTTCCACTATGGAAAATCCGGGAGTTACACATGTTGACAAATTAAATTGCTCACTCGAACCTTCTTCTAATGATGTTATCCTAGGTTCTGAGTCATATGACGCTCATAACGTGTCTTTAGTCTCCTGGAATATAGCAGGACTGGCTGATAAAATAAGTGATCCTACCTGGTTGGCATTTGTTAAAAAATACACTATCATATGTCTCCAAGAAACATGGTTGGAAGATAATAGTGCTTATATTGAAGGTTATCAAAGCTTTATTAGTCCAGCAACTCCCTCAGCTAGCGGAAGGGCTAAAGGGGGTTTGGCTATTTTTATAAACTTGGCTCTTTCCTGTCTTATATGTAACCGACAGCATGCAAATAGAAACGTCCAAATACTTGATTTAAAGAGAGGTAAACGTGACCTGACTTTGATTAATTTTTATAATGCTACATCCAGTCAAGGGGATTGTAATATATTGTCTTTGAAAGAAATGTTGGCAGAAGGTACAGGTGTAACGTCATGTAATTTATTAATAGCTGGAGATTTTAACGTGCACCCTTGTGGTAACCCTCGTAATACCCCTATGGGGTCTCTGGGATGCAATAATGTGAATGGTTTTCATTTCAACCACACTAGGTGCGGACTTCTCCTAAATGATCTACTAAATGAAAATAATCTGTCCGTAGCTATGTCTTTGGTATCGGAGGACAAGGTTTATGATGTACCAACATTTAAAAGCTCTGCCTACGGGTCTTTTATAGACCATATATTCTTATCTGTAGACCTCACCACCCAGGCTTCTAGTTTTACCATTCAATCGAATATCTATAGTGATCATAATCCCTTAACTATTAAGCTGGGAGGTGGAGTCTTTGAAATGCGTAGGTACTGTGAAGATCGGGGAACCCTAAAATGTATTAATGGAAAACGTCGTTTGAAATGGAATTTAGTAAATCATGAAAATCTGTATAATGATATCAATAAGTTATGTGGCCAGGAACTTGCGGCTTGTGTATCAACATCCACCTCCCCTGAAGAATCCATAGCCATGTTTGAGGTTGTGGTGTCCACCGTAGGTTCTATGCTGCTAGTTCCAGCGAAAGGACAAACCAGAAATAACCCTAAATGGTTTGACTACACCTGCTCCCAGGCTAGCAAAGACTTAAGAAAAGCATTGAAAATTAAACCTAGAGATTCAGGCCTAATCAAAAATCTTCGTGCGACATATAAAAGAGCACTTGCCAGTCGTAAAAAGGAAATTAAGGCCCTTACCTGGGAATCTTTGCTTGACCCCTCAACTGTGGGTAATAGCAGTAAATTCTGGGAAATCATTAACAAACCTCTTTTTGCAACCCCAATGATACTGCCTTAGGAACTAATATCCCAGAGGAGGACTGGATTAATCATTTTAGTGCAATTTTTAAAAGTAATAAGCAACAAGCAGATTATGATTTTTTAACGACAAGGGAGAACCCTCTGTGCTTTTTGGCCAACGAGGTAGAAAAGGCTATCCAAGGGCTAACTGGAAATAAGGCACCAGGCCCGGATGGTTTACCTCCGGATCTTTTTAAATCTTGCACTTCACTTTGGGCCCCTGTACTTACCAACGTAATAAATGCTGCTACAATTTCGGGTTGTCCGAAGTCATGGGGGCATTCAACAATAGTTCCCGTGTTTAAAAAGGGCGATCGTAGTAATTCATCATGCTACAGACCTATTTCATTGATAAATTCTGTAGCAAAGGTAGTTGGGGGTGTAATCCTGTCCAGATTAACAACATGGGCTCACAAGAATAAAATTTTATCTCCAATACAATATGGATTCAGACCTGGACACTCAACAGTAACCCAATGCCTGAATCTATACTTGATTACAGGTAAATACACTTTGGCACGGAAGGGAACTATTCATATGGCCTTCATGGACCTATCATCCGCTTTTGACTGCGTGGACAGGGGCAAATTATGGGACATCATGCTAAAGATGGGTGTTGAGCAAAACCTAATCCATCTATTGGCTGATTTGCACTCTGATACAAGAGCAAATGTTCGCTACACCCAAGACTTGAAAGTGACTGGGGACATAAGAATTAATCGGGGTGTCAGACAAGGGTGTATCTTGGCCCCATTCCTCTTTAACCTGTATATTAACGAGCTAGAGGACTACCTGCTGAGAACAGGTACGGATTACCCCTATGTAGGACGAAGAGGAGTTCCGGTTCTGCTTTATGCAGATGATGCTGTCCTGATTTCAAGGACAGCTAATGGTCTCCAGACACTACTAAATTCTTTTTATCTTTTTATGGAGTCTCGAGGCCTTAGCATCAATAACTCCAAGTCCTTTGTTATGAAAATTGGCCATGGTTCACGAAAACCAAACTCTTTCACTATAAATGGGGAAAAAATTCCAATATCTAAAACTTTCTCATACCTCGGCGTCCTTCTCGATGACCAATTATCTTGGGGTCCTGCAGTTAAAAAAAAAAAGGGCGAAATGACTCGTGTTAACGCAGCCATACTTGGTTTTGCGAGAAAAATGGGCAATAGCCCGGTGGCGGCCCTGCTTAAATTATATCAAGCAAAGAGCGTCGCCGTTGCTTGTTATGGTAGCGAGCTCTGGGGCTACAGCCAGACACGTGACCTAGAGGTAACAGAAAATAATTTCCTAAAGAAGATTTTAAGGCTGCCTAGGGGCACTGGAAACTTCTCGGTTCACGAGGAGCTAGGTGTGCCCTTTCTTAGCGACAGACTAGCTGCAAATCCCATACTTTGTTGGTTGAACTCTTGGCTGAATAACGACATACCTCTTACACACGAGATACTAAGAGAAGCCCTAACTTGGGATGGTAGACTTAAGGTCCCATGGCTGAAATATATAAAAGATTGCCTCACCGAACTTGGCGGACAGACCTGTTTCTTTCCCCATCCACTATAACCAAAGCTGATGTCACATTCGTGAAAAAAGCATTCTTCACAACCAGGTACCTTGCCCGGGAGGAGGGCGAGCTTGCGAAAGGCAGTGTTAGGAAACACGCCCTACTTAAAACATGTTTACATTTGGAACCTTATCTCTCATGGCCTATATCTGGCTATGATCGCTTTTTGTTGACAAGGTTCCGCTTTGATCTGTTCCACCTCCTATTGGCAGTACCAAGAGGGTCCCATCGTGGACAAGTGCTGCCTGCTTGCGGCTGCGACGGAAAGTCTCCGCAAGATTTGGCGCACTTTTTATTTGTTTGTTCTTATTACTCAGTACCTCGAAGGCTATACTTAAAGCCCTGTTTAAAGAAATTAAAATTTACACAGATTAAACCAGCACTTTATTTCCTTCAACTTTTGAATTGCGACTGCACTTTATATGTATGCAGCTTTCTAAAACTAGCTATTACTTTTACGAAAAGTATGGAGGGATAACTTTGCTGCTATTATTGCTCTACTCCCTAATGATTTTTAACTTTGTATAAATTATTTATATTCTTAACCTGTTAATACCTGCTTGTTGATCTTTTTCTTATTGTTTACATAGTTTGCCTACAACACAAAAGTATTGGACTGCTCTTTTTAAAGTGAAGTTTTCTATGCAACTTATTTGTGAAATGTTTGTATATGTATTGTGCTTTTATGATTGTTAAATTTACAATCGAATAAAGTTATTTGATTTGAGTAGTCCTTTTCCAGTTTCATTGGCAATGTTGCTGCTCTCCTCTCTAGTCACTGTACTGTGTTCGTTATCTATTTTTGCAACTTGTCTCTTATTTAAGACTATTTACTTGGGTAGGCATGTACTTTCCATCATAGTCCCAGAAATTAATAATGTCTGCACATTTTATTTTCTCTTTAGCATTCATTCACAGTCTCTTTCCAAATGTACTTGTGGTACATTGTAGCTCATATTAGGGCTACTTCTGCATTCCATAGCAGTTTATTTAAAATTATATTTCTATTGTATTGTACAATTTTAAAGTGATCAGCTGCTGGGGTACAAACTACAGCAAATTCAGTCTGAAGTTGAGTACTGGGGATTTCTCAATCCAATTTTCCTTTGCATTTAAATTGAGTTTATTCATTTTATCAAGTCAACTTTGTTAGGATGTGATTATCTCTGCTACTCTTATTATTTTATAGTCCCTGTGCAACAGTAAAGTATTGGCAGACTTAACATCTTTTGAATCCTAATCCTTCACAGTTCCTCAGGCATGATGCTCATGGGTGTGGTTAATCATTACCCCCACAGCACAGTATAATAACTTTACATTATAGGTATGTCATCTGTTAAATTTTTCTCCTCATCGTTATTGTGACCCCTGGGAGATACTGTACTGAATTTCAGGATAAGGGCAGATTACTTGCGCCCCAGCATCAATTCACTATTTCCTATGCTCACCAGTGTTTCCACTTCCACTAACGCAAATAATTTGAAATCCTCCAGACTTACCGTGTGAATTTTCTCCAAGTGTAATGCCATACGCTATTGCTTTTTCTTGTTTCTATTGCCAGAATATGCTTTTCTACACTTTTAAATTTTTCTCCAAATCTACATCTCATTCCAACTACACTGCAAGGAATGTACCACATGACCCGATTCACATTATCCATGTATAAATGCTGTGGATAGTCCAAACGCAACAAGAAGTTCCTTTGGTTCTCATTGCATATGGGCATGACTTGTATTTACCACACTGTGCAAAGCCTTCTTTTTCCACAGATCGCACACCCTTTTCTCAATGTCGCTCTAAGGAAAGTATTACAAGGCACCTGCATTTTTCTGTTAACGTCTTATCCAATCTTAATAACATCCAATGCTTAAGAAGTAAGTTGGATGCATTGCATTAGACACAAACATTTAAACTGGCAAGAATAAAAAACGAATTAAAAAATATCCCCATTAATTACTGATCGTTAGATCGTCCAGCTGCACATACCTTTTGAATTTCAGATGTTTTCATATTTAAGGTGTAGTCATTCCTTCATTCATATTCACCACAGAAGCTAGTTTGTAAAACTATGCAACATGCTCAGCACTACCAGTATTTTAAGTCTAATGTCTATCAGTAGAAAGGAATAATTTAGATTTACTTTGTTGTCCGTTGCATTTCCTAGACACAATGAAACGTGTTGGGAGTTTGATTTTCTTAATATGCTTTTCAGGAACCAAAATATGAACCAGATGCTATGTTCATGAAGCTCATTTGACCACTTAATGAATAAGCTTACCTTGTTACATTACACCTCAAACAGGGAACTGTGGTCTTACAAACATACTAAAGTTCAAAGAGCAACAACACAAAACACTGCTAGAGTTTTAAAAACGCAAGTTAATATGATCAATTCAGAACCCACTGTGGAGGTTAACAAAAAGTTTACATCAGTCTTTCGAAATCCTCTTCTAATGGATTCACATTGCTCATTGCATGTACTAATAATGTACATTGTGACAGGTTATAAAAAAAGAAAATGTTTACCTTTAAATCTATCCATTTTTCAAGTACTCTCTTTTCATTGAATTGGCAGAGAAGTCCAGAGTGCGAAATGCAAAAGGTGCGACCTGCTAACTTTCCTTTTCCACAAACTACTCCACAGAAGGTATTATTGTGCAGCTCTCCCAACAGTCCAGAACGCCCTACAAGTGGCACTGTACTATTGACCTGAAAAAGAAGGCATTTTAGTCAAACATCAAAATCCTCACAAATTGCATTTGGGGTTAATTCTCGCTTTAGAATTTTTCCCGTCAAAAGAAAAATCACTCACATGTAACAGTAGTTCTTAACTGTAAATTCTTTAACAAATGTACATGTTTTTTACACATCCTAATTCTTGTCACCTTCCCTCCAATGTTTGGGTCCTTCTCCCAAAATTGGAGGATTATTCAAAAGATCCAACTTTGTCTCTGCATGGGCACCATTTCTAGCAACCTTTTGTTCCTGCTTGTTACATAGGTTTTCATGGATGACAACCCTCAGCTGTGTAACATTATCTTTTTGGCCCACAAGGCAGCTTTGAATGATTTGGATACAATTTAGCCCACTGAAAAATCAACAATGAATGTTTATGCAGTTTCATTTCCTTGACTGAATTTCAGGATTAACATACATTTTTCCCAGCTCTGGGCTTTCTCACCTTGACGCCCACATATCCTTGAGGGTTGCCCTACAAAGGTTATTCCTTCCTCTCTACACCTTGCTTTATTTCAGGACTTTTCAACCATTTCACTGTCCCATGTCCCCCTTTCCTCTTCAGTTGCTTTGCGGCAATCTCAATAGACCTTCAGTTTCAAGGCTTCACTTTTCCTAGGTGACCCTTTTAATCCAGGCTTCTGTTTCTCTGTCGCTAGATTGCTTCACCTGGCAGGTCTGGTGCAGGGGAAAAAGTCTAAGGAAGCTAGTTATCAACTTTAAGCAAATAAACACTGCAGTGTGCAATAGGTTTAGTCAACAGACATGTACAGGTATTTTCTCAGACCACTAAGTAGGGGGCTTGGATCTTACAGCAGAGGGACGAGGAGTTGCTTAAGTTCTAAGGGGTCATGAAAGTTCGGCAACTCAAGTGAAAAGTGCACCATAAAAGTCAAGAAGTGCTGTCGCTCAAGCCCTAGCAAAATGTTAAAGGTGGTGTCTCTCCTGATGAACAGCTTTTATTGTCACAGTTTTTCTATCCATAAGCATGATTTACCTCACATTTATCTGTTTTTTCCTAGTAGGTGCATGTTGGTAAGTGAATGGGTCTTGGGTATGATCTCTCAAGACAAAAAGTATATTAAGTATTAGTCTTCCCTCCTGATATATTCAGGTAAGAAACAGAAACATGACAGAGTAATCAAAAGGTCATACTACCTCTTCACACGACTGAGTGCACCAACAAAGGAGGCAGTGAATGGAGAGCAAATGTGACAGTGGGAACAATGAGAGACTGAGAGGGAGAATAGGTAAGTGTGAATGTAAATGAGTGTGAGCGAAGGACTATATTGGTGAGGGGGTTTGTTTTCTTGCCCTAGTCTGCTCATACTGCACACAGGAAGGAAGGGGAGTCCAGATGGTATTATAAATAAGAGGGTTCCTGAAAATCTGGCACATATCTGAATCTACAATGGGCAATTCAGTTGTAAAGTTATATTCTTGGGAACGCAATGTGTACCTGCGCAAAAGGTGTGCGCGAGTTAGACAGACAAGGCAGGAGAAAAGGAAGGAGAAAGGTTTAAAGGCTTAGAGCGAGGAAAGAAGAGATGAGGCAGAGCAACAGGAAGAAGGGGTTGGGGAGGGAGGAAGGGTATGTGGGTCTGCCTTGCCTCCTTCACGTTGCAGCAGCAATGTGTCCTCCCACTGTTGCAGTGCTTTTATGGGTAATGGGAATGTTGTCAATGCCTGTAATGGGAAATTTGGCATGCCTTTGGATCTTAGCATCTTGCGTGCAAGAGGAAGGAAAAACGTCTCACTGGGGTTAATGCTGAAGCGGCTCATCATCTCAAAAGATCCAAGTGAAGCTCCACTTTAGAACTGAACGAAGTTCCATGGGAAGGGTCCCTGTTTAGGTCACTGAAATGGGTCAGAGAGAGGATGTACGTGAGTCTGGATGGAGATGTACAATGTTCCTCTTATTCATAAATGAATCATGTAGTCTATGTTGTTTAAGGTAACCCTGTGGAAAGGTTTGAGACATTGGTGAGCTTGGAAGTGAACTGGCCTTTTAGGTAGAGATGATCTTGTTGTATTCTCTGTATGTATCTTTGTATCACTTGGGTCAGATGTAGTAGGTAACCATCTTCTGGCTGATTCAGGCTTTTAACATTTCAGCTCAATTGAGATAAAGGGAAAGATGAAGCAGCTGCATTTCGCTTACTGAGGAGTGCTTTGCAAGTGAGGGGGATCAAATTTATGGTCTGAAGAATGACGCTGTATTAGAAGTGTAGTGTGTTTTATGTGTTGTATGGCAGTGTTGATATTTGATCAGGAAGAGCAGCCTGGAAAAGGGATGCATTTGTTTATTGATCTAGTCCAGCATGTGGTATGTGCAGGCTTTTCAGAAAGGGGTAGAAAGGGCAATTACATAGCAGATGAATCTGGCCATGATATTGATACAACTCCAGGGTCTGACATGAAACTGTAGCTGTATCATGATGAATTTAAGAAAATTATGGAGAATATTAATAAGAAGAATGGCACACATACTATACCAAAGTGAAGCATCACAAGTTCAAGAAAACGTCAGAATTTTTGGAAGGAAGAAAGAAATATATCCGACATTACAAGTCATCATGAACTTTGTCTGAAAGCACATAAGGAATGAATATTTGAATATCAACTTCTGGAAAAGTATGAAGCCTTGATAATAATGTATAACTGTGAGAAACGTGTTGGCTGAAGAAAATGAAATGTTTATTTTGCTTAAGGGCAAAAGTTAAAGAAATGCTTTTTGGCTGATGAAAATAAGATCCATTTGAAATACCACTGACACTAAATACTTTCTAAGTGAGCCAAGGGAAGAGAGGTGGACACTGAATAACTGAAAGAAAGAAGAAATTGATGGATCTTTTACAGTGAGATTTTTTTTCCAATAAATGAAAATTTCTAAGAAGATTTTGAGTCAAAGGATACCGTATAACGTTATTTTTAATTTACAATGGTTTCAATAATGTGCCTTCAATAATATATAATTGTGTCAAAATTGTGGTACTAGAGGAAAACTTGTCTAGATGAATGTACCTAGAAATAGTGGCCCCGGAACTATCTATTCACTCAAAGCACACTGTTTTGAGACTATTTAATTTTATGTATAAATGTAAACACATTTCATTTGAACTGTACTTGGCTGTGTCAGTTCATAACTAAAACATTTTACAATATCACACCAACTTTCTCCCATGACCAAGTTAATATAAGGGCAAACTTAAACTCAAGCAAGAATTATGAGTGGTTTGTGACATATGAGGGGTATGTACCGCTGTTGATGTAGATGAAAACAGCAATGGTGGGATATTGTTGTCGAGTGATGGCTGTAAAAAGGTGCTATGGGGCGCCACCCCCCTCCCTCCCAACAGAGTTAAAAAAAACAAAACATAGAAATTCACTAAATAAAAAAACAAAGTTTACTGGGACCTTATAGTTAAGTTCAGAATTTACACATACAAAACCAAAGAAATTCTGCTGTTATAGCTTTCTCAAGTAAGTATAACTTATGCCCGAAGGTAACTATAACTCGTGCCATTCACTGCTAATTACCCCACATATTACATCACTCATGACATCTTCTATGAAATCATTGATATCAGTGCAACATTTGCTTCAAAATGATTAAGAAAACTGTGCCTGGTGGGGGTGCAAGATATAGTCACCTTAGGACATGAGTTATAGCTACTTGAGATAACTAACAATATGACAGCTGAATTTCTATGGTTTGTGTGTGTAAATTCTGAACCTAACCATAACATCCCTTCAACCTGTGTGTATGTAGGTATATTATCTACTGGCGGTCGCCAGTAGATAGTTATAGTTAGGACCCTGTTTCCATAGGAAATCCGCAACATTCTATTTGGAATAACTTTGGCGCCGGTCGACGAATCCTCGCAAAATTTTCAAAATAGGTGGGGTGCTACGCTCCGCTCCTACCCTGAAAGTCTCGGGGGGATTCGTCAAGCGGGGGCTGAGAAAAAAGGGGGGTCCCAAAACGCGTTTTTCCCATGCATTTTTCCATAGGACCTTTAGACACAGCTACAGCACGAACGGCTGAACAGAGTTACTTGAAATTTGGCAGAGAGGTAGTCCTCAGGTCAAGGAAGTGCCTTTTGTAGGTCTGGTGTAAATCTGTTCATTAGTTCCTGAGAAAATAGCATTTAAATCAATATATATATCTGAGCCAGCTTACGGTGCGCTTACCGTGCGCTTACGGTAAGCTTACCGTACGCGTACGGTGACGTGCGGGAGCGCGATTCTGATTGGCTGTTAGATCCTAGTAAACAATCGAATCGTTCGAAACCCGGAAGCGGCGGCCGCCATTTTCTCTCTCGAACTCTGAGAGCAGGAGGAAAAACAACGGCAAAAAAAATGTAAAGGGGCTGTTTAGACATCTCCAACCCACCTAACCTTGGTCAATGTGTCCCCAAAGAACCCCCAAGGCCAAAAATTAACTTTTACATTTTTTCGAAAATTCGCCGATTACGCTTACCGTACGCGTACGGTAAAAAAAAATTTTTATAAAAAAATTATCCACACTCTCCCCACCCCGTGTACAAATGGTGCCCGAATGACACCATTTGTGCATGGCATGTACTATAAAAAAACAAAATGTAAAAGCTTACCTTTCACAACGAAGCGCATAATCTGTCCTCCATGTGCGCACGGTGCGCGAAGCGCATCGTGCGTACATGGCCCACCCAGCGTAACGTGGGCACGCGCACTGCGTGCCCACCGTGCGTGCACGGCACTAACTGCGTAAAGTGGGCGCGCGGTGAGCGAAGCGCACCGCGCGCACGGAACGAACTGCGTTAAGTGGGCGTGCACGCCACGAATGGCGTAAAGTAACTTAGCATTTAAAAAACCATACAAATTCACTGAAAAAACCATAGGTTTCACACACGTTATAGTTAGGAATTAGCATTTAAAAAACCTTGCAAATTCAGTGAAAAAACCATAGGTTTCACACATGTTATAGTTAGCTGGACATTTTACTGATAAAAAACCAATGAAATTCCCCCGTTATAGTTAGTGCAGGCAACTATAACTCACGCGACCGCAATCCTCTGCTGATGCTAATACTGTATTTAGACACTTATTTGCCCATGTCTTCTTCAATTAAATTTTAGCTATACATATATTACAAATATTTTTTTTTCATAAAGACACATATGTCATCAGCAGAGGATTGCGGTCACGTGAATTATAGTTGCCTGCACTAACTATAACGGGGGAATTTCATTGGTTTTTTATCAGTAAAATGTCCAGCTAACTATAACATGTGTGAAACCTATGGTTTTTTCACTGAATTTGCAAGGTTTTTTAAATGCTAATTCCTAACTATAACACGTGTGAAACCTATGGTTTTTTCAGTGAATATATATATGTATATATCTCAAAGCAATACCCTTTCAGGCATAGAGTGATGCATAAATATGCAAAAAAGAAGCCTAGAACTCTGGGTAGTTCTCTGTTGAGAGTGCTCTTTACAGGAGCTGCTTTCCACCTAAACCTGAGAACTACCAAGAGTTCTCTGCTTCATATATATATATACACAAACACTTCTCCAACGAAGTAGGCACGGACTCCTTCAAGATGCAATTGTGTCTTTATTATCTTAATCCATTATACTGATACATGCCATTGCATCGTCCATGACGCGTTTCGACTGCAACCATACGGCCTTCATCACATAAACGCGTTCTTTTAACCCCTTATACCACGTGTGCTACTTAATAATGAACATAGGCAACAGACATTAGCAGTTATACAATATCACTACATACACATACTGTTTCTTTTGAATGATCATAATTTTCCCCAAACATAGATCTCTAATCTTTTCCGATGTTAACGACATTTGATACTGGAGGAATTACGTATCTACTACAGAGTGTTCACTCGGTGGAAATACAACCAAATATAACAATCCCACAGCCCTAAAACGCATTGATTGCATGATGAATACATTTATCACTGTCAAATTCTATTTAAAAATGTATACAATCCCATAAAATGAATACGCCAAATATGAGAAAAATACTGTCACAATTGCTTTAATGTTAAGAACCTCAGCAAGGTGCAGTGTGCCAATAAAGTGCAAAAATGTGCAAAAGGGCTGACAGCGGTAAGCCTAGCAGCAACGTAATTCCCCACCTTCATGGACTGAAATGCAGATGCTATACGAAAGTTAAGGGTGCAAAATTTCAACAAGTGCAGTCCTAATCTTCAGGTTCTCTTTTTATATAGTTTGTACCTCTGTGCCACTATCCTGGGTTTAATTCCCCTCAATTGCAGTAGTGCACCTTTGTAATTAGGTACAGTCTTTATATCCACCTTAGTTGACTAAAGTGCTAATGCTATTGCAAAGTGACACATGCAAAATTCTTAACGGTCAACATCGTATATTCACGGATCTCATATATGTATATATGTACTTGAGCATCAGTCATAGCTCCATTGTTATTGTTCTGGGCATAGTAACTTAATGATAATTCTGCTTACCATAACACCGTATTTTAAGTGTTACTACACATAGCAAGTGACTTGAGAATAGAATACATAAAAAAACACAAGAATATAAGATGCAAAATTAATCACCAACATAATTGCACATTTAGGCTACTTCGCCATCCAAATATTGAGTGGATCTACCATCTAATGTACGTAGATTCACAGTTGAATGTAGTAAAAATGCTGCTTTGATAAAAAGTTATGTAGGTAATCGTTAGTATTAAGCCCATCGGGTATCTTTGAGTCCAGTTCTAAAATATATTTGGGTTTAAGTTGCCTCACCAATCTCTTTCTATTGCCACCTCTTCTTAAAACCAGAACTGCCCCTTTCGCAAAGTATTTGAGATTGCACAAATTGTTGTCATGAACCAGTTTAAAATGTCGTGCAACAGGGTAAGATCGATCAGGGTTTACAATGGCCCTGAGGTGCTGCAGTAATCTACTATGTACCTGTAGTTTGGTGCTTTCAACATATTTTAGGCCACATGAGCACTCCAGAACATACACTGCATACATAATGGCCCCTGACGTCAACTTGTTTTTCACTGAAGGCTGACTTGTACTGGTCCTATTTACTCCAAATGTGCATGCTCTACATGAGCTACATTTAAAAATCTACTTTTAGGAGACAGCCAATTAGACTGGATCCCAGCCCAGGACCACTACTAACCAAGGAATCTCTCATGAAATGGGGCTTGCCTAAATGTCAGAGTATGTTTATCAGGGAGAACTTTCCCCAATGTGTTGTTGTAAGAACAGTAGGCCCCTGTTTGTTGACTACCGATCTCATCTGTTTCTCCGGTTTACTGAAAGTGGTGATTATTCTGATTTTGTTAGGTTCTTCTGGAGGCATGGGGTCACTAACACTATCATGCTTTGCACTGTTTGGGATCTTAAAAAGGATGGACTCCCTGGATATAGCATAAGCCTTTGCTAATGCAAAATCTCCCACCAACCAACGTGCAAGCACGCATAGCTTGGGGAGAAGCAGGCTCCCATGGCGACCCCCCTCAATTGCTGAAAAATTTCCTTGCCAAATAGAAAATAATTATTGGTAAGTAATAATTTGACCATCTTTAGCAGCATTTGATTGTGATTATATAGATTGTTGGGAGCGATATTCAAAACAGGACGTGAACCATTTCAGGACTGTGCCATTGATACCAGTGCGGTTCTGGAGTGTCTCAAGTAAGGCTGGGTGATGAACTGTATCAAATGCCGCCGATAAGTCAGGTAGTATTAGGAGGCAAGAGTAGCCTTTGTATAAGGATCTGTGAATGTCTTCTGATATATTAGGCATAGACCTTTTGGTGCTACATACTTTCCTGAATCCAGATTGGAAAGTGCTGTGGAGGTCTTTTTTTATTTTTTATTGGTTGAGTTGAAGTGGGATACATTTCTCCAACGTTTTAGCTGAGAAAGGAAGGTTGGCGATGGATCTGAGGTTGTTGAGATCATTGGGGTCTGCCCCAGGTTTTTTTTTTTTTTTTAGAATGGGGGTAACTTGGCCAAGTTGGAGGGAGTCAGGTACGTGGCCTGACAGAGAGAGGCGTTGATGATTTTGGCTCAGAAGGGAGTGATGTTATGGTTGAGGTTTTGTACTAGGGTGGGAGTAAATCGGAGATGTGGACTTCAAGTTATCAATAACTTTGATAATTTATCCTTCTGTCTCAGGTTTGACGTCAGTCCATTTAGCATTATTCTTCAGCTTGAAGGAGTTTGTTACTTTGTTGGAGTCTTTAGACTTCTGGTAACTGTCACAAGTACTGGTGCAAGAAACAGGAATCAGTTAAGTAAATTAGGTTGGACTGGGTTCAGTTCAGGGTACAAAAACAATAGGGAAGATTCACCAATCTTCATATCCAACATGATCCCAAGAAGCATGGCTATGCCTTGAAAAAGTACTAATATATTAATTCTAACACAATAAGCAATACATTTGACAATGCATCACATCTGCTTACCCATCTAGACTTGATTCCTGAAAGTTACGGCAAGGGGCTGCCAAAGTAACAAAGTGTGATAAACCAAAGCAACAGTCCTCATTTGAATTAAGGATGGCAAATTGGTTATATATGTGTTAGCACCCTCCAGCCTTGGTTCCCTTTAAGTGGTCTGTATCTCTGTTCCTCCTAGTTGAAATCATCCTTTCTGTACATCTCGAGGGGACAGACTCAACGAGAGGCCTCCATGAGGCTAGCAGTGACCACAGAGATGGTTTGGAAAGAGTGGATTCCAACTGTTTCATAATCTTCTCCATCAGAACTAATCACCAGACTGCAAACTGGTTGTCTGAGCTACAATAATAGTGCAGCTTTTCCATCTAGTTCTCGTACATGGCACCCGCTTAGGTCAACACAGTATTTTCCAGATCGACAGGAGGCTGGTGAGCTATGGCTGCGTTATCAACTGCTGTCATCACAGGGATAGAGCCAGATGACAAGACAAGTTCCTGGTCACTGATGGGCATCAGAGTTTTGGTCTGCTCGAAAATCACGCAGGGTTGGTCTAGTGCTGAAGCCATCTGTGACAAAGTCCCAATATATCACTGTTTCCCGGCTATCGGTAGAGTCTCCTTCCATAGTCAGAGTGAATATAAATTACAGAGTCAGTGGTATTCATAGTTACGTCTACTGCTTAGAAACCAGGGTCAAACCCATAGTCTTGTCTTTTTCAAAATGTGAGCCACCAATCAACCAGAGTGTGGTCACTATGATGGGCTTCTTCCTCCATTCTCTAACCTGGAGATGGACAGTGAGCAGACTCAAACTTGTTACAGGAAACTGGATGTGTATGCAAGAGATACTGGACTAGACATCTGCAGAAACAATTGGGATGTCTCTCATGGAAGATACGGAGGATCCCTTCCACCATCAGTCAGTCTTTTCACTGTTGTGTACTCTCCTGGGGACAACAAAAAAGTGAAGCCAGCACCCTCTTGATATCACAAATGCAAAACCAAAGGGCAAATACACAGGGTGGGCCAGCATTATATCATAGTAGGAAAGCAGGGCACAAGTGGCTGCTCTAATAGGAACGTTTATCCTGTGAAGGTAGGGCACAGACTACAGAAAAATAAGCAGTTCGCCTGTCCATACAGAACAGGTACAACAGAGGCCCGCAGCAGTGCAGCCTTTCGCTCACAAACTAAATAAATAGAACAGTATCAGCAGAGGCTGTGAACACTGACTTAATTCCCCCACCACACACAGACACAAACAAAATGCAGTTAAAAATCATCATGTGTAGCTTAACACTGAGATATCAGTAGAGAAAGTCTACCAGACATACACCTCTCTCCCACACATACACAAACAGACCATGTGCGTCACAGTAAGCATCAAAGCAAGTGTCAGTCACACACAACAGGTACAAACAGTTGCAGTAGCAGTGTATACTGCATTGAAACAGTCAGAGAACATGTAAAATCACTGCAAGCATTCTTCGTGAAATATAATGTTTTGGAGACTATGTATAATTGGCAGAAGTAATCTTACAAACTCCCATAGACACACACATGCATGCACTAGCACAGATGACTCCCTTCAAGACCTCCCTGTAATGCTTGGGAGCCTGCAGGGAAGAGGCAGGGGGCCTATAGTGGTTAGCATCATTTCCACATCTGTTCCCATCCTCTGCCCGGACGAGGTCTGCTTGCACTCAGAGGTTTGCTTAAAGACTTCAAGAGTACAGGAGACCATGAAAAGGCCAGAGGATCTTGGGCCTGCCTTAGGAAACTCCCAGGTGTTAGTCACCTGGGGAAGATTAGGGAATACCCCTTGCAAACATGCAGCACACTAAATCCAGGGCCAGAGTTGAACTCATTAATAAATTTCAAGTGATGGCGGTATGATGAGGCTGATCCGGTGTGGCTTTGCCTACTCCCCTGCCACCAGGGCTAGCTAGGATGGAGAGCACATAAGGATAACATACCACCCAACCCCCACCCAGGGCCCTGTTCAAGTCTGATAAAAGGGGCATACTTTTCTATGTGATGACCGGCTTCACAAGAACGTCCGTTCTTTAAAGAGGATATTTTGCCGTTTTTTCTTGGGGAAATACCTTCTGAATCCAAATATATAGAAGGAGGGTTGGCTGTTTTGGGCGTGGCAGGCTAGCTTGTTCCCAAAATGTCAACTGGATCCTTGGGGTAAGTGGACTTTCCTGCACCAAAGAGGCTTGTTGTCTAGTGGTGCTGGAAGATGGTCTGGTTGTTATGTGCGAACTGGAGAACCAACTCGATATAACACTATGCACAATCCCGACTACACAAACCAATTATCACTGTGTGATTGTTTGTCATGAAAGGGCGATTATTTTGGATCCATATTTCGCCCAATACCGAGTAAAAACATTACAAAATAAATACATTACTCTTCCCTGATATGTTTCATATGAAGTTCATCAGTTTGCAGGAACATATAATAAACAGCATGAAAAAATAATAATAAACAACCGTGCAAAGATATTTTGCAGGAAAGTACACCAAGTTTCAACTGTGCAAGTAATTTCTGAACCTTCACCATCGTGCCAAAGAGTTTGCTCACTTTCAGCGCACAAAGCTCAATATAATCTAAACTATACAAATTCTGCTTTCAAAGGAAATTTACCTGAAACTCTTTAGATGCATCCAAGTACCAGAACTTGACGTGACGGTTACCAACCGTAACAAAATAGCTACTGTCTTCGGAAAACGATACTCCCAACACTTTGTTTGACACTTTGTTTTTTGCTACAACTGTTTCCTTCTGTAAGAACACAAAGAAGATATTTAGAACTGTGAAACTGGAAAACCAAAGCAGATCGGTAAATAAGATTACATGAGCAATGCCAGACTTTCTTCATCTTTGATATCCTCCTATCAGCAGAGAAAGAGCACATCTATATTTTACTACCTTAGTACACAGTGCTAGTTCCAGTAGGTGCAGGTGATGGGCCACCGACACTCATTGGGGGGGGAGTGGGGGGGGGGGGGGGGACACTTATTTGTCATCATCAGACTTGAGTCCGGGGCAAGAGAGTGAAAAGTAGAAAAAGGAGAAAGATAGGAAAACGAACAAATCTGCAAGAAATTGGCAATAAGTGGAATCACGACTAGACAGCCTTAGTCAGAAAATCTCACATTCGGCGGCACCAGGTTACAAAGATAGTCTTTGGGCTCCTGCACTTATGATTTAAAAAAAAAAAAAATCGACATGGTTTAGTCCAAAGGAATAGACAATTAAAATACCCCCATTTTGAAACAAAGCTCTTATCGCCCCTAGCAAGCAGAGCAAGTCATCACTACCCTCCCCAGAAGAGCTCTCTTGTCTCTTCCATCTAGGCATCTATCCACTCATCCTTTCACTTACCCACATATATGCACCATTTCACATGTACATTATGTCATCCATTCACTTTTTCATCCATATTTTAGTCTTTCACCATTCCATCCCTCTATCCATCAGTCTGCTGATCCATACCCAAACCTATTCATCCGTTTACAAACCTATCCATTAAACCCATCCATCCATCCTTTCACCCATTCATCCCTCCATCACTCACTCATCCATCCAGCCGTTCATTTCATCCATCCACCCCTTCACTGCATCTATCTTCCCATTCATCCATCATTTTGATTAGCCCTCCACCCACCAATCCATCCTTTCACTCATCCATCCTTTCACTCATCAGCCATCCATCCTATCATCCAACCATCCAGCGACTCTTCCTTTCACTCATCCATATATTCTTTCACTCAGCCATTCTTACATTCACATTTTCACTTATCCATTCTTTCCCTCAGCCATCCATCCTTTCACTTATCCATCTTTTCACGTACTCATCTATCTTTGCGCTCACTCATCTATTCGACCATTCATCCTTTCATTCATTCATCCGTCTGTCTGTCCATCAATTATCCATCTAACCACTAATCCGTCTGTCCATCAATTATCCATCTACCCACTACCCTTTCATTCATCGATCCTTACACTCACACATCCATCCTTACATACATCCTTCCACTCATGTTCTCACCCAACCTTTCACGTACGTTAATTATGAGCCTTTATCTGCTGAGTTACAGAGAGAAGAGGCCACTCAAGAACCCCACCCGCTGTAGCTACTAAAGCGGGAAATTCACGACGCCCCTAGTTTAGTCCAATCCTTGACCCTGTAAAGGGATACCAGAGTTCAGGTATGACACATAGAAATGACCAGATTTAAGACGTTTATGCTTATGAATACCTGTGACTTCATTTTGATGCAGAGTAAAATACTCCTTTCTCTTCACCAGTGGCATGATGAGGGCAGCATGTATGTACTATAGCTCAATGCAACTGAACTCTCCCATCTAAACTGAAAGTATGTCCAATTAAAATATTCCAGGGACTGAGTCATCAGAATGCTCTTCCATTCATACGCTATAGCTCTCACAACAAAATATGATTTGATCATAGAGGACCCACTGACACAATTAGGGTGCAAGGAAACCTCCCAACTGTGCTGAATGTCAATGAAGCAGATCTGTAAATAGGCTGAAAGAAATCTGTCAGCACGAAGTACAAAAACGAAGACCAATAAGGCCAATAGTTATTCTATTGCATTCAAGTTATTATTGATTAGTTGCTCCTTCTATGAAGTATATGGTTATCTTTGGTATACACGTACATGGATGTATTGCTTGTGTATGACTAACACCCTTGTTATGTGCAAATGCTTCACAACTGTGAGTACTTCAAGTCAAGATATGAATAGGTTGGTAGCTTTAAGGGCAAGGCAAGGAGTGGCCATCATCAAAATGAGATCAGGTTCAGGAGTTTTGAGAAATGCAGCAGGACTTGTACGGGCAGCAAGAAAGAAGAGAAATCAAGAAGACAAGCCGGTTTCAAGATGATACCTACTGACAAGGGATACTAGTTTAAAGATGGTGACTACTCACAAGGTATAGTAGTTTCAGGCTCCAGAATGTAGAAAAACGATTTGCTAAGTCTTGTGAGTAGCATTCTCAAAGGCTCAAGCATGTCACATTAGAGCTGTGCCCCAGATGTGCAACACTATGAATCCATAAAAATTACAGCGAGCACACTTCATTATGACTTTATAGTTTACATCTGGATCAAAGCTCTGATGTGGCATGGATGAGTTTGAGGCAACTACTGCATGCACGCATTACACCTTCAACAAATGGCTATTCAGGCTCATCTTAAAAATCTAAAACAAAAGAAATAAAGTGAACTTCTCTTCCAAGGGGGTCTGGTTCTAGTAAATATCAGATTGCTCCAAGTGTTAATACATACAACAAAATACCCTACAACACTGCTACGTACGTACGATTCAATGTTCATCAGCAGGAATGTTTCTGTTACAAGTGCTTAGATCTTGCATCATTAGGCAACCAGACTTTGTGAAGAAGGACAATGGTATATTCGTTGAAACTTTTTCTGCTAGTTAACCTGCTGCTGATAATGTTTGGTGCAAAAGTTTGACTTTTTAATCTAAAATAAAAAGCACAAAGTTCTCCACCTGGGTGAAAATACGAAAGAGGTGAAATGCTAACTTGGGAGTTCTAAAAGATAAGGAAATATATATTTTTGTATTTGTCTATTTAACATTTTCATACAGTGCATCTGTCCCGAGGAGAGGTGTTGGGTCACTTTAAAATAAACATGAAACCAGAGCAAGAAGGTAACGTACTACAGAGGCGATTGAGGTTACACGATCTTGACAACAGGTCAGAAAAAAAGGTCTGTAAGCCTCTGCAGCAAAATGTTAGTGGAGCTATTCTAAATCCACTTAACTCTTTATTGAACTCGAAGTTGTCAAAGAGGTACGTTTCAAAATGGTGTTACAATGGTGGAAAGCAAGGTTTGTTTCCTTAATTCTGAAGGTAGCGGGTATCAGACTCTGAGGTGGCACCAGGAAAAAAAAAACTTTCATCGCTACTTTACAAAAATTACATTTTCAGTGTACTTCCTTTTCGTGTCTGGAACATGTTGAGCTACCCACCCACACCTTTTAATGTTTCAATGTGTCTGTAGAAAGGTCCAAATTCTACAAATGAATACTACGAAACAATACAGGCTTTCTTACCTTCCAGTCCCACAAGTTAACAAGCATATCATGATGATAACCCACAGAGACAATGTATTTATTGTTGGGAGAAAAAGCAACACAGGACACTCCATATTTGTGACCCAACAGTTCCGCCACTTGTGTCTTCTCTTCTTTGTCCCAAACACGTACTGCTGGTCTGGACCCACTCTGCAAAATAATGGCACACGTTTACCAATTATTCATCTTTTCCAATATTGCCAAAGAGATTTCTAGATTGAAGTGTTGCTTTTGAGTGACAAGTTAGACTGTGTTACTACAGAGAATTACCATTGACCTAACAGGTAAAAAAGCAATGGCTCTATCAGGGTTTCACACTGAAGTAATGCACCAAGGACCCAAGTCGAGATTTTTAGTACGTACAATTATGGCCCTATATTTCAGAGCACTCTACAAAACCTTACCATCAGTTCACAAGCTGTAATGGACAAAAGGGATGCACTTAAACACAGAATTCTGCGGAAACCAAGATGGCACAGATCTGCATGCCTGGATAAATCCGTTACTCACATATTGGGGTGCATCATCCTCATGTGCACTGACACATACACTCAACATGCTGAGTGCCCTTCAATTGTCACACATGTCATTCATCATGTCCCAACTACAAAAACCTTCCAGCTCAGCCATGGACTCCAAAGGGCGCCGAGCAACCTGACGCAAATCAGAGAGCTTTATGACCTCACCAGGGGTATGAAGCACTACATAAATAATTCAACATGGCCACTTAAAAAAGTGCTTGAGGTCTATCACTGGGTACGGAAAGTAAAAGCCAATACAATACTTTTGATAATTTAAACAAAGATTATGTCTATCTGAGAGGCATGCATGAATCGAGTTGGCTGCTTCATTGCAGTACTCTGGGGTAAACTTTCCGAGATTGGAAATAAACAAATTTTCAGACTTGTGCGGCTTAGAGTCTGAACTACCTTGGACACAGTCCATTCAGAATACTTCTGCAGAGCAGTATCAAGAGAAGTGCATCGCCATTACCGCGGTGGCAGTCAATCCCACTTTGAAAATACAAAAAAGTGTGTCAGATTACCACAGCCGTGCATTTTATAACAGCCTGAACATTTGCAGCAATAATTGGCAAGAGACAGCCCAGGGGTTTGCCTCAGCCTGTGTATATATTACACAAGTTCATACGTAGGGCCTCATTACGAAGGCGGTCCATCGCTGCGGGATGGAGAACGCCCAACATGTAGTCGACGGTTCTACCCGTCTTTTTATGATACTATCGTGTAAGCAGTCAGAACATGCAGTTTTCTATTGCGGCTTGTGCTGCGGCCCGGAAAAGGGCCAGCACACAAGCAGCAGTAGAGATAAGCATGTTTGCAAACATCCATGAACCAAAGGCCCTTTCCAACAGCCTTTCCATGACAATGGACCGCCATAAAAAGGCTGTGGGAAATAGATATTGTAATCCCTACGGTGGTGCCTGAGTAGGCACGCCTTCATTGCAGAGATTACTGTCTGACCACCGCAACGATGGGCTCCTTCAGCCTATCAGAGGTGGCGGTCTTTCCCCCCACCCGCTGCACTCTGACCGCCAGTATCTTAATCCGGTGGTCAGAACATTGCCCTGGATGACGGGCAGACCACAACCAGCGGCTTGTCGGTGGCAGTCTGCCCAACATCATAATGAGTGCTTTAATGTTACTTACAATGTGGTGCTCTTCCTCTACATTCAAAAGTTATATCAGTAAAAAGGCAGCAAAAACCAACATGGTTGGCAAAGGAATAAATTGTAATAAGAGTCATATAATCTAAATAAACAGGAGAGGAATTGTATCCCAAAACAGTACAGAATTCTCCTGTTTTCTTGGAAATCCCGTACGTTTCCTTTTTGCCAAAACAATGTATGCACATTTCCAAACCTGTAGATCAATTTGGATTACTGGTCCTCTTCTGAACTTCCTAGTTGTTTCAGGTAAATGTATTACACAGTATATTAAAGCACAGCAGATTCTGACAGGAATAAATGAAAATAAAATGCAACAATCATCCAATGCATACACTTAGAGGCTTAAAAGTTTCTTTTTCTGATGGCAGTTTGAAATGTCACGTAGATGTCAAATCTATTGTGTGCATTCTTTTCTTACAGGGAAACAATGCACAAGTTGTTTTTAATGTAAATGCTTGAATTTCCTAAACCAAAAGCATTCGACCATGTCTGTATTTTCTTATCAGTCAGCCCAGTAAAGGGTACCACAGCGTGCAGCTCCAGTCTTTTTAGATGGTACTAAAGCATTACGCTATCATTTTCAAACCAATATGATCTCACTTCATATCCTTCTTTTATCTGTTTTATTGTTCTGTTAACAGTATACAACATAACTATGTTACATTCTCATGAAGAAGCTAGGTAACCTTTTCTTTGTATTTACCGTTGCACAGTCAACATTTGACTGATTGCTCTCTGGAAATCTGGGGCTTGGCGCAATCTGAATGCACCATATCGTAGGAATAAAAACAAGTACATTACATAACAAGCTGGCAAATAGTGGCGTGCATGGCACTGCTTAAGACAAGGGACTCTTTACAGAAAAACACAGGTTGCATACCAAATAGAATTAGTAGAAGAAAGGAGAAAATGCTGCATCTAAAATGTTGAGGCTTTTTTCCCCACGTATTCCTCAATGCAGTGATTACTGCTGGCTGTAAATTGGTAGGCTAAAGCAAGTTTCTTGGTATGATAAAGTCAAATTAAGAGACTCCCGACCTGTTCTAGCTGCATGAAGAAATAGAAAGTGTGATGAAAACTGATGCTTGAGAGAGTCACAGAATAAACAAGTCTGGCAATTTTCATCTCAGTGGCAATTTGATTGTGGTCTTGACAGAAGCCCTTTAATGTGAACCAAACTTCAATTGATAGCTAATGAAGTTAGAAGGAATATATGCTCACACCACTGAGCTTTAATTCAGAGAATGGCAAAGTCAACTTCAAGAGTCCCCTGGATAGAAAGCTCTAGGGGGTTCTCAAAAGATGAGGTCAACGAAAAGTGATAGAGTTATTACCTTTGGGAGAACAGTAACTATCATTTAGATTAGAAGTTATGGAGGAGGCCGAACAACCGTGTGTTGGTCAAGTAGGGCAAATCGAACAGAAAGGTATTTTATACAATTATATGAAATTAAGCTCATCAAGAAATAATGTGTTTAGGGGAAAATAAGACTCAAACTAAGGAAAGTCGAGGAGGAGGAGGAGTAATTTCAGCCTTAATGCCCAATAGCAAGAAGTTGCTCACATGATTACAGACCTCAAAGCTGAACTATTGGAGGTAAAAAATATCGTAAGAACATCGATAACACCAAAAACACCAATAAAGATCTCCGATGGATGCCTCACAATGACAGAGAACAAGGACTTGGCAATAATTAATCTCACTACCAGAATTATGTTAGGTGTTTCTGCATCGATGAACCGTTTAACAATCCCAGTAGTCTCCAATTCTTTGGCACACGGCCAACCCCAAGGTAATTTAGGAAACACCGCTGGCGTCTAAGTTGCCCACTTAAAGAGGATTTTTTCACTCAAACCCCCCCACCAGTTTACAGCAATGGAAACTTACATTTCCCATTGCTAGCCACGATCCCAACGGTTGGAACTGATACTACCACTTCACATCAATCGAGGGGACAGATTAATATTGGTCTTAGCCCCAGGGGTTACCAGGCTCTAGCGGTGGGAACCGTGTATATGATTAATGTAGCTAAAGATGTACACAGCAACATCTAAGGGAAATACTAAATACTACAGAAGCTCCGTTTATAATCCCGATGCCACTTCTGTATTACCCAAATCGTAGTGCTTTAAGACCATAGAGGAAATCATCCTCTTTGCAATTCATCCTGTCCTAGCAATGCCTGCTTTTCTATATTCTCAATGTGTGATCGTTGTATGTGCCCACAGAAGTGGAAAGGCTCCTGGACTAGATAAAATTCCTACACACCTGTACCGTCAAGAGCCCACTGTCTAGGTACCAAACTTTCAAACATTTACGCTCTGTCAATGCTACAACAGCTGGTGCCCAAATCCCGACCTCGTGGAAAGATACAGTGATAATCCCAAATCATAAGAAGCGTTGTCGTAAATGTTCCTGGTAACTATCGCCCCCATCAGCCTGATTGATAACATCCAGATGATTTCCTTTAAATAAGTCCTTGACGCACAGACAGCCTATAAGTCTGACAATGAGATCCTCAGCCATTTCCAGACAGGTTTTAGATGAAGGACTAACATGGTGGACCAAGTTTTCTTATGGTTCGATTAAAATCTGTTTACATTAATGGAGGCAACCTTTATATAGTCTTTGTAGACTTAAAGACTGCCTCTGATATAGTCCCAAGAGGGATGTTATGAGAAATTCAGAATGGGTTGGGTGTTCCGCCAAATTTATTATATAATACGACTCAGCTTAAAACACACCTTTGCTCAGGAGCAATGTGGTGCAAATGGTGAACTCACTGAGAGCCTAACAGTTAGTAAAGTAGTATGTAGGATGCGTTTTGGCACCCATACAAAACACAGCCATTTATAAAAAGAAGAAAATGTATCTAATCAATTGTGAGAACGATGAACCTACTTTGGCTGGTTTGAAAACCCATGCCCTGAATTTTTTGATGACACTCTTCAGGCATCAGAAATAACGGAGAGGAGATCTGGATGCTATTAGAGAAGTTTGACTCATTTTGTACTATCCAGGGTCTAGAAATCAACACTCTGAACGGTTTTGCCCATAAACCCCCTGAAGACCTTTAGAGAAAAATTAATGTTCAGCAAAACATGTCAGGAGAGATTCTCAGAATTTGACTATCTTGGTGTCAAGCTATTAGACTCCCAGTCATGGTCATCCTAAATTACAAAGAGTGCCATCGTGCTGAAACTTACGACTACAGCCATAGTTAGGTTTGACAAGAATACTACCTCTCATCCTGTGTTCTTATCAATTAAGATCTACCGAGCACAAGGGGCTAGCACTGCAATGCATGGCTCTGAACTCTTGGGGCACTACAATGTTGATGTCTTTGGGACTACTGAAATATTTATTAGAAATTTGCCGAGAACCCTGAAAAGTAATCTGCTACTTCCCCCGTGACTTAATTTAACCCTAAACCCCACTTGATTGCTTAATAAACTGAGAAACCTTTTTTGGATTCTTATTTGGTCTAACGAGCTGGAAACTTACAGGATGTCCCTTCGAGATTTCTTCCAAAAATCGTATGCTCCTAACCTGTCTTGGATGTGGTACATTAAAATATCTATAACACTTGGTCTGAGTAACTACTGGTTTACTACTACAACTACTTCTACTAACTCTGCCTCGCGTAATATTGTGAAAACAAGATTCTGGTACTGAGAGTGAGAGACGCTTCAGATGGCTGCATCAATTGGTAGCCGACTAAGTTTATTCCTCGTGATGATACCCAATGCAGCAAGATGTTTGCACATAAAATTGAGGCTGGGAACTCTTCCATTAGCTTCTTTTTCTAGATGGAGGAGACAATCTACAAAATCTAAACAGAGTCCTGCTTGCCATCTGGCCAAGGAAAGTGAGGAACATTTGCTGTTTTTATGTGCAGCCTATCCAAGACAGAACCAGGTGGATTGTCCTCCTGAGCGTAAGACATTGTAAAGAATCGCTGAGAATTTGAAAATATGATGCGAGTCTTTCAGTGCTATTTTCTGTATCACAATTAAGGGAATCGCATCCGGCTCCAAGGGTGATGGCGTTCTCCCCGACTCCTCGCCGGCGCACTGTGAAGACTGCAAGCAAAGGCTTTATATGGATCGGACTGGCTGGTGAACTTTAACTCTTTTTCTCTATTTTCTCTATCTCTTTCGATTATGCAACACTGATATGGGGGTTTTGAATACTGTGATTTGATTGTTTATTATGCTGATGGCACTGTATATGGGCCTATGTGAGCCCTTCTTCCCAATCCTCTTTTCTTAGCGTCTGAGACCCTAGTACTTGTTTGGGGATAGTTCTATGAGGATCCGTTGGGATAGGGCTGTGCCTTGCCCCCGTTGGGGCGGTGGTACGACGCTCACCGCAACAGATATTTCTACTGTTTTGAGGTATAGGGTGGGATGCGAGGGAGAGGGACAGGACTTCTTTTTTTTTTTTTTTTTTTGAAAACCTTTATTTCGAAATTCAGGACACAGCTATTCAGCCGACAGCCCGAAGGTTCGGCAGCATTGCAAGTTAGATACAGTGATGTGTCCCCAATACAGTTCGATGAGTAATGCAAAGGTCCAATTTTAAATAAACACAGAAAAAACACACAACAAACCCCAGCAAGGCAGAACATTGAAAGCCCATGGCGAAAGCCCCCCGGGGAGGCAGGACCCCACTCATCTACTAAGTATAAGACTGTGTGCGGAGGAAGAAGGGGAACAGCAGAGGCCCAGAACGGTTACTAAAACCAAACTGTGCTGGAAAGTAGGTCAGGGGGAAAGCTGTTCCTCGGGAGGTTCCAGGTCCGGGGCAAGACATATTCCCCCCCTGTATTGGTTCCACTGCCCCCAGATGGCATGCCACTTCCGGGGGCGACCTCTAAAGCAGTAGACCGTCTTCTCCCTAAACATGCTCCAATCCATGTTCTCCTTCCACGCGGTCAGTGTAGGGGGTCCCGAGGAGCCCCATAATCGCGCGATATCCCTTTTAGCTACCATGTTACCCAGAGTCACCCATTGGGTCTGCGCCTCATCGAGGTCAGTGGGCCCCCAGACGTTCAGGAGGCAACACCGCGCCTCCGGCTGTACCACAATGCCCGTCACCTCCCCCATAACTGCATGGACTCTCCTCCAGAACTCCACAATGACACCACATTCCCAAATGATGTGCAGGAAAGTACCCACCATACCACATCCCCTTCTGCACAGGCCGTCCTCCGAGAATCCCATGTGGACCAGCCTTGGCCCCGTCACATACACCCGGTGCAGTATTTTAAGCTGCACCAGCCTCAGACGCGACGGGATCGCAACCTCCTTAGGCGAAGAAACCGCTGACTGCCAGTCCTCATTATCCAACTCAAGGCCATCCCTGGTCCACTGTTCTCTCAGCCCCAATAGCAAGTCTGCCCGGACGTTTATCAACTTCTTATATATGAGTGAAATCGTGCTCTCGGGCATATGACCATCAAGGACTCGGTCCTCAAGGGGAGAGGACTCCGGCACCTTCTCACCCTCCACGAGGACTGATCGGAGGGCGTGACGCAGCTGGGTATACCTAAAATACTCTGAGGGCCCTAGCTCAAACTCAGTCTGCAACTCCTCGAAGGACTTCACCCTCCCCTTATGCAGCACATCTCCCACCTTGGATATACCTATCAGATCCCACTTATCAAAGCCCTTCGTATGCCAGAGTCTTCCCAACCTTTCCGATTCAAACAATGGGGTAGCGAGGGTTAGCCTATCCTTCCAGCCCAGCGAGTCGGTCGCCATCTTCCATACGCGCACCGCCACACCTGTGGGCCCCGTGAGGGACGAGTCTAAGGACCGCGAATACAACGCCCTGTAGTAGTTGCCGCCGCGCAGCAGCCACCTATCCATGGCATACCCAGGGCTGAGGGCAGGGCCGTAAAACCCATGGTTGATCGCGCTCAGCTGCGTGGCCCAATAGTACCGTCGGATGTCTGGGAGCGCAATGCCCCCATCGTACCATGGGAGCGTCAACTTTGAAATAGCTATTCGCGGCCGCCCATCCCACAGCAACGTCCTTTGGAGGCCTTCGACCTCCCGAAAGTATTTGGCCGGTACCCAGTCCAAGGTGTTCTGGAGGGCGTAGAGGAAGCGGGGAAGAGACATCATTTTGAACAGGGCCGCACGCCCAACAAGGGAGAGCGGCAGCCTCCGCCAACCTTCAACATCTCGCCTCAAGCGTGCCAAGGGGGGGAGCAGGTTCCTCTCATAGCGCACAGCAGGATCCATGGATATAAAAATCCCCAAATACACAAAACCTTGCTGGGCAACCTGTATCGAACATGTTCTAGGGATCGGTGGGACCTCGCCACTAAGAACGTACAAGTACGATTTGCCCCAATTAATCACAAGCCCCGAGTTCCTACCGAATGATGCGAGTACGTCACAGACCACTATAAGTGACTTCTTAGGTGAGGCAAGATACAGCAGGATATCATCGGCATAAAGCGAAATACGGTCCTCGTGATCAGGCGACCACCGAAGGCCCCGTATATCCGGATGCCAACGTATCCACGCAGCCAACGGTTCAAGGGCGAGGGCGAACAACAGAGGCGACAGGGGGCAGCCCTGCCGAGTACCCCTACCAAGCTGAAACGGAGTAGATGCCCGACCATTCACCACAACATTCGCTAGTGGCCCCTCGTACAGCAACCGAACCCAACTCACAAACCCGCGACCGAAACCAAACTTGGCCAGCACGGCCCATAAATATGCCCACTCCACCGTGTCAAAGGCCATCGTGGCATCAAGAGATGCCACAACAGCCGGTTCACGCAGCGTGCCCGCCCTGGCGATGACGCCATGAAGATGCCTAAGGTTCAATGCTGTGTTTCGGTGCGGGATAAAGCCAGATTGATCCGGGTGGACCAGATCGCCAAGTACCCTAATCAAACGGGTAGCCAGGAGTTTGGCCAGAATTTTCGGCTCAGCGTTGAGGAGTGAAATGGGCCGATAGGAGGCGCAGCTATCTCGGGGTTTACCCTCTTTATGTATGACCACGATCGACGCCAGCCGCTGATCCAACGGAAGGATCCCATCCCCCCGCGCCTCCAAAAACATGGCGCGCAGGTGAGGGGCGACCCTATCCGGGAACAGTTTGTACAGATCGATCGGCAGTCCGTTCGGTCCAGAGGCCTTACCCGAATTCAACGCGCGAATCGCCCCCGCCACCTCGTCAACCGTGATGTCGCCATCCAAATCGTCCCTATCTATGTCAGAGAGGCAGGGCAACTCGATATCACGGAGGAGATCAGACGAGTCTTCGGGCGGCCTGTCCGACACAGAGGAATAAACCCTATGAAAATACTCCGCGAAACACTCCACAATCCCCTCGGGTTCCACAATCGCCTCTCCCCCCTCTCCAATCAACTCTGGCACCACTCTATTGACCCGTTCCTTCCTGTCCAGCCACGCCAGGAGTTTCCCTGCCTTATCCCCAACGTCATACAGGCGGCCCTGTTGTTCCCTGCTGAGGGTCTTGGCGGCGTTCGTCACCAGGTCCCTATACTCCGCCTGCTTCAAGCAAAGCTCATGCAATGAGGACTCTGTGACCTCCTCCTCCATATCCCCCTCAAGGGCCGCAATCTCCTCCTCCACTTGCCGCACCTCGCAATCCCTCCGATTCTTGGCAGTCACCACCAGGGAGAGGGCCTCCCCCCGAAGCACGGTCTTAAAAGCTTCCCACAGCGACACCGCCGAGTCCACGGTTCCCAGATTGTCCTTAAAGTAATTATCTACCTTCTTTACCAGGGCGCTGCGCATCTTGGGGTCTCGGAAATACCATGGGTTGATGGGGGCCACCCTCCCTCCTCCCTCCCGACCTAGATCCAGCCGGATCCACACTGGCGAGTGATCAGAGATACCACGTGCCATGTGCTTCGCCTCGGATATCAACGAGGCATGTGCGGCCAGAGTGAGCAGGTAGTCAATCCTGGAGAGGCTACCATGCGCCCCGGAGTGAAACGTGTATTGACTCTGTGTGGGGTGCCGGAGCCTCCAGCAGTCTATCAGGCCAAACGTGTCTAGGAGGTCTGTAAGCCATTTCTGAGCCCCCCCTGTGTCCCTGGGCGGGTATCTATCCAACAGTCCGGAACCCACAGCGTTGAAATCCCCTCCCACTACCAGCATGCCCCCCGGGAGAGTCAGCAAAGCCCTGCCCAGTTCAGCAAATGTGGAGGCCTGCAGGGCCGGCGGGACATAAACCGAAACCAAAACCAAAGTCCTTCCTTCCCACCGCCCCGCCACCGCCACAAACCTCCCCCTATCGTCAACAATGGTGGAGTCCACCTCAAACGGCAACGACGCTCTAACGAGGATGCCCACACCCCTGGACCCAGAAGAGAATCCCGAGTGTGCAATGAATTTATACCCCTTCCTATTCAGGGCATAGCACGTATTGCCTATGAGATGCGTCTCCTGCAGCAGGACAACGTCTGGCATTGAACGTTTCAGGAATTGCAAAACAATCCCCCTCTTAATGCGATCCCCCAAACCATTAACATTCCAGCTTATAACACTTAAGCCTCTACCCCCCATCCTCAAACGGAAAGAGGCCCACCCCACACCCGAGGCGCCACCATGGAACAGCCCTGAGGATAATCATCATGCCTTGCAGAAATAAACCCCCCAACAACAAACTCAAACTCCCCATAACTCCCCCCACCCTGCACCCCTGCTGCAGCTTAAAAAGCCCCCCCAACTTGCAGTGTGCCTGTCGCCCTACAAAAACAAAAATCTACAAAAAGTACCCTAAGGGAGGAAAAGAGCACCCCTCGTCCTCCCGCAACCCTCCACAGTTACTGCACTCTGTTCAAATCTTCAAGTATGGTCAAATCAAGTCAGGCCGGCTTTGAGATATCAGCCCTGTCCATCCCGGCCACTGTCTCCATGCTCGGCTGCGTCGTCCCCGGTCCGTCGCCGGGGCAAAGCGTCCAGCCATTCGTCGGCCATAACAGGAGAGTCAAAAAAGAATGTCCGATCTTCATGCACCACCCGTAGTCTGGCGGGGAAAAGCATGGCATACTTCAGGTCCCGTTCCCGAAGTCTTCGCTTCACCCCCAGGAAGCTCTGTCTCTGTCTCTGCACCTGCTGGGTGAAGTCCGGATAAAAATTCACCGACGCATTCTGGAAGGGGACTGGGCCCGTCACCCTCGAAGCTTGCAGGATAGCGTCCCGATCTCGAAAATGAAAGAGCCGGGCGACAATCGGCCGCGGCGGGGCACCCGCCTTGGGCCGTCCGCCCGGCACCCTATGGGCCCTTTCCACCGCAAAAAACTTTCCAAGGCCCTTAGGCTTCAGATGATTGAGGACCAAATCTTCCACAAGCAGGTCCGTCGAAGCCTCATCCGAGGACTCCGGGACCCCGATGACGCGCACGTTGTTGCGCCTGGACCGGCTCTCGAAGTCCTCCAGCCGGCGGGCGGCGAGGTCACTCGGCCCTCAGCTTCCGGACCTCGTTCTGCAGATCCGCAACATCATCTGTGAGGCCCGTGGTCTTGTGGTCCAGGTCCTTAACGCGTTCGTTTGTCTTGCCCAGGTCCGAGCGGATCAAGTTGACATCCACCAGGATGGCATCCACCTTATGCGCCAGGGCCTCGAATTGCCTCCCCATCGAGGTCTGCATCCCATCAAGCGCGCCCATGACATCCTGCAGGGAGAGCTCCGGTGTCCCAGGCGAGTCCTCCTTCTGGGCATCCGGCGCCTGGCTCGATCCACTCGGCGATGTCTTCAGGAGGGCGTAGCGGTCCATACTGTTGACTTGGGAATACGTTCCCCGCCTGGTGGACTTAGTCTTCAGCCGATCTCCTTCTGCCTTGCCCGACATAATGGACTCCAGGCAGTCCAATGCAGTGAAGACCGTTCCCTCTCAGAGAGAGGTATAAAGAGTGAGCAGGTCCGCCTTGTTCTGCCAAAGTAGCCCGCCGAGCGTCCTTGGGGTTATAAAGCCACCCAGAGCTCTACAGTGTCCGGGCAGACAAAGGGAACGAAATCGAAAGTGAAAGAGCGAGGGCCTCCGTCCGACAGTTCACACCTCACCAGGCCGTTGTTGATCAACTAGGGGTCGGGCATCCTGCCAACTCTAGCCCCTGGCATCTCCGGGAGTTAGGCCGCAATCTTTCGCCAGTCATAAGTCCGGTTCCCGATGGGCGATCCGACCGCGGGTAGCATCAATCGCCTCCCTGACAACTCAGCAACACGGTGCCATGCATACCATCAGGATTAGAGACAGGATAGTCGACGGAGGGCGCGAGGGTCTCGGGAGCTCTAAGCTCACGCGGCCATCTTGGTCAAGCGCTAGGCTCCTCCCCCGGGACAGGACTTCTTGATTTGTATGATGCCATTTGTTATTGCCACTAAATCTTCTGTTATGTGTACTTTTGAGATTGCCTATGTTATCCATTTTATTAGGTTCCTAACTATATGCCATCACGTTCATGCCGCAAGATTTAACCAGGTTCGGGAGTAGAGAGCTCCGAGTTCTTAGTTGGAATGTCAATTGCCTACTGGATAAGATTAAACAGGGTGCTGTCCTGCGCCAATCAAAGCGACATAGGGCGGGGGTTCTCTGCTTGCAGGAGATTCACCTAGCGGACACCAAGACACCTTGTCTGGGATGGTTTGGGTTTGACCACACTTACCATGCTGGCTTCACTAGAGGCTCCCGGGGAGTTGAAATCCTCATACATCACTGGATCCCCTTCGTTCATAGTCGCACGCGGTCAGATTCACAGGGAAGATTCATTGTGATATTCAGGATGCTATATGGGGAGCCCATTGTCTTAGGCAGCGTTTATGCCCCTCCCCCTCTCTCGTGGTCTCTAGATGAAAAGTTGACGGTGCTCTGGACCGACCTTCCGTAGGCGGTAACAATAGTTGGGGGAGACTGGAATGAGGTTATGCCCTCATCACAGGATAGATGGCGAGTCATAGCTCGAGTTGCAGAGCCTCCAGATTCCAAACTATTGCCCCTGGTCCACAGCTTGGGGTGGGTTGATTCGTGGAGGGCTATACACCCTGACAAGCAAGCATGCATACACCTAGTTTTTCTAGTGCCCATGATTCCTTTTCTCGTTTGGAATTACATTTTCCTTTCGTAGACACACACGTAGACTGACCGAAGCTACAATTCTCCCTAGGGGTTTATGTGACCATTCCCAGGTTTACATTCTCCTCTCCCTGGACCCCAGGCGTTCCCTATTTCGGTGGCGTAGGTCGCCATGGTTACTAAGGGGTGAGAAATATAGGGCACATATGCATACATCTTTAACGGACTATCTATTACTTCGCCGGTCACCCAGTGGAAGGCTATGAAACCCACTCTCCGGGGAGTAGATATTGCCTTCTGTACTGATCAACGTCGGCTGCGACGTGACAAGCTGCTCAGAATTGAACCCCAGCTACCGGATTTGGAGAGCGCTAGTAGGGACATAGCGGGACAGGCTGTGCGCAGACAACTGCTGACAGTACAGCAGACGTACGCCAGTGAGCTCCTTAACAAAGCCCGCCTCTATTGGCTTGCCACCCGTAGCCGGATTTACCAGTGGGGAGACAAATCAAGTGCACTGCTGCATCGCCTGTGTCAGCAGACACTACGCCCCCAGACGCTCCTGAGTATACGTGGTCCTGATGGGACTGCGCCTACAGACCGGTTCGCCATTGCCAACTGTTTTGCCGCTTACTTCGCGGACCTCTATGCCCCCCATGAAGTATTGCCTGCTGCCATGGTGCAGAAATGTATTGATGACTTCTCTCCCCGCGCTTTGTCTGATACAGCACGAGTCGCGCTGGACGCTCCCCTGTCGGCAGATGAACTCCTGCATGCACTATTGGCTATGCGAGTGGGAAAGGCACCAGGTCCAAACGGATACCCTTGTGAGTTCTTTCAAAAATATCACACCCAAATCTTAAAACCCTATCTAGCAGCCCTGGAGGCTTCACGGGAGTGTGGAACACTTCCGCCCGACTGGCGACATGCTGAGATTGTTGTGTTCTTGAAGCCGGGCGTCCACCGGAACACTTCTCGTCCTATTGCCACATTTCTTTACTTAATGTGGAAGCTAAGCTTCTAGCTAAGGTAATTGCAAATCGTTTAGTCCTGTACATTACGGAGCTGATCCATCCTGATCAGGCAGGATTTATGCCGCACCGCGCTACACGAAATAACATCAAGCGCGCCCATAATGCCATCGCTGCGGTTGATAAACTTGACACTCCTGCCTCGCTTCTTTTGGGAGATATGAACAAGGCTTTTGAGTCCCTTAGCTGGACCTATATTTTTGCCTTGCTAGATCGCCTCAACATCGGCCCCAGGCTGCTCAGCTTTATTCGCTTGCTCTTCACAGACATAAATTCCTCAGTCTAGTGGCTGATTCGGTCTCCAGAGGCTTTCCTATTGGGCAGGGGACGCGCCAGGGCTGTCCCCTCTCTCCTCATCTTTTTGCTCTAGCTAAGAAGCCGCTTGCGGCTCGGATACGGATAGACTAGCAGCTGCCCGGTTTAGAGTGGGCACCAGGCATCTCCGATCGCATTGCGCTTTATGCAGATGATGTTTTGTTCTTTCTCACGAATCTAGACCGGACTGGTCAGTGTCTTCTCCGCATTATGCAGATCTTTGGCAAAACCTCTGGTCTCTATATGAACAAGGGTAAATCCTTTTTGTGGCCACTGCAGGGCGGAGATTGGCTGGGCGACTGGTCGCAGGAGGTGGTGGTGGCCCCAGACAGCTTTAAATATCTGGGAGTTTATCTCTCTTCGTCTCAGACCCAGGCATTGGATAAGAACCTCGCCCCTCTATGGGCACAGGTGGGGGACCAGACACGAGTGTGGTCCCACCTACCTCTGTCCCTGTTTGGTAGGTCCGCTATCTTTAAAATGATCTCCCTTCCTGTTACAATTACAGAATCATCCCTATCCGATAAAATTACATGGTTTCGCCAATTGAATGCAATTCTAGCCCGCTTCCTCGGGGGGGGGGGGGGGGTATGTCACGGGTGGCTCGGAGGACTTGCTTCCAATCTACTTACACCGGCGGAGTGGCCACCCCAGATATTCAGGCATATTACATGGCCTCCCATCTGCTTGTCCTCAACGATTGGTGGTATGGCGACCGTCGAGACCCGGCGTATGCGGTTGAACGTTGGCTGTTAGGGGGATAATGCCCTCCACATGGTTCTTTATTCAGCGACACTGCTTCGTGAGTTACCACCTGCCACAGCCACGATTTTTAAGATTTGGAAGGCGGCGCTCCGCCAGATGGGCTGGCGGGGGGGGACTTACTAGGGAAACTCCACTGTGTAACAATGGCCAATTACTGCAGCTAAAACACCTGTCTGGGTTCCGGGGTTGGGAGGCCATTGGGATTGACATGGTGGGGGCAGTAGTGTGTGGATTCACCCTCAAGTCTTTTCTAGATACACAGACAGAATATAATATGCCCCATACGCAATTTTATCGGTATCTCCAATTCCCACATGCCTTTACCCCATACTTGCCTCACCTGACAGAAATCCCTGAATTTAACCCCACTGAAGCAAAGTTTTTTATGGGCGACCTAGTAGACCATAAAATTACTAAAATATACTGCACACTTATCAACAACACCCCTACCACACTGTCTAAAACTAGAGAGGCATGGCAGCAAGATCTTGGTCCCCTAGAGGAGGATGACTGGGTGGAGGCTCTGGAGTCCCCACGCAGTGCAGCAATTGTGCCTTGTCTGCGTCTCATTCAGGTGTAAATACTTGCACAGAGCCTACTATACCAGATACAGATTATGGCGTGCTGGACTCATCGCATCCTGCACTGTAAATCTATAGAGGGTAGATTCGTCCATACTGTGTGGTCATGCCCAATATTATCAAAGTTCTGGAAGGGGGTGTTCGCATGCTTGTCGGAGGTTCTGGGGTGGACCATTGCTTCCTCACTGAGACTTGCTCTACTACATATTACAGAGGACATAGGTGGGAATAGATATAAGCACCACCTTCTATTTCTGGACCTTTCACTGGCTAAACGAGATATTGCCCGGTTCTGGAAAGATGAATCCTCGCCGTCACTTGGGGTATGAAAGAAAGGTCAAGATTTTTATATGGGCCTAGAGCTTCCGGTCTTCGAGGCAAGGGGATGCCCTCGTAAGCACAACAAAATTTGGAAAAGGTGAGCTGATTATATCTAGAGCCTCCTCCCCCACCCCCCCCCCCCCCGACTGATGCTGAACAACCATTACTATGATACTAATTGATTGGCATATACATAGTGTTTGCATTCACTTTGAATATGGATGGCAGAAACTCTCTCTTTATCTGTGGTTATTATGTTTCTTAAATGGAGGCAATGTGGCACAGATGTTTTTTCTCTCCCTTTTCTTCCTTTTTTCTTCTTTTTCTCTTTTTTCTTTGTTGTTATTGTTTTGCAATATATTCTTAGTGGAACCAATCCTTTATTATTGTGAAAATGTTGCTTCATATATTTGTTACCATGTGTATCTGCATTGGGTGCTCTATGTGGCCCATGTATTGTATTGGAAGTCAACAATAAAATTATGTTGTGGGCAAAAAAAAAATTGCTGAAATGAGCTTGGCAAGTGAGATCTTTAATTCGGAGATTAGAATTCCAGAGATAGATGTTGGACATTCTGTTAGCAATAAAAAATCAGCCATTTTAAAATGTGGTTAAGGTTTTATTTTTATTGTGTATAATGTATTTTAGGTGAAAACCTAAATTGTAAATATGGGTTTTGTTCACTTTTTTCGATGGATTTTATCCAATGTGACATTAAATAGAATGAAATAAAAATAACAGGAATGCAGTGGATCAGCTAGTCTTTGTCATGATGGTATTTTTTTAATTGAGTTGGCTGTAGTCTGGACCTCTAAGAATCAGTTACCAATTGTTTGGAACATATACACTCCAACACTGTGAGTAAAAAAAGTATTCAATGTTAACGGCACTGACAATGATTTTCTTATGCGGATCTGAGTTCATCTGCTCGGATATGATCTGCTTCCTGTGTTGCTGAATTAAATTATATTTAGGACTAAATATGATCAATGCTTGCTGATCCTATTCAGAAACTTGAAAGATCGTCAAGGAACTAACGTTGGTGGCTGATGGTTGAGTCTGTGGTTTGGCACAGGGTTAGGGAATGGCCTCCTTTTACCGCCCTAGGCCGATCTGAACCAACATCAGACCTACATCATAATTTGTAACCTTTGTTACAAAATGATAAGCCAACCAGCTGCTTACAAATCGGGTTTTCAGCACACAGATGAATGTAAACAACAGCAATACATTATGAAACACAAAACTGCATATATTAATATGAGATTGAAACTCACCTCTCCAGTTACAATATATTTTCCATCTGGTGAGAAAGACAAAGCGCTGAGTGGTTTTCTGAAATACAAACATTTATTGTAAGGAAATATCCAAAGCCAAGCATTCCAAAACTATATTAAATGATTATTCATTTATGAATACAAAAAGGAAACCCTACTGTCGTATTTGAAAAGTTATACTATTGGAAAATGTGAAACACACTGGCTTATTTCACTTTAAGACTAAGGCGGGCACCTTTTCTCAAGTCAACAATAGCGCGTAAAAGTAATGCTTTCAAGGTGGATGCTGCCTCATTTTCACATTTCCTTCAGCTGAAAATCCTCCTGTACATATATTTTTCTGCTAGCAAATTCTGAAAACTCACACTATGTGAACTGATGAAAACATTGAAAAAGCTAACTTTATTTTATGGATAGCATAATCTAATGTTTTCATTTTTAGATAATTACACCTTCTTCCGAACCAATAACTACGCCCCCACTCCCCCAAAACGTGCAAATTACAATTTCAACTTAAATTTACTACTAATTGCCTACAGCAATTGTGTGAGCCATGTTGAGTTGAGGGTAATGCTGGAAAGTCCCAGAGCGGACCTTCATCAAAGCAGGTTGCAGAAATCCGCTCTGGGGCCTTGTGGGCGGTAGATGTGGATTCCCTTTAGGGTGGTGGTGTTGTCCATTCGTATTTTGAAGTGCAACTGTTCCAGGAGGTGGGTGTCTGAGTCTGTGGAGGTGGTTCACTCGATTATGATTTTGTGGATGATCGCGAATGCTCTGCCAGGTTTGTGGATACAGTCTTGGTGTATGATTTTGTAGGCATGCGGCTGGCTGTGGCAATGTCAAGTTTTGATGCTGGGTTTATTCAAGTTTAGGTCAGCAAGAGAAGGTCAGGTGCGTTGCTGTTTACGAGTTACCATATTTCTGTGGAGTGTTTCTCGAGTGAGCGGACATTAAGAAGCATAACAGACAGATGGTGTGGGAGGGGTGTTGTGCGTCGGTTCAGTGGTGTGTTAGGTTCCTTGGTGGCAGTTGTGTCTGCGCCTGCGGTGTCGCAGCTGAAACTGCAGTAGGAGCAGGTGTAATGTCCTCCTATGGTGCAGGGAGAAGGCCGGTGTGTGGTGTTGAAGCCATGGAGGATGGTGGCAGAGTAGTAGCAGCGTTTGTTGGCTCTAGTGTGTGCAGTGGCTGTGATAGTCATCTTGCGACGGACAGTGCTTTAAATGGGCCGGTACTCACTGGTACTGAGTACCGGCACTTCTTATTTTTACCGATCAGAGTACCGGCACTTCTTCACTGCTAAGGAGAGTACCGGTACTCATTGGAGGTAAATGAATTGGTTTTAGTGCTGCGAAGCTCAAGGCAGTCAGAGGGGAGCAGATCTATCTGTACGGCCCTCTGACAGCCAAAGCGCATCTCCAGCTCGTAGGTGAGTAACGGCTGAACCATTCAGCGACTCCTGCTTTATGCAAAGGATGTCCCTGTTTTGGAATTTTCACGCCCTGCTGTGTTTGATAGAGAAGGGCCCATTAAGGCCCTTCTCTGACAATCACATTCACACTGTGCTTGTTGTGCTGTAAAGATCCCAAGTGTAGAGTGTGTGTGTGCGTGTGCACCAGAGGCGCAACTAGAGGCAAATTTCTGGGGGGTAATTCTTCCACCAATAGGCAGAGTGGAGCTGCAGGGGCTCTTAAACGGGGTGAAAAAAGCAACCAAGCCTCATGCACATGGTCTTTTAAAGACCTGTGAAGTACTCGGGTGCGGCTCTGTGAGTGCCAGGGAAGCTGTCTCGGCCCGGGCTGACACACACGATGGAGGGGTCGGGGGGGTCGGGAGGGGGCTTGAAGCCCTTTGATCCCAATGGGCGTTGCGCACCTGGTGTGCGCGCCTGCTTCTGTGTATGTTTCAGTGTGAGAGAAAAAGCGAGCTCAGAGAGGAAAAGAATGTGGACAATCTCAGGAGGTAGTTTTAAAGGAATGCTTTTGTGTGTGCATTGTCTGCTTGTTTCTGTGTGTATTTGAAGTATAGTGCCAATAGCAACCAAGTAGGAACAGTATGACAGTGAGAAGCTGGAAATATTGCAAGACAAGCAAATCTTAACATATCGTGTTTGGTCTTTATTTTGTGTAATGAGTGAACACTTTTTTTGTTTATATTGATACTTTTCTCACATGTTTTGGTATGTCCTGCAACTGGCGTAGTACTCATTATTAATGCTGGTATTCCAGAATCTCTTTTATTCTGAGGCACACTCATAATTAGCCTGAGTAGTGCGGTTGATGGCTTGAATGTATTGATTTAAAAGCTCCTTCTATTATGATTTAGGGACTGCTCCCAGCAGGTATTCACACCACTCTTTATCACGATATGCAGCTGTTAATCTGCATATGTGGGAAGTTTGAAGCTACTATCAAAGGAAATGCACGGGCAAAATGAATACTCTATAGAAATGTCCTAGTATCATCATGTCACGCCCCGCCTCTAACCCCGCCCACTAGCCACGCCCCTAGCTCGATTTAATGAGTACCTACACTTATTTTTTCCCATTTAAAGCACTGGCGACGGATGGTGTGGAGGCTAGCGGCCTGCATTAAGTAGGTCCTCTTGGGCTTTCTACAGTTGCAGGGAGGAGTCGCAGGATACGGCTGCTGGTGGGAGTGGGCTTTATTATTGCAAAAAGAGACATTGCTCTGCACTGGCGATCTCAACATGCTCCGCCCTTTCTTGAATGGACAAGAAAGATTGACTTTGCTGCTACGGCACAGAAATAAGTGTATAAATACAGAAGGTGCCTGGAAAAACCTAATAGGACACGGGGAGACTGAATGTCTTACTCTGAATCTCTCCTCCCCATGGGATTATCTTCTGAAGGATAATTTTGTTCTGCTGACTATTTGGGTCTCGCGAGACTAGACTCAATGCAGCTCTATTGTTACTCTATGTTAAATTTATTTTCCTGGTTGTTATGCTCTCTAAATAATAAACAGATATATATATTTTTTTAAACTGTAGGTCCTGGTGTGGGCGGTGCCTTAGCAATGGCAGGAATGGGAGTGTGGGAAACCTGTCAGCTGCAGTTAAATTAGGAAAGAATAAGCTGCAAGGAGCAAGAGAACTGCAGAGAGAAGATGGCGCAGGCAACAGGAGTGGGTAACAGACAGACAGGAGTCCAGGTACCGTCTCCTGACTTGCCTTTGGTGAGAAAAGCACTCATGGCGTTGGTGGAATGAGCACGGCTGCCAGTCAGAGAGTATATCTTGGTCAAGGCACAGAAGACTAATACAAAAAAAAGATAACTGTTGAGGTGGGAGCTTCCCCTGCATAGTAAATGATCTTGCAACCTTGTCCTAAGTGATACCCTTTCTGGTGAATCTGATATCTTGCCTTTCTGTTGGCCCAGTTAAAAGATTAATTTAGCAGGTGCACTAAGTCCAGGGCCTGTCAAGGGTAAATCCAAGGTCCAGAAACATGTTCTGTGACTCGGCGAGCAGACCAAGCATACCCTCGTTATTGACAATACAACTGTCTAGCTCCTTCATTTGGTCATGAAATGGTGGTGAACTGTTCAAATTTTTGAGGATGAATGGTTCAGAGTTATTCTTTTCTTAGTTTCAGAAGGAATGCAGACTATCGGTACAACTCATTGAAAGAGTTACTTAGATATAACATCCATAACCTTGCGCTGACAATCAATGTGTGCATAGTGTGTCTATGGCATATATGTTGCAGGAAGACTGTGCATGTGGTGCGTAGGATTTCTGTGACCAAGAAATCCATTTTAGATTGCCCATGGCACAGGACAGAGGGCAGAGGGCGGATACAGCATCCCAGACAGTGGAAGTGTTTTGGATGCACTGCTAAGCTGGAAGGAGGGGACACTGAAGTGATGGAGGATGGGAGAGGGCTACCACTGAAAGCTCTATGAAGACCTTTTAGCAAAGGACTGTTGATTAGGTTTTCTGAACACTACCATCTAGTGGATTGTACATGAGAGGAGCGGAGTCAACAGAGTCTGTTTTTAAAGGTGTGTAAGTTTCTAGCCAAGCCCTTTTACCATTTACCGATTGAAACTTCAACAAGGCTGACAGGGTCTACACACTTCATTATACCCATGTTTTGGACACAGCTGCTTGGAGGTAACATCAGCACTGGGTGGTGCGAGAGCCATCACCTTGCTGTGTCTGCACTACAGTCTGAAAATTATATTTGAAAGAAAAGCACACTAAACCAGTACCATGGCCTTAGAGCAGAGGTCTTCAAACTTTTGGATGCTGAGACCCCCCTATCAACATTTTGAGGCGTAAGGACCCCCTCCTGACAAAAATGTCTAAACCTGTTGACTAAATTGCGTGGGATGAAAATGTAAATGAGGTTTTGTGATGCCGCGTATTTTGGGATAGCATTGCTTCATTATTTTGACATTTGTTACACACAGTAACACTGAGTAAAGATTTCACCCAATCAGTACCCGTTTATAACCAAAATACAGCAATTATCATCAGAAAGATTTCAAGTCAACCTTTGTTAAGGGCCTTCCACTCTGCAGCAATACGTGCTGCCACATTAGAAGCTTACCTGGCCCTGACCCGGAGAAGCAGGGGTCCCTTAAAACCCTGGCAGTTTTGTGCAGTTAAGCCGTTTACCCATGCAGCTTTCCTCTCACCCCCTCCCTTCCATCCCGCTCTCCTCTCCTAACCCCGGATCCCTCTCTCACTTTGCAGGCCATTTTCTTTCACCCCTTTTTACAACTTCTGAATTCTCCCTGTTCAACCTCTCACTTCACCTTTAATCACCTCTTGCCATTCTGTCTTTCACTGCCCTCATTTCGAAGAGTCTCTCACATTTATCTCATGGCCACTCTGGCCCTGTGATCCTCCCGTGCCCCTCAGCACTTCTCATTCACCTCGTCTCTCCATTCAAATTTGTGTCTATTTGTATCTTACACCTCTCCAGTCCGCCCATTCCTCTTTCACATCTCCCCTTTGTTCTAACAGAAGCCCTCACCTTTGGATCACACTCGCTTCTTGCGTGTCCATACTTCTCTTTGGCAATTCACATTTCTCCTCATCCCTGACCTCTTCAATCGAATTCTCTCACTCCCTTGCTGTCCTCTCTCATCCTCTCATCACCAAGCATACGGGTCGGACCCGTATGCTCCTCTCGGCAGGTGCCACTCTGCTTATTGTTCCCTAATTCAAGAAGGCATGAGTTGTCTGTCTCGCTGTTTTGATGCAGGTCATGCAGTTATGGAACTTGCATCCTCCTTTGCTTCGTTCCACCAAGAACATATTGTCCTTTAGGAAGATATAAACACCTTTCTCTATGCTCTGTAGGTTACCCCATTTGGCTGGTTCTCCTTCTCCTTCTGTGTGTTTCTCATTTGCCTTGAGGCAGTAGATAGCTATTAGCCCCAGGACATCTTTTGGTAACAGTAGCACACTACAAATGTAAATAATAGGCAGAAGCAGGGGAGCCACTAGACCAGAACTTCAATGGGGGAGGCTAACACTCCCAGTCAGGGCTGGTCCGAACGCTGATCGCACCCGGTGCATCAGTCTTTTTTGATGCCCCACCCCCGTTTCCTCCTTCTCCATGAATTCCTTCACTACCACTCACCAACAATGCACCGCATCTATCTATAGCGCCTTCCTGACAAACATTTCATTTTTTATAGCACTACTCATAGTTTACTCACACTCATTTCTGGGATCTGCATGGTACATATTCTTTGTAGCAGGCACATTAACCCTCTGCACTGTGTGGGTGACAAGAGTGCCCATGTGAGTGCACGATGAGCGATGCAACAGTGTGAGAGTAGGACAAGAGGAGTGACTGCAGGGTGAGTGAGGTGGCGTATGAATTTGGGTGCGGATGCAAGTTCAGAATGGGATGAATGAATGTATGATTACTGATGGGCTTGTTTGAGTGAGTTGCATATTGAGTAGTGAGGGGGACAGGTGAGTGAAGTGTCACATGAGTGCAGGATGAGTAGTGTACTCGTGTGACTGCAGGTTGAGGTATAGGGTGAGCAGCACAAGTGCATTGTGAGTGCATGGTGATCAGTGTGAGTGCATTGTGATCGCTGTGAGTGCAGGGTGAGCGTGAAAATGAAGGGCGAGAATGAGGAATGAGTTGTCTGAATGCAGGGTGCATTCCCAGACCCATGAAGTAACTCAGCATGTTATTGACGGTGGCGTAGAGTTTAAGATGCAAGTTAAACTATTGCGGCATTAATCGGGGATCGAGGGTGTAGGAAATAATGTGCTGATCCTGCAACAAACTTCCAGTCCTATGGTTAGGGTTGCCAGCAGATTATTTTGATGGCCCAGTCGGTACAAAAAAAAGCAGTCACCTAAAGCGGTATTTTCAGCGCTTATCTGTGCATACTTCCAACAGCAAATATAAATAGAAAGCACTTTGAATTGTGTTCTAGGGCTGCCTCAATGATCCATGACTGATAATTAAAGAGAACAAAGACAGAAAAGTCACACCGAATGCATACATACTTTATTTCCAAGTCTATTTAGGACCAAGAGGAGATCTTTGCAGGCTCTTTAAACAAAACACGGCAGGCATTTTTCTTTTGGCAAGCCTACTTTGTATTCTTTTCCATGAAATGCATACTCACTCTACAGCAGTAAATGTAAAATACAAATGTAAGGAATAGGCTGAGTGGGGACGCAGGGGGTACTGGAACCAGCAAAAAAACCTAAGCCTCTGTAACCAGTTTGCAAAGGCATGTAAAAATGCAAATGGTCTTTAAAGACCTGTGAAAAACACAGGGGTGCTGGAGATAAGACTCCAGACACTGCCCTGACGAGCCCCCAGCAGCTCAAGTTTCACTGCAGCAGCCCGGGCTGAGACACAGGACGGGGGAAGTGGGGGGGGGGGCTGAAGCTGACTGGGAAGGCGCGACCCCCTTTGCATCACTCCACGGCCCCCCTGGGGGTCGCGCCCCAGAGTTTGAAGACCCCTGCCTTAGAGAGTGCGTCCACATCAACTGTATGGAATTGCAGTATCCAAACCACCCTACTTTGTTCCAGTCGAAAACTCTTCTTGAACAAGGAAGGAAATGCTCCGCACAGTATTAAACGACCTACTGCGAGACCAGGCTTGTTGTCGGCATGTCAGCCAGTCTCCCAGTGGTGAGGAGCCACCCCCTGAAGTCTGAGTATCTTGTTGGAAAAGGTGTGGGCCTAGCTAGCTCCTAGAAGCAGTCTGCCTGCTCAGAGGGGAAAGGAGTATGCCTGGCCCTGCAAGGGACTGTCCATGAGGAGTCCAGTTGTGTTCTCTCCATGAAGACCATCCAGAAGAGCTGACTTATAATGGAAGCGAAGCCTGGTCCAACTCAAGCTGTGAAGAATAACCCCATCTCCTAGTGCAATTCATGCAACGACCTGCGTGAAGAAACTAAAAGCCACAAAAACAGCGTGCTGTCGGGTACCCCTGCAGTGTTTTATGAGAGACTTGTGGTGCCACTGACGGACAACTAACATCCTGTGAGAACTACTGTCACTGACGAAAGTGGACGACCTGAAGTCCGAAGGCCACAACTGACAGACTGGCTGCGCTGTTTGTCCTAACAGCACAAAATGAAACACGAGACGGACGCCTGAAGTTCTGCACCGCTGACACAGATGCCAACAGTGCACATCTCACAAGCTTTTCATCCAGGACCACTCCAAGCCTTTTCCCTTCCAAAAAGGGCAACTGAAGCGTGAAAACAAAAGGATAGAGACTGTACCTTGAGTGCATAAAGATAAATCTGCTGTTAGGAATGTTCACATTGCCATCATTAACTCTTTAGATATGAAAGAGCAAACTTACAGGCAGCCTAACACAGTGGTTGGATAGTGAACTCGCACTTGTGCAGAATTTTTGCCTATGACCTTTTATCACTGCTAAACACTAAAAACCAAGGGCACTAGAGAAAATAGGAGAGGCATTATATAGATGTGTGACACATGACTAGAGTAGGTAGAAAGGAACATAGAACCCAGTAGCTGAATTTCCATTAATGTGTTCAGTATTTTGTTTGCTGTGACATTAAAATACCTCTTTTTACTAAAACACTGAGCTGAACAGTTATATATTGTGTTGATTTACTTTTGAATTTTGACTCTCTGCCCCCATCCTACCTGCCCGAGAAGCCTACGACTGCATGCCCATGCTGCCCTGAGAGTCAAGTAAGAAAGACGTACGGACTCCCAGGATATTTAAAGCAAGTGACCACAACAGTGGCTTGGTAGCCCCTGTCTGCCCTGGCAGTTACCCCGATCAAAATGGTTAGTTTGATCACCACGTTGCCCTTCTTGGCCTGGAAAAGCCCACAAGTAACTTATCATTCACTCTATCCTGCCATGTTCAGTCAATGTAGTAAGAATCCACACCTTGGGATCCAGTCTGTCCTGCACAACCACTGCTTCAGTTTGGTAGGATGAGGAGAAGGAAGAATGAAGTGTAATGGACTTGTCCATATTGAAGACAGATTTCACTTTTAGTAAATAAAAGACGGACAAGTCCAAAGAAAATTTATATAAATAGAAAACTGAATGCTGAACCGATCATGGGGGTCTGAAGCTAAAAAGGCGCTCAGGCTGTAGTCATCAGAACTAGGAAACCAGTTTTCAGAGTCAGAAGTAAAACCAATCAACTGTGCACAAAAATTAATATTAGAAAAAAAGCAAATACTTCACTCGAAAAATAAATGAGGCATAGAATTCTAGCAAAGAACTCTTCTCCACAGTAAAAAAAACTAATGAAAATAGATAGCACCAAACAGACAGTATCGAGCTCTGAATTTTGCAATAATTTGGGCCAATGTTTTGTGGATAAAGTGACAGTAGTATAGGAGTCCTTTAAGATGATAGCCAAACCTATTCCCACACGGTCCATCACAGAACCTAATGAGGAAACACCTCCACTAAATGAGAACCCTTATTTCACTTTCTGCCACCATCAGTAGAGCAGATTCTTCAGGTGGTTAGGTCAACTAAATCCGGGGGCCTAAAGGACCCTTGCCCACCGAAGGTGATGCACTTATTCCCTGAACTACTGAGCGACCAATTAGGTCTGCTATTCACAGAAATAATCAATTCTGGCCACTTTCCAGAGGCATGGAAAACAGCCTCAGTGTTGCTGCTACTTAAGAAACCAAGCTTAGACCCACAGGAACCCTGCAATTACAGACCCATTGCGAGAATCTCGTTCACTACTAAAGTTCTGGAGAAATTACTGAATATACAGTTGTCTCAATTTCTCTCGCAGGCAAATGTCCTAGACCACTCGCAATTTGGCTTCCGAGAGGGACATGGAATGGAAACAGCCCTGCTCATGGCAACTAAGGAACTCAGGAGTGTACTGGATGCCAGAGGAAAGGCCGCCTTGATCCTTTTGGATCTCTGAGGCCTTTGACATGGTAAACCATGATACACTCCTGACCCGACTAACCGAAGCAGGAGTCCATGTGTCACCCCGAACACTGTTAGCCTCTTATCTGTCTAACAGAACGTTCACAGTGGAGCTGGGAGAGGCAAAATCAAAACCATTTAACTCTCCCTGTGGTGTACCCCAGGGGTCCTCTTTAAGCCCCACAATTTAACTTGTATGTGGCACCTCTGGCGGCAATAATAAGGAACTGTGGCTTCCTACCGGTCTCTTATGCTGAAGACACCCAAATCGTGATGTCAATCGCAAACAACGCCAAAGAGACGGATAGACAGGTTTAAAAAATGCATGGAACAGATTAATCAATGGATGCAGAGCAATTGCCTAAAGTTAAATGGAGACAAAAGCAAAGTCATGCTGTTGGGGACAGACATGAAAATCTGGTCCCAGGATTGGTGGACAGATAGTTTAGGCTATTGCCCATTCCCAGTCAACAAGGTAAAAAACCTGGGAGATCTTCTGGACAATAAACTGTCTTACGATGCTCAGTCAAACAAATTAGCATCCAACATCTGGTACATCCTGAAAATAATAAGGAAACTCTTGCCGTTCTTTCCCCATGATTCCTGTAAAACAGTTCTAACAACTCTGGCCTTATCAAGGCTGGACTCTATATGCAGGGGTACAGGTCCGGCATCTGGCAAAACTGCAGCACCTGCAAAACGCGGCTGGTGCTGGACATTCCCAGGTCTGAGCCTATTGCACACAGATTAAGATCCCTCCACTGGCTTCCAATAGGAAAAAGGATAAAGTTTAAGTCATTGTGTCTGGCCTACAAAGCCCTGCATGGGATGGGTTCTCAGTTTTTGAAAACCCACCTAAATTTGTATGAGCCATCCAGAACCTTGAGATCCAGCCAATCAAAACTTATCCAGGTGCCAAAACGCAAACCGGTCAGGTGGAGGGGGGGGGGGGGGGAAGAAGATTTCTGTTGCACGCAGCTAAGGCGTGCAATCTGCTTCCAATTGCAATCAAAAATAGCCCATCTCTGCTTTCATTCAGGAAAGAGATAACAACCTGGCTATTCACCGCAGGCTAGAAACATAGACTTGGCAGCTCTCAGGTACCTCTGCATCCTCCTAGCGCCAAGACACCCATGGGCAATCGCGCGCTTTCTAAATATACAAACCAAATCAATCAAATCATTGGCTCAAATAACAATGTCAAAAGAAATGTTATCAAAAGACTCAAATCCCACTGATGAACATAAAGACTAGGAGGACTTAAATAAACAACGTTGGTCAGAGAAACACATGAAGGCAAATAAGGAAGCCGAATAACCTTTCACAATAGTCACTCCTAGGCCTTGCTGGGTGTGAGAAAATGAAAGTGTGGAACATCAGAAAGAGACAACTGAATAGGATTCAGTCCTAACTCGCGCCACTAAACAAACTTGTTGCAGCACCATTAGAGTATTTTTGGCAGATTTTCTACCAGTCAAGATTATCTACAATATCACCAGGTTAAACAGGAATCTAGCTTTCACCACTAAATCTCCATGCATGTAGCTGCAGAGTTTGTATATAGGGATGAAGGACCTTGCTACTCTGCTGCGACAGCAGGTTTACACTGTGCAGAAGAGATAGCAGAGTGCTGAGTTCCAGCAGATTGACACAATAAATCCTTGTTCTCCTGCCTCAAGTGATGAGGAACGACTGTGTTCGAACCTCCTGCACTTCCCAAAAATTGCCCAATAGATGTAGGGTGGTGGAAATGTACAAAGCAGGCCCTGTGTCCAGTCAAACCCAAACATATCCCCCAGGGAACATTCAGAGCAAACTGTATGGTACACAACTGAGGACACAGACCCTGTTCTGGAACGCAGTGAAGCAATCACTGCATGGACACCACAGTCTGGAAAAGATCTCTCTTTAAACTCAGAATGACGTTCCCATGCATGTTCCTTTACTGCAGCAACTCAAAGCATCTGGTCTTACTGTGAGGTGTCAAGCGACCATGAAAATGTACTCTTCCTCAGCATATTTCTGCAGTCAAATTGCTTCCCAAAACAGGATCCATGACCCCAGACTTCCCAATCTGTAGATGAAATTTCTCAATTTTGTTATTGTTGGACAGAGCTTGGATGGACGCCCAGAAATGGAAAGCGGGAAGGCCATCACGGCAAAACAACCACCCACAGCGACAACATATTTATATGTAAGTATTGTTCTGATATAGACACAAGAGCCACTGATGTGATATCTTCTACATGAGAGACGACTGAGGGGATGATCCAGCAACAGTTGGAGAGGCACATCCACTAGTGCAGGTCAGGAAAAATGATTGAAAACCTGCACATTTGTAAAGAGGGCTCATGACGCTGGAGCATTTGCTTCCATAGATACCACTGAAGACCTCTCATTTGCGATCTGGCATGGGGCACCAAAGGAAGCTGAAGCCATCAGGCCCCACAGGTCTTGCAGAACTGTGAACAGTGCTAGAGGTAAAAACATCAGAATCATATGGGAGTGATCCTGTGTGTTCGTCTTCAGATTTGTGTAGAAAAGGCAGACTCTATCCTCTAACCAGAAGTCAGTACATTTGGAAGAAGGAGGGGGGACTCAAAGGTTTTGAGGCAGGAGAGCCAGTGGAAGAAGGTTGAGATTATTGATTCTGCTGGCGAATGCTTCCGCTACATACACTCCTGTACATTTAAAGAGACATCTGGACTGACTGCGAAGGTTAACACTGACAGGACTGTATTGCCCAGGACAACCCCAAAAATGTTCCACACTTTGCAATATTGTATTGCTGGGGAGGCTAGGCCCGAAAGCTTGGCTATTTTTCAACTGTTCCAGGAAGTAGTTGAGCCTCTCACATATCCATGACTATTACTTGGACATCTCCCGAAAAGCCAGTCCAACATATACAAGTGCGACCACCCAACATAATAGCCATGCTCAAGGATAGCGCTGCAGTGCCTGCAAAATCCAGACCGTGCTTCACGCTATGTCAATGTATCCAAATCCTCACTAACCAAGTCAGGAAAGGATTATTTTATGTGCTTAGTAAAACTGTTAATGGTTACTTTAACCAGCTCCCACAGGGTGTTACATAGTGGGCACTTGACCACTGCCAGTGTTAAAGTGCAACTGCTTACTCTGTAAAATATCTCTGTAATAGGTTATCCATGATTGGCATATTGGACTTGCTGGTAAGACCCTAGTAAAGTGTACTGTGTGTACCAAACTCCTGTGAATCAAATGCTACCACTGGGCCTCCGCAAAAAGAACAGTTGATGGACAGAATGCAGAACAATGTCATACATTCACCCCAGTACAGAGATCTGGGTCTAAATCCATCGTTTTTTTGCCCACCATGCCATTCCAGTTTGAACCCAGCCATATGCAAATCAGTCTTGACCCTCGAACTGCCAAGCCAGGTCCTCCCTGGACTGGAACCAAGCATCCTAGGACCGGTTTCGGGGTTTCACCCCTCTTCAGCCAGGATAGCTTGATTCCAGTGGAATGGAGAGCTCGGGACTCACGTCTGAGCATACCCGTCCCACTCGGGGTGACAAATGCAAAAAGAACAGCTGATGGACAGAATGCAGAAGAATGTCATACATTCACCCCAGTACAGAGATCTGGGCCTAAATCCATCGTTTTTTTGCTCACTGTAGGAAGGTGGAATCTGACTATATGGTTGCCTCCACTTTTTTCCTGGTGTTTTGTTGGTTTTTGACTAGTCTGGCTGGGATCCTGCTATCCAGAACCCCAGCCTATCTGCTTACTCCCTTAAACGACTTGGTGTGCATATTAGATGCACTAGTGATTGGATACTGTGGTACCTTATGAGCCCCTAGTATATGGTACCTTAGGTACCTAGGGCATAGGCACTTCACAGGCCTACCAGGGGCTGAAGCATGTATTATGCCATCCCTGGGAAGCAGACTCAATCCAACACCTCACGCCTGCTACTGGAGCCTGTGTGAGGTAGTGTTAGCACTCCTCACAGAGATATAGCCACTATGGTAGGCCCTATCAATCCTGAGGGCAGGGTGCTTGGTTTACAATGCGAGGGGGTGCCTCTGCCTGAGCAGTGCCCCTCTGCAGCTATCAGAGTCTATTCTCTATGGCTGTTTGTGGATGCGGTTAAACCATATACTCTTAAGTGCATTAAAATGCTAACTTTGGAATGACTGCATCAAAACATGTCGTGTTTGGTGTCAAACAACTTGGAATCATACCCCCACATCAGTCCATGATGTGAGAGCATGATCTCACCCTTCTAGAGGGGACGACATGTAAAACGATAGAAATCCTATAGAGCCCTGGCATCACAAAATGGATGTCACCAGCACAGACACTGGGCTGCCCTCCTGCTGCTGACTGAAACTCGCAGTGGAGGAAGCCCAACAAAAGGCATCCTGTCACAGGGAGGTGTTACCACCTTCCAGACAGGATTTAGTGTATTGGGGCTGGGTGGGTGCACTCCTAGAGTGCTTTGAAGTCCTGCACTGGGGGGAGCAGTAGGCTCCTCTGTGCATATGCCAGTTCAAACCGGTTCAGGGGCTACCTGTCCCTGCTCTGGCGCGAAACTGGACAAAGGGAAGTGGGTGTAACCACCCCCTCCCCTGACCTTCCTAGAGGAGTGGTCATAGAGCTAGTCCCTCCCCCATCTTCACTATAAGATAGAAAACCTTGCCATTGCAAATCAGATAACCCTGGACGACGCTCTACAAAGAAGAATCCTGGCCCTTCGACATTCCACTACCTTTGGAAGACAGAAGAATCTCCCTTGGAGTGAAGTAGTGACTCCCCTGCTTGGCAGGCACCAGAAACCTTAATCAACGGTTGCAAACTTTCCCGCTCCCGCCGGAGTTCGAAATCCCTGCTGCCCCGGAAGTGGATTTCCTGACTTCTCGACGGCCATTGTGAGTCCCCAGCAAAGCTGTGGCGAGTGGACCCCACGAGTGACGAGGAACAGCAATACCCGGGGACCGTGCACTATTGTCGAGTGCAAACCCTTCACGACGTTCCACGAACTTGTGCATTGGACCATTTGTGGCCGAAGCATCCAGCAGGTTTTGCAGTGAAAATCAGAGGCCTACCCCATCCCGATTGACCGTGGGCTCCTGTGAAGCATTTCCTGAAGAGGCGTCTTCGCGATCACTTGCCTGTTGGCTAGTGGGTCCCCCGAAGACTTTATCGACTAAAAGAGCTCCCTGGTTGCTCCAGGCCTGCCCTCACTCACCCACGCGGGGTGAGACCCTCAGACCTTGCTGGTCTGCACCATCGACTTTCTTCAGTCTACACAAGACTTGCAGTTGCCAAGGCTTGTTGGCTCCAATCCGGTTGCCGACACCGCCATCAGCCGCAGACGTCGTGGGACACTCCGAATCCAGCTGCTGGTCATCGTCGATCCCTCCTGGACCTCGTGAGCAAAGAGTCAAAATACCATCGACGACCTGAAATCACCTGACATCCGTGGTCAGCCATCTTCCTGGCCACCGGTCACTGGCAAGTGACTTTGAACACTGTCCCTTCAATTTTCAGGTCGCCTCCATCTTGAATCCACCCTTGGATTCCACCGGACACTTCTTCAGTCGATGCAAGCAGCAAGTCTTCTTTGGTCTCCATAGAAAACAGCGACGCAACCCGACACCAAAAGACACCTATGCACCCGGCTTCCCTGGGTGAGGTAACTCGTGCACTCCGGTGCCCTAGTGTGTGTTGGCCCTCGAAGTACTTACCTTGTAAGTGGCTTGCTTGTAGACTTCCTCGAAGTACCCTAAAACTTTAAAAATCAAACCGCGACTTGCACCATTATAATCAATAGGGAACCCGCGGCTGTGTTCACACACTGCACGCGTCTCCCGTGGGCCTGTTACTTACCTGCTATCAGTGCAGTAGTGAAGCCCCAGCGATTCCCCAGGCCCTAGGCCTTGTCATTTTGCAAGTCGACATTCTTACTCCATTTTTTTAGTATATGGTCTGGTACGCCTCTAGGGCTCCAGCCATACTTGTGCTTAATTTATTGTGAAACGTTGACATTTGAATGTGTATCTGGCTTCTAATCTCATAAAGAGATTAGTAGAGTGTGTCTAGTAAAATACATATATATTTAATATATATACCTGTGTGGTGTCCTTTCATTTGGTGATTCAGGATGCTTTTTTGCAGGGGCACGCACCAGCACTATGCGGCACGACATGATCTCCTCAAAGCCAGCATGAATTTTCCTGGGTAGAAGCTTTGCTCTGTCATTGGCCCTGCACAGCTGCTGCCCGGGGCTGAAGTCGCTCAAACACTGTTTGCAAACACAAATGTTTACTTCTGATGGAATTGTAATTCAGCAATTCCGTTGCAGGGACTAAAACATCCCGTCAACCTCCGAAGCATTAACATCCAGACCGCTGCTGATTAAAGGAGTAAAATGGCGATGCTGCTGTTAAGCATATGCGAGCACCCTTCCCAATGCCCCAGTGCCTAGCTCATTTTTATCAGATGCACATTCCCCCTGCAGCAGTCTCCACTGTCAGCCATTAGCAGAGCACATCTGGCCGCTCTAATGACCACCCTCGCGCACAGATACCTGACTGCCATCAGTCCCGGGATCTGATCCTCTGCCTATCCACGTGCTGGGTGAGGATTATCAAACAGTATTTACTCAGTTCTTGCCTGAATTGAGTTTTTGTTTTGTTGCGTACTAGGCCCTGTTTCTCAGCAACTACATTTTTCAAGTTGCCATAGGAATAGTTTTTCTTTCAGCATTTACGTTTCCATAGCTCTTGGTTTGGCAATTTATTGTTTGCATTCACCATCCTTTCAGTGACATAGCACATTGCTAAGTTGGTGAGAGTGTTACTCTTTTTAAGTTCATTTACTCTGAGATATAGAAATCCATAGGTAGGAAAACAACTTGCTGCTGAATGCCACACAAGGCATGTTTCATCACATGGAAATCATACAGGCTCAGCAGGGCACAAATAACATCCCACTCTTGGACTTCAAATCCTGCCTCGCATTAACTGTAAAGCCTTGCGCATTAGTGCACCAACTTTCAATATTCCACTGTCTCATTCATGGCGTTTTATTTGATTCACTATTTGATTTACAGTGTTTTTTATAATTAAATAATTAGTATTAATGGGACTGAAACGTGTTTCTTAAATATATTTTACAACTGGTTTCATTACAAATGAATTCTGTAATTTGCCTCATACAACACTTGCTAGTGAAATAAATTTGTATATTTAAGTTATCAGAAAATGTAATTCAGATCAGTTACACATTTCTTATTAAGTTTTTTTCGTTTATTGCCCTTAGCCAAGATAAACTGCGTATTTAAAAGGTTCAGGGTTTCTTTTTCTTATCACCAATGTACTAGTTGACAGCCAACAGAAAAGGGTTTAATTTCAAATGGCTCGTTCAAGTCTTGGACGTCTTGAGTTGCACCTAATGGAAGTTTTGATCTCTGTAAAATGTCCAGTTCTCGGAGACAAACAATGTCTGGTCTTTTTAGCCCACATGTGTCATCTTTATTGACCCTTGTCCTTCCCACCAAAAGCTCTTAGTAATCAACCTTGAAAGATCTGCAACGAATGGTTCCTTGCCACAGCTGTTAAATCAACTTTACTTGTTGGATTCCTATTAAATCTACACTTCTTTATGTCACTGCACTTCTAAATACAAAACTTTATTGAACTGAGTCAAGTCGCTTTTAGTAAAAGGAGCCATTGCCCTATTAACTTCATATGGAGGGTTGGTAATCCTCTATTTTTCTTCTAATTTACAAGTAAAAAGCCAGTTTCTGTTCTGCTCTGCACCTACGACTGGTCTACGGTATGAAAGCACAGCTCTTTCAGGGTAAAATCCTTCCTTGCATTACAGATCTTCTACAAGAATTCCTGTTGTCTGATGACTATCTAGGATACCTGTCTGCATGTACCCATCCACCAGAGGTTGTGTTGCTGCGGTTAGATATGTTGCACAGCAAACTGTAGTAGTTCTCCTAAATAAAATTATTTTTTGGCACTAAACAATAGATTCAGTATGAAGCACCCAGTTAACAGGTACACCTAGTTCTTTGTGCTTAAGCTTTTCTTCTAATCTTGGGAAAGGTACATTATTTTTTCAAGAAGATGAGGTGAATTCGCTCTCACTTCTAAGTTTTTTTCAGTCAATAACTGTGTCACATGGCAAGCCCTATTATCTTACTTACGGATCTCTACACCTCAAAAGTATTTCCAGGTACAAGGGATGGTGTCAACATGCACATGGCTGCTGCTGCTGCCTCCGTCTCAGAGCTCAAAAAGCATTTGCAATGCAATAGGTCTCATATTTGCAAGAATTTGAGCTATTGCCATTAAAAATGGCAATGCCCTTTATTTATGTGCTTTGAAAACCTGCAAGTGGTAGGTAAACACGCACTTTGTACTTATAGTTCTTGCTTACGAGAAGCAAGGCTGGCAGTAAAAGAGGCGCAGTTACTGCCAGCCTTGCTTCACGTAAGCAACGACAACTACAAAGTGCGTGTTTACACATAACTTGCGGGTTTTTAAAACACATAAATAAAAGGCATTGTCATTTACAATACCAATAGCTCAAACTCTTGCAAATGCGAGGCCTATTGCATTGCAAATGCTTGTTTACTATTATAAGGACTAGGTATCCCATAGGTTATCATTGGAACATCCCTGTAACCATTTACAAGAGTAACTTCCAATTGGGAGAAAATTGAGATTTGGATTTTGGTCCCTGAACTCACAATTTAAAAATTCATCTTTAGTGAAGTTGGATTTTAAATTGCGGGTTTGAAAATGGCACTTTTAAAAAGTGGACATTTTCTTGTTTTACCATTCTGTGCCTCTGTCTGCCTGTGGAATACATGTCTCAGGGAGCATGACCGTTGCGCTGTTTGTGCATTCACTGGACAATCATACAAAGGGAGCAGAGATGTGCCCTGCAGCTCCTGATGGCCCATCACCAGGTTGATGGGTCTTACTGAGCTAGAGTGGTGGAGGGAGTTGTCACTGACACCTGAATAGGGCTGTGCCTGTCCTCACACAAAGCTGTCTCCATCCCCCTGTAGTGTGCAGTACAATGACTTTCCTTTGAAGTTTGCCTTCTTCAAAGGAAGAAAGTGGTAGAAGTACTGGAGCTGCGACACCATAAGTTTAGAACGCTTCTGGACTAAGAGGACATTCTGTCGGGAAGAAGAGCTGGATGCTTTAGGAGGGACTGACACTCTGCTTGTTGTTTTCTTGTGCTGGCCTGCTGCTTCTGTCCTGGGAGTGAAAGGGCTGGGCTTTGCTTTCAACATCCTGCTTTCAGAGGTTCTCCAAGGTCTTGTGCCTGCTTGCCTCCTGTTAAGAAATCTCACGGCCATGAAACACTTCACCTACTAACGCAGGGCTCTTCTGCCGAGAGCCCTGAATTGCCAAGCGATGCCAAATCCACTTCCCCAGTACTTGGAAGTGGAATCTAGTAAATCTGAGAACAAAATCTATGTGTCGACTCTCAGCTCCTGTTTTTCCAACGCAGCACAAGCGTGCTTGAAAAATCAATGGATTGCCACTGAGCTGCCGAAGAATTGACGCAGCGCCTGTCGTGTGGCTGAAAGATCGTCGCAACCAGAGTCCAAAGCACTGGGTCACCGACTTCTGTGTCGCACGCTCCGATGACTCAGATGCGGGACAAGCTGTGTGGCTGAAGAAATCGATGCATCACCTCCTTCAGGGTTTTTTTAAATCAACGCAGCGCCTTCTCTGCTGTGGCATCGACACAGCGCATCTGGACTGTCGACACATCGTCCCTGTGCGCCAAGTTCTTCATCAATGCTGTCCAGTAGTAAGGAACCGAGGCCGCATGTCCCGAGATAGACCCATCCTCTCCCTTCACAGTAAGGAACTGACGCATCACCTCCCCTGCGGTGAAGAACCAACGCATCACCTCCCCTGCGCTGCTTTGCTTTTGCAGCGCCCCACCTCCCTTGTGCCTCGTTTCATCTTTGATTTTGACACATCCCAGGTACTTTGTGCTAAAAGTTACGCATCCAGTTTCCTATGGATTGAACTATTTTGAACCTTTTTACAGTGATATCTTGAGTTGTGTATGTGGTATTTTAGTTGTGTTGGTATTCTTATATTCAGATAAATAACTTTTATTTTCTAAACTGCTGTGGTGTCCTTTTGTAGCGTTTTCACTGTGGTTCTGTGTGTGCATGTACAAAGGCTTTTCACATTGCCTTTGAGATAAGCCTGACTGCTTGTGCTAAGCTACCAATGGGGTGAGAAGTGGTTATCTTATTTGTGTGACTCCCTTACCCTGACTACAGTGAGTGTCCCTACTTAGACAGGATGCAAACCACTGTCAATTACAGATCCCATTTCCAACATTTTTGGTCAGTGGTAAGGATAGGACTTGTGTTTGCACTTTACATACAGTTATTGGTGTAAACTACTCCATGTCGCAGATCACTACGCAACCACATACTATTTTTAATGTTTTCTCTTCATTGCAACTTCTGAGTTTTTGGTTTACAAATCACGTCTCATTCTGGGGAACCAGCAGTTGGAGCTGCAGAGTCAGTGTCTGAGTTTGAGAGGTGGGAATCCTACATGGTACCTCAACTCAAAAAGTTCAGCAAAAACCTCAAATGTCCTATCAAAGGCCTCACTAAAAAGGAAGAGCTTCAAAAGGCGCCGATGGCCTGGTGGGAAGCAAAAGAAACTGGTGCGCGCCAAGAGGGTGAGAATGGTGATGTACAAGTGGAGGAGCAGGGTCTGCAAGGGGATGTGGTCAATCAGGATCCGCCTGAGAGGAAGGTACCTCCCAGGGCAAACAGCAGTGTTTATCCCAGAGATCTGTTCCCAGAGGAGCTGGAGGACAGGCAGGAGACCAGGAGGCATCAATTTGAGCTTGAGAGTCTCAGGACGGAGCACAAAAGGGAGCTCCAAAACGATACATTTGCATTAGAGAACAGAAAAATGATGCTAGCTCAGAAGGTGAGCTTGAACGATTTGGATTTGAAGGCCAAGTCCAGCACATATGGTGGCAGCATTCCATTCATGCAATCTGAGAAAGTGGTGCACTGGCCAAAACATGTAGGGAAAGAGAATACTAAGGAGGATGACATCCAGAGATGGTATCAGGGATATTAGGCAGCGCTTCATATGAATGGGGTCCTTAGAAGAATTGGGGGCAGGAATATGGAATCACTTCACTGTGGAGGGGAGGGACAAATAGTTAGCTCTAGGGAGAGCACAGGACCTCATCTACCCTGAGATGAAGGCAGCCCTCCTTACCTGGTATGGTCTTACCCTGAGAAGTACAGGAATCAGTTTAGAAAGAGTAAGAAGCTTGATTCCCAGACATGGCTCGAGTGTGGGGATTCTTTTTGCAGAGCACTGGATGGCTGGGTGAAAGCAGTGAGGTAACAGATTTCCAGGTGCTGTACAATTTGATTGTATGGGAGCACTTGTCTAGTCTGTGTTTTCCAGAGCTGCGCCAGCACTTGATGGACAGCAAGCTTCCTGGCCTAAGAAAGCTTGCTCAGGAGGCAGACCTCTGGGTGAGCACCAGGGTCCACAAGAAGGTGTATGGGGGAGACTCTGTTAAAGGTAGGCAGGGTCCCCAACAGCAGTAGGGAGGGGGCAAGGGTAAACCGAAGGAGTTCTCTAAAGAGCCCCAATTTAATTCCCAGGGAAAGGATTCCTGCTTCTCAGGGGTTAGGAAACCAGTATTCTCTTCATGTAAACCTGCAGAGAGGGGAACCCAGAAATGCTATGCTTGTGATCAGGTTGGTCACATGAGAGGCGATCCCAAGGGTCCCCAGCAGTCACAGCCCTCTACTGGTGGGCAGACACAGGGATGGCCAGTGTAGCGCTTGGGAAACAGTTGGTCCCAGGTGGGTGTGGGGACCAAGCTGAGATAACCCTTCTCTTACTAGGGGACAGTGAGATGGTCCAGAGAAACGTCATGCCTGATAACAGTAAGAAATACAGGCAGTGGGTGACCATCAATGGACAAAGGGTGGAGACTCAGAGACAAAGGAGCCAGTGTGACTACTGTCAGGTGTCACCTGGTGTCTGAAGTACACGTGGTCTCTGGATTGCTTCACCAAGTAGTTGCAGTAGACAACAGCGAGCACTTTTGCAGAGTAGCTCAGGTTCCCTTTGAGGGGAAGGCCCAGGCTGCGAGCCCATCCATGCCTGTGGATTGTCTGCTAGGTAACGACCTGAAACACACCGCCTGGAGGGAGCTGGAATACAGGTCCCACTTGGAGATGCTGGGAATGCCTGACCACACCGCCCATGGCAGCCCAGGGTAATCAGAAGGACCTGGAGCATGAAACAGTGGCCCAGGTGTCTGCCAAGAAGAGATGGGGCAAGGGGCACCGGAAACCCGCTCCTGAAATTCCTATGGTCAGGGAGGAGCCTTTTGTATTAGACTTCCCTTTGAAATGGTTAACTAGTCCTATTACATATTTGGGTGGGGGGGGGGGGGGGGGTTACAGGTCTGAAAATATATATAGGAATTATAGAAGAAAACTATTTCAGGACCGTCTCTAGATTTGAAGACAGGGCTGCCAGGTGCATCACACTTCCGCTTTCATTGGCAGGGAGAACGGGGCTAGTAATATCCCAATCTCACAAAAGATTTCTCTGCCCTTGCAGTCACTGATGATGAAACTGGTTTGGGAAGGAAAAAGCCTAGATTAGCATATGAAATGGGCAGACGGCTGAATCATCTGGGAGGGTTCAAGATTCCAAATTTACAATTATATTACCTGTGTGCACAAGCGCATTTTGCCTATTACTGGCTTCACACTCAACTCTACATGGCCCCCTGAGAGGTTTAGAGCTGCATTGTTGATTCCAGCCACTCACTTCTCTGATGTGTAAACACGAAGCCAGACAAAACCATCAGCACAAAGCACTGTGCCACCCAAGCATATTGGCAATGACCAATGAAGAGACGTTAATATCACAATTACGCACGTTAGGGATTACTAAATGGGAGATCTCTACAGTGAGCGTATTCCCATGGAACAGATGTCTTTAGTTGTAGGCCACACAACCATAACTATCTTCCTCTGCCATACACTTAAAATAGCTAACAGAAAACTCACAGCAACATGTACGCAGGAACTCCCCACTTTCCAATCAGAGTTACTTACGGCAGCTAAATTCCCCAAAAACTCATAAATGGGGTCTCTTCCCAAAATATGTCCCTCAAAGATTCCATTTCTTCCAGAGATCAATAGAATATGGAATTATCTCGGAGGAGGCATGGAGGCACTGTTGCTCACAAACTGGTATATTATTACCAAATAGTAAAAACTCCTATTGATACAATTTAGATAGATACTCTATAGGCTGTACTGCGCACAGTATTGACTGCCAATGGGATCTGCGTCCAGATTCCAGATGTGCTCCATGCCAAGGGCTGGAGGCTAATTTCCGGCATAGAGTACAGTCATGCCACAGGGTTTACTTATTTTGACAGCAGGTAACTCAACCCCAATCTGCCTCTGGGATGATTTACATAACCATCAGCAAAATGCCCCAAATAGTCTTGTTAGGCACGGTTATGTTAATTTCCAGTGCATGCCCAAAGTTTATAGTGCTCGCAGTGCTTATTGCTAAAATAGAGGTGACAGCAAACTGGGACAAGAAGGAGCGTCCTACCTCACAAACCTGGATGACTGCCTAATTACCAAATGGAACTGTATGAGGAACTATTTCCAAGAACTGCAAGGCCTGAAGACAGAAGAGCTCCACTCGGCAACCATTTTCTGTCAAATCCACCATAATAATTTGGGGTTCATGGCGAGAAATCACATTCTGTTATATTTACCACGCAGGACTTATCTGCTGCATCCAAGTTACAAGGATGCCAAGTGACTGGGATTACCGGAGAGCAATCCTCGGAATATAATGTGCAAGTATTGCACTGTAGGTATAGTGTTGTGACCCTGCCTGGAATAAGTCCCATTATATTTGACTCTGTGTCTTATCTTTAAGCAATACATATAATAAACATTGGCATAGCCAATAGGTCTCGCCTTTGGGACCTTATAAGTATTTAGTTATGCAGCACAATATCCTTACTGCAACAACATTAACTGTTGCATGGCTAACACTTATAAGGTCCTAAAGACGAGACCTATTGGCTATGCCAATGCTTGTTTTAAGGGGGCCTCGAAACGGGTCTCTGTTTTGTGCCTTGGCACAGGCAGTCCGTTTTTTTCCGGACTGCAGTGACCGCAGGCACATCGATGTGTGCTGCTCACACTGCTCACTTGTGGAGAAGTTACGGCATGAGGCATGACATCATGCAAGGTGAGCTTTGTAGGAGAAGGGAAATCCGTTAAAGAGAGTCATAGTCTCTCTGGATTTCCATTCTCTTTTTGAAACTCAGGAGCAGCAACATCGTCATGGTGTCAGCAGGGCTTTAAGTGGAAGCTTTTTCAATATTATATACAACAAACCATAGTTGCCAGGGTTGGATTAGGATTAAAAATCGACTCTGGCACGCTAAAAAAAAGTGGCCCTCATTTGCATATTGCCTTTCTGCAAAACTTTATTTAAAAAAAAAAAGGGGGGCTTTAAATAAAATGCACGGATTAGTTTACACTGGTGCAACACACCTGAAAACATGTGAGGCCACTTTTGCTCAGGCCCGCTCCCCCGCGACAATATGCATACACTAATGTGCCGGCCCAGCGAGACACAAGGGCGTGATACCTCCGCCCATCTGCTTCCATAAAGGCCACTCAGGCACCCACTGGGTTGCTGGCGTTATCGAACAACGCAGAAACCTCCAAATCGGCCCCCAGACTGCTCAAAAAAGCAGCCCACAGCTGAAACTGGACACCGGCCCCTCGGGCAATTGCGTTGCCAATCCTACGCTGATAGTTGCTGCTTATTTGTCTTCTGCAACTAACAACCATTGACAAAGCCAATAATCCTGCCTTCTTGTAGGTATGATGTTGTTGTATCACGTATCTGAATGCAATGACAGAAACCGCAAAATACAAGTCGGGCGGCACACTATGGTAAACACAGATTTTTAGTTTATGTGTTTTAAGCCACGCCCTTAATTACACTGGCCACGCCCCTTTGAGAGACCCCCCCACACACAGTTTTTTCATCCCACTTTAAGCCCTGCCTCCTCCTTTCTTTAGACGCCTGGTGCAGAGCGGGAATCGGATGCACATCTATGTCGGTCCAAAGATCTCACGCTGCTCCGTGAAATGTATGGAAGTGGTACATCCCGTGACAGGCATGTACATACACTTCCCTTTTTCCCGTTATAATTGCAACACAACAGAAGAATGCAAAGACAGGAATCACAGCAGACTGAGTGAACTACTCAAGTACCCTCTTCTTGGTTGTATCAATGAAAGCAGGTGTCACGTGCTAAAGCGCCTAATGAAGCCAATGGGATAATTAATCAGCGCCTCGAGACATCTTGCTGCTAAAATGTGCGGTACTATGTCAGCAGCTTAGTGACCCACCTAGAGGTCACAGCGACTGTCATGATGTGCACGCATCACTGAGCGCCCCCAGGTCGGCACAGAATGGACCTGGGCTTCACGGAGAGAAGTGCTTGAGTTGTCCCGTGATTATATTGTTTGAGTCAGAGGGTAACCCAGGGTTACAGCCACAGGCCTCGAGTTCCACAATTACTGATTTAACCACTAAATCACATTTACATCCCAGTACACTCAATATAAACTTCTTGTCCAGTCTCTGTGAGACGCCAAAAATCTGTGTCCTGAATTGTGGCTTGGCGGTGTTTAACTTGGTCTGCCGTGGGTGGTCGGAGACTAAAAAGCCCGGTCTGTTGTGTTAAAGGCGTTTGACCAAAGCAGCACTGGGGCAAGACAGAGGCAGCGGCAGCTCGCGGGGCTGGAACTGTGCATGCGGGTTCATGTAGCATGCAGGGGAATGGCATTCCGGGAGAGCAACATGCCACAGGAGCACGACCCTGGGAGTGAATGACATAACTGAAAGATAGCGCCTTCTCTTTGGCTCCCTGGAGGGTAGAATGGGGAGGGACCGGCACACAGTGATCAAAAGTAGTATGTTATAGCGGATAGCGGAATCCTTCTGATCCAAGGCCGACCTTGAAGCTGGTGACTCTGGGCACATCACTCAATCTCCCCATGCCTAAAAATGATTGTGTCTGTTGATAATGTAACTGGTGCTCATAATGCGCCCTGATACCTTCGGGTCGAGTTTGCACTATAAACAAGAATTTACAAAGCCAATATCTCTGCCTTGCGTAGTAAGTTGTTGTTTAGTTAACAATGCCTTTCTTAAAGCCCACAGACCATTTAATTCTAGCACTGTCATTCTGACTTGTAACCAGCGGCCCAGGCTGCCACTGACTTGGAAGCTTTGCTTAGGAGGGATCAGGAAAGTTTGTGTTGCAGGGGAAGAGAAGATGGAGAGAAAAGACAAACAAAAATGAAAGAAAAGAGATGAAGAGTAGGAAAGAAAATAGAAGTGAGCGGGCGCGCGTCTGCGAAAGTGATCGCAGGTACGCGCTCTGTGGTGGGGAGGGGTAGAGCGAGGCGCTTGGGAGAGCGCTGTAAGGCTTTATGAGCCATGACGGCCAGACGGCCAAAAGACAGATGGCGGCTGCGCGCGTGGACGCGCTCATGAACGCAAGCTTGAGACAAGGAAAAGCCTCTGGTAGCACTTTGGAAATACACTAACTAAATGTCTCGCAGAGCAGCGCATGCACTGGCTCAGGCGAGACCTAAAAAAGTATGTGCTTGCTAACAGAACATAATCTTCTCCTATCTAAAATGGACCGCAATTCACTCCAACAGATCAAGTGATGGGAACAGACAGGTAGGTGGGCATGCTGGTTTCCGATGTAATTTTTGAGAACTTTGCACTGAAGAAGATAATTCGAAGTTATCAGTGTTTGGCCTGTTGACAAAATTTCTACATTGTAATGCCAATTTGGAAAATATGCCTATTAAATGCACAATACCTGGAATAATTGAAGATGTGAGTTTGCTTATTCTTTCTTGGGCAGAAAAGGACAATAACGCACCTGAAAAGAAAACAAAAAGCACTTTAATCAAATACAGTTGTCATTCTTCCAGCACAGCTCCTTAAATAAATGATAGAGCAGACACTTTCCTGGCCTCCTAAAAACTCAGTGAAGAAAACTATGTTTTTATTTGAGGAGGGTGAATACCCTGCTCAAGCAACAACCACAATCCCTGTGAGGGTGAACCACAAAAGTCACCAAATGAATCTGTGCTTAACCGTGTGGTTGGTTGGTACAAAAGCAGACAGGCTTAATTTAGAAGCAATGTGTAAAGTAATTTTGCAGCACTCAAACATAAATAAAGGGAAAATACAACACATGAAAAATTCCACACCAATTTAGAAAAATAGAGAAAAATGTAATCAATAACTTGACACAAAAATAAATCTAATCAGTAGAACCAGAGTTGAATTTGTAAAGTTTTTAATGAAAAACAGCACCTAAAAAATCAAAGCGCCAAACACGAGAACTCAAGTCGCGCGAGACCGCGGCAAACTGAAATGTTATGGGCGACCAGGATGGAGTACAGTTCGGATACATGAGGTGGATTGGGTCTGGTTTCGCCTTACCTTCGAACTTGGAAGAAATTTTTGAAGAAAAGCTGCTGAGAAGGTAAAGTTCAGCGGAGCAAGGCAGGCGGCGGTGTTTAAGAAGTCTTTGTCATCGGGGAGACACTGAAATACGTTGTGGTGAAGATTTCTACATTCAGACTGTCACTTTTTGGGAAGTTAAAAATCTCTAGAGGGATGAAGCTGCAGAACGGAGCCACCGCAATATGAGGCCAATTGGCAATGCACCTTGGGAATATAGGCAAGCAGGTAGCTCCCTGTCTCCTGTCAGTTCTCAGACCACTTTTTAGTTGAAAATGTACTACATTTCAGTTTTTGCTTGTTTTGAGTCCAGAACTGGTGGGGATTCACTTGTCAGGCAGGACTCACTCCAGGCAGGTTCCAGGTGATAATACCTAGTACCCCTTTGTCTCATTGTCCATGGAAAATATGCAGAGTCAATACAATCTTTAATTCTGACTTTACCATGAAAGAGGATTTTTAAATTACAATTCTTTTGAGACCAAACATGATCTTTCTAAATGTTCCCAATCAAAGGTTAGCATGTATTAAATGTAATAAGGTAATCCAATGTTACCCTATGGGAGAGTAGTGAAAAATGAATTTAGGAGTTTTTCACTACCAGGACATGTAAATCTTAAAAACATATGTCCTACCTTTTAAATACAATTCACCTTGTCCTATAGTCTGTTAAGGGCAAAGTTGGTATCAGTACCAGACACAAGAAAGCCTCATTGGGTGGAAGAAGCTTTATTGCTTGTGCAAGAAGAGCCTGGAATGATCTCCCCTTTTACTTGAGAAACTCCACTAATCTGCTAATTTTTAGGAAGCAACTGAAAACCTGGCTTTCTAATTTATAATTGTGTCTATATCTTAATGCCCAGAGGAAAGCAGTTAGCGCCAGGACACCCTTGGGTAACCGTTTGCGCTTTAGAAATACCAATAACATAACATACCACAGGCATCACTTAAATGTATTAAAAAGGAGGGTTTTGGCCTGGCAACAGATTTATTTTGCACGGTCAAATTGGAGGTTTAAAAATGCACACAGGCTGCAAAGGCTGACCTGAGGCATGTTTTAAAGGGCTGCTTAGGTGGATGGCACAATAAGTGCTGCAGGCCCACTAGAAGCATTTAATTTACAGGCCTCTGGTACATTTAGTCCACCCTAGTAGGAACTTACAAGTAAATTAAATGTGCCAATTGGGTGTAAGCCTATTTTTACCATGTTTTAACGAGTGAGCACAAGCACTATGTGTACAGCTAACCAGTGCTACATCCCAAAGCCAACAAAAATGAATGTCAGAAAACAGGAGGAGTGAAGGTAAAAGGTTTGAATGCGACTCTGCAGAGAGGACCAAGTCTAACACTCAGCACCATCCATTAGCTTCCAAAGCAAGCATTAGGCCAATTTAAAAATGCTGGGAAACAGGAGGTCTACTTTTCACATAATGCCTTTAGCTTCGCTTACACCTATCTGACTTTACTTGCTGTTACCTTTAAGCAATGTGAAACTTTATTCAAATGCACCACACTCCAAACTGCTTAGAAGCTAGCCTCTAAAACCGGAGTATGCTCTTTAACAATAATAATTTTAATGCAAGCTTTCAAACATTAAAAGCATAAGTTGTTCAACTGCTTTAAAAGAAATAGTGCAATTAAAGTAATGATTTATTACTACCACACCTCCAATTTGGAAAATGTGTGAAGTTAGTGATGATTTCAACTTGGTGACGTTGCTAAACGTTTTCCTAAATATAGTATCCAGAGTGGCACTGGATTGCTTGTGATCTTCATCCAAACTCATCTCCCTTTCCCCGTCCCCATTTATTCTAACCCTACCACTGACCTCAACTTAAGAGCCAATCTAAAGGTGAATCTTTTTATGCAACATATACTGACAGGCAGCAGTCCTTGACAGTTACTGCTGGGAATGTTTTCAGTAATGCAGTTCACAGGCATGCTTTATATGGCATGGTAACTGGTGCCTTAAAGTTGGCACAGAGTTGCCAGCTAGGAGCACACAGCGCATATGAAAAATAAACTTTAAGAGACAGCCTGGCATTCTGCTGCACAATAACTGAAGGCCAGAATTCAGAGAGCAGAATTCAAAGGCACAGAATCTAATGGGCAAATATTATTTAGCAAATTAAATGATGTGCATGTACAACTCTTAATTGTATTTCTTTATTCTGGAATAATATGTATTACACCATCCTATAACTATAAATACACATCTGATAAGCTATTGTGTTGCGAGAGAGCACTTCAGAAAGGCAGGATACCTCGAGTGGCACAAAGCTTTTTCTGCTGTGCCCCATTGGCCGTATAATAGATGGTATGTTGCCGGTAGGTAGGTTAATGCATTTTGTGCTGCAGAGGAATAATGTATCAGGGGGGAAGCAAGATGGCGGCTGCGTAGCGGCCGTTGCAGCGGAGCAGTGAGGGCAAGGGAAGGAAAATGAGACCGACGGAAAATTAGATCGCACAGATATGGATCTCCCGACGCCAGGAATATTACTCTAATTTTAGGATGCTGATAGCACTTACTTGCCACGGTCCTGTGAAACAGTTTGCCCGGGCAGTGGTGTTCGCGGTCTCGGCCCTCTCGCCCGGCCACAGACTCCGCGGGAACATAGGAGGGCGGAGTCGGGTCCTGAGGGAGCGGAGTCCAGGCGGAGTGGAGCAGATTTTCGCTCTAGGCAGAAGGGAGAAAGCGGTTACCGCAGTGGCTCGGGTCCATCAAACCGGCTTGGTGAGAGACGGAAGGAAGCTATGGCCCCGAAAACAGCGGCCGGGTCAAAAACGGTATCCCAAAAGAAAAAAGCTCTGCAGGAAGGAGTTGAGACAGAGGGAAACGAGGACTCACGCGTAGCACAAATGCCCACAGAACAACCAAAAAGAGGCAGCAGAACACCGGAAGAACCCGCCAGGCAGTCGCCTCAATTGCCTCGATTGCCGATATTTTCTCCAAAGCTGGTAAGGAGAAGGAGGTGGTTAAAGAGGTGGGGGGCAGTATTTCTCCAGCGGCTAAATCACAAAATGAGGAGACGAAGACTGGGAACACTAGGGGGGGTCTTCCCCCCTTAGCATCGAGGAGCTCTCCGACCAGACACTGCCCCCTGCACTACATCCGGCTAAAGACACAATGTTGGCTGGCGACCCCGCGGCCCAATCTCTAGCCGGGGGGAATGAGGTAACAAAGGAGACGCCCCAGGCTGAAAATGCGTTGTTGTCCCAGGAAATAACGACAGACGATGCTGGTATCTCCGTGCAGGGTGGCGACACGGCCAATGCAAGGGTACAGTTACAGTTGCAGTTGGGAGCCACAGCTAATACGCATTTCCTGAGTACGGAGTTCGACCTGGCCTTGGGAGGTCCTCTCAGTGAAAAGGAAAAAGATCCCAGTGAATGCTTTTTTTCAGTGTCCGAAGGGGTCGGTTGGTCCGAGGATGACGAACGCAGTTCCTATTTAGATTCTGAGAGAGATTCAGAGAGCAACCCAGAACTAGATCTGCCGGCAACGGCGTTAAGACCTCCCGTAGCTGCGAGGAGCCGGGTTCAGAGCCACCCCCATCGTGAACTAAGCTGGGATCACTCTCCCGCCTTGGCTCTCCAGGGAAGCCCCAGTGTGGACGCTACCCATCTGTCGCTCTTGGAGACAATACATCAAGAGATAATCGCACATAGAGAAGAGACCCGCCAGGATAACCGCAAAGCTCAGGCTGCAATGAGGAAGATGCAGGGCATGGTTAGGAAACTCTCTAAGGTTTGTGCCAACACCGGGGACAGAGTCTCGAATCTGGAGGAGAGAGTTGTAACAACGGAGACCGAGGTAGCTGAAGCTACCAGCAAGGTTAATGCTCACTGCTCTCAGGTGGTCGATCTTCAGTGGAAACTGGAGGAGATGGAGAACAGGCTCCGCCGGAACAACTTGAGGGTATTGGGAATCCCGGAGGGGTCGAGGGCTCTGATATAAGGGCATACATCATCAAACTCTTCGAGCAAGCATTTCCAGAGCTCTCTAACTGGAATTGGTCTATCGAGATACGAGTCCACAGCACCCCCTTTAAACTTCGCAGGAATGCGAAGGAAGGCGACAAACCTAGAGGCGTGTTGATATTTCTTGGCAACTTTATTTTGAGACAGTCCGTCGCAGAAAAGGCGAGACCAGATGCCAGGAGAAGTAGCGAAAGGGTCTCATTCTTCGTGCGTCCGGACTATTGCCATACGACCGTAGAGCGAAGGTGGCAATTGAGGGAGATGATCAAGCCTTTTCAGGATAAGAAGATCCAAGCCTTCCTGATAAATCCAGCCCAGTTAAAAATAATTAATGAAGGCAGGACCCTATTCTTCGCCTCAGAAATTAAAGCGAAGGAGTATCTGGACTCTCTAGGCAAATAGCCCTTAAACTGCTATTTGAGGGGGGTAGTCCTACTCCAGTTATCGTTTAAGATGAGAATGGCTTGGTCGATTGTCCGGCAGGGGAATCGTGCTGTGCATATCGTACCAGTTTGAATGGGTTTAAGGGTCTTTTCAGTGGTGTTGTTTTTTTTTTTTTTGGCTTTAAATTATCTGTCCTCATTGCGATCTCTGCTAGTCCATCACGTGCACAGACTTGGTCTGAGCGCTTCACAGAGTGGGTTGTGGGGGAGTGGTGTAGGGGGGGTGGGGGTCGAGTCGGGGGGGTGGGTCAGAGGGTGGGAAGGGGGGCGGGGGGGTTGGTGGTGAAACTAGAAAACGAGGGAAAAAGATGCAGTTTGGACTATTTTGGATTTCTCTCTAGTCAGCTTATGGATACAGCAACGGATAATCTGTCAAAGACTCAGGTAGAGCTAGGTGTTCAAGTAGACCCCCACGATGGCGAGCATTAGAGTGTGCTCAATTAACATAGGCGGGATGAACGATTGGAGGAAACGCCAAAAATTGGTACATTTTGTGAAGCATAATAGATTTGACGTCCTCTGTCTTCAAGAAACCCACCTCTCCTGGGCTAAAAGGAATCTCATGTCTGAGTGGTTTCGAGCTGGCGGCATGTTCAACTCAATCCTCGACAAACAAGGGAGTCGCAGTCTTAGCCAGAACATTCTTGGGAGGGGTCAGGCGGACCAAAGTTGACAGCAATGGGAGATGGGTTTTAGTTGAGCTGGAAAAGGGCTTTACGCTGTGTGTAGTTTATGGGTCAAATAATGACGATCCTGAGATTTATGATCTCCTCGAAATAGAGTTAGCTAGTTGGTCAACCCCCATAATATTTTGTGGAGATCTAAATATCTCAGCGGATTGGGGTAACAACACAGTATATTCAGGACGGAAGCCAAGAGTTTTCAGGGCTGTTAAGGCTCTTATCAGCTCGCATGGGTTGGAAGATGTATGGGGGGGTCAAAGAACCCCAAAACCCAGGCTTCACATATTTCTCAAATCCCTTTCAGAGATATACGAAATTGGATTATTTTTTCGTGTCATCCTCAGAAATAAACAGGGTAGGAATAACTAAACTCCCGAAGCTATTGTCGGATCATACCCCGCTGGTATTAACTTATGAACTGGATAGGTTAGAAAGGAGAAGGACCAGATGGACCTTTGAAAGGAGGTTATTGGCAGATAATAGATATGTAGAACATATCAGGAAATGGGTAGGGGAATTTTTTGCCAATAGATATAGCACGTCACAAAATGGGGTTTGGGAGACGTTTAAAGCAGCCTTAAGGGGCGAATCAATAAGCTGTGCAGCTAGACTGAGAAGGGAGGATAGGAGCGAGGTGGAAAGACTAACGAGGAAACTATCAGTCGCAGAAGAACAACACACCTTAGATATAGCACAAGGTGGGGATAGTAATGAGAGTCAAAGGAAACCGTTGGTAGCCAAAGCGGAATTACAGAAGCTGGTAATGCAGAGGGCGATGTGCGAATACCAATCATCTAGGGCCAAATGTTATGAAACAGGCGAACAGGCTGGTAGAATTTTAGCTCTACAAATTAGGCAGGAAAAAGCAAAAAATATCATTTCTAGGATAGAAGATAATGGGAATGAATTCACAGAAGCCAAAGAGATTCTACAGGTTTTTAAGAACTTCTATCAAAGCCTTTATGCCGAGGAAAATCTGGATGGTCACCAGGGCGAAGAGTATGTGGATAACGGCCCCTGACTAGATGACTTAGTTAGGGAAGAGCTGGAGATGGATATCAATGGGAGTGAGATTACAGCTGCTTTGCGGGAGTTGGCCACGGGTAAGGCCGCGGGTCCAGATGGGATCCCCCTGAAGGTCTACAAATGCGTCGAATCCGAGATCACCCCACTCTTAATGGATCTATTTAATGGTATAATTTGCACAGGAGTGGTCCCAGAATCATGGAGGGAAACTAATATAGTAGTCTTCCACAAGAAGGGGAAGCCCAGGGAGAAACCGGGATCCTATCGCCCCATTTTGTTAATTAATGCAGACACTAAACTATATTCCAAGATCTGGGCTAAAAGGTTGGGCAGGATCATTGGCGACCTCGTCTCCCCGTGGCAGCACAGGTTTGTACCTGGGCGCGGTACCACGGACCATACTAGGAGGGCAATAGCTCTGTTCGATGCCCAGGCCGCCGCGGGGGCGAGATGGCCATGATCCTGCTAGACGCCGAGAAGGCTTTTGATCGAGTGGTTTGGAACTTTCTTTGGGGGATTTTAGCGGGGAGAGGATTTGGGGAGAAATTCATCAGAGCACTCAGAGCGATGTATGTCGATCCAGTCGCGCGAGTTGTGGTTATGGGGGAGAGCTCTGATAAAATATCTATAAATAGAGGCACGCGCCAAGGGTGCCCCTGTTCCCCAATCCTCTTCTCTCTCTACATTGATCCGTTTATCCGGAAGATATTAGGGTGCCCAAGGATCAGTCCCGTGGTATGTAATGGCTACGAAAGTAAGATTTTAGCGTACGCAGACGATCTGGCTGTGATTACCACTGATCCTCAGCAGGCACTTTTGGTTTTGGCACAAATGGCAAAGGCTTTCGGTAGCCAATCGGGGTACCTACTAAATGAATCCAAAATGCAAATAATATGCACTAAAAATATTATTAAATCAGATATTAGATTTGTGGATTCAGCGAGCTATCTGGGGGTTAGAATCAACGCCTCAATAGATAAAATAGTAGCCGAGAATTTTGTTCCACTTAGTAAATCTATAGAAGCTGATCTGAAAAGAATTGATGTATTACACCTCTCATTGATTGGGAGGGTTAATGTACTAAAAATTTCAATGTTCCCTACAATTCTGTATTTGTTTCGTGCCATACCCCTTTTAATTGAGGAGAAAATAATCAAATATCTGGAGTCCATCTTTATAAGGTTTATTTGGCAGTACGGGAAGGTTAGGCGCTCTACGAATCTTATGTCACTCCCCAGGGAAAGGGGTGGGTTGGCCTTACCAAACCTGAGGTTTTATCACTGGTCGTGCTTTTTGACGCAAATGTCTATTCTTTTTCAGTCAGAGCCATATCCTAGTGCAGGAAATAACGACATTCAGATGCACCCTTCAATTCATGAGCTGCTAGTGGGGAGAAAAGCAGTCAGCCTCTTGAGGCGTGAAGTCGACCGTAGATATTATAAGAGGGCCCGTTTCAAGATCTTGGAAGGGGTATGGGGGTCTGGAGGGCTACCTTAAAGTTCTGTAAAATCCCTAAGATAAACCCATACCATCACCTATGCAACTCAAGCCTATTCCCGCAGGTGGGTGTAGATAGGAACCTTCAGGTATGGAAGGACCTTGGAATCAAGACATTAGGGGAAATAATGGGGGAAGACGGGATACTGGGGTTCGATGTCCTGCAGCGTAGTGTCGGTATCCCTTCAAACCATTGGCTGCTGTATGTCCAATTAGTGCGCTCGCTGAAGGCATTAAGACCGAGGATGTCACCTCTGGCAGAATTCCCCATGATGGACTTGTTGATCAAAGGGTGTAAGAAGCTAAAAGTTGTTTACATGCTCTTCATGGGAGAAATTCAAGATGATCTGGAAAAAAACGAACGTGCTTTGGCCATAAAATTGGGAAATCCCGATGTCGATCTGGACCTGGCCCTCTTTCTGAATAAAAAAATATTTCGTTCTACAAACTTGAGGGCTCAGCATTATAAAACTCTGTTTAATTTATATCACACGCCTGCCAAGTTATATGCCTGGGGGGTCAGGGAAGACGACAGATGTCCCAGATGTAATACTGGTCATGCAGATCTGCTGCATATGTTCTTTAATTGTGGCTCGCTGGCTGTAATCCAGGGTGAGATAGAAAAATTCTGGGAGGGGCTGCTAGGTCAAAAGATCGATCTATCCCCTACCCTGATGTTATTGGGCACTGATGATAGGTTAAAACTGGGGAAAGCCGAGGAAGCCCTGGTTTTTATCTCTGTAGCAGTACTTCGAATTTTAATCTCTGCAGGGTGGAAGGATACCACTGCTCCCTCATTCCAAATGTGGCTTTCCAGATTATTGGGTATGCATAACATAGAGATCTCTCTATACGCACAGAAGGGGAAGAAAACAGGGGATTTCTGGAAATTTATCTGGTCTCCCATTTCAAACTGGAGGGAGACCAGAATGAGAGAGGGAGAGAGAATATAGCATCCCGAAATGTGCATATAAGTCGGATTCCTCGTTCCTCTCTTACTATTGTAGGGCTCGAGAAGACAAAGGACGTACTGCTATGGTATTATCTGAATTGTTTTTTTAGGTTTCATGTCTCTGTAACTGTGCTGCTTTTTGTAATTATTTGTCAGTATGTGCAAACTGCAAAAAAAAAGAAATAAAAAAATAAAAAGGAATAATGTATCAGGCCACTGTCACATCGCTTGCGTTCCAATGACCTTGAAAGCGAGCTGCCTAAACAGCTTAACCGGTACATAGCAGCAAATGTGCATCCGCCTGTGTATCTCTGTTGTAAGTGGAGACCTCCGGTTTGAAAAACCTAGGGAGGTATCTTGCTAGAGAGGAGATATGTGCTGGATGCACATCCTTCTGTAAGTGGACTCGCTGTGAATGTGAACACAGCAACTAGTGTCTCTCCCCATCTCCATAATGGGTAGAGTTGTCCTCTTTATAATGGTTTCTCTTCAAATACTTCTTTCTGTAGGTGCGGCAGAATTTTCCATATGTCATTCCCACACATGTCTTCCAGAAAATGACAATACAGGCATTGTTTTTCTTTTTTTTTTTTAAATTGAGGAACAAGGTATTGCGAGTATGCATGGTGAAACGTTGCAAGTCCTCTTTCGGCAGGGTTGGACATGGAGAATGTCCAGATGTACTGCAGTGCATCACAACTTACTATTTTGCATTATTGGCTTTTTGATTTATGGGACGGGTGTGGGTTTCTGATGTTCTAGTTCACTTCCTGAATGGGGGGGGGTGGCTTTCCAAGACCATTCACTAGCTAAACTGATGTTTTTGTAGGGTGATGGGCAAGAGATTGAGGGCTACTCGGAATACTGACATCCAGACTATAAATATTTTATTTGGATAGGAATCCAGTTGGAGCATGTCACTGAGCTGAAGTCCTTAGAAGGACCCATAGTATAGGGATTACTAGATTGGATGAAGTGGTGCAACCAAACTTTGTTGAAGGCTTCGCCAATATGCAGCAATATTTTTATTTACACATGCACCAGTTCAACTGGTATTTGAAGGTGCAGCTCACGATGAATCCATATCTCACGGGTTTAGATGTATTGGCGGATTTTGACAATCTTGAAACAAACCTCACTTCTTGCGCCCTCGTTTATAAAACGATTCCTCTGGTTTACAGAACTTGGCCATGCACACCCCTGGAATGGTTTATACAGAGCAATGCTGCAGGAGCGGTTTGATGGAGCCATCTTAATTAACCTGCTCTCAAAGCCATTATAAGGCCAATGGCCCCAGTTCCGTTTGTGTGTCTTATTTATTGACATTGCATGGATATGGTGGGAAAATGATTCAGTTTTCATTAAAGAACTGCACTGTAAAAATGCCACACAAACTCCAAGAGTTGTTTTCTGTTGCATGATTTGGACGGTGCATTTCTTTAACAAAAAATACAAACTGTTTTGTTATTATGTACATACAGGGTCATGAGTGAAAGTGTGCTGGGCTAACAAAGAACTTAGGGAGTTAAAAGCCTGCCCATTGCTTACTATTGGTTGTATTTGCCACTCGTTTGCTTGCTTCTTTTTCAGTGGCTTACCTTCCGCTTCTTGTGTTTGCCCAACCCCTGTAGAATGCCCTCTTTACCACCCTTTTGATTTGCTGACTTGTATCTTTTCACTGCACATGTTTAAAGAACGATATTTTTTTGGTTAAGCACTGCATGAGAGTACATGTGCTTTCCAGCTTTCTCTCTCTCGTGCCCTTCTCCCCAGCGCTCAGAACCGTCTACTCTCTCCTGTACTTCTACTCCCATGATGCTCTCTTGTCGTCTTCTCCCCATGCCCTCAGAGTTGATTTATCACTCTCCTGCAGCTTTCCCCTTCTTCCTCCTCCCACCCCACTTCATTTTCGCTTAATACTCCAACCTGCACCTCAGTTGCCCTCCCCACCTTAACGCTCTTTTTTTTAAAGATTTGATTTTTGGGGAGGGCCAGGCAGTAAATTACTGCTGGCAGCTTTTGTGCTACTTAAATGTAATTGGTTTTTTTTTTCCACTCACTGATCCATCTCTGATAGGTAAAGTAATTTTTAAAAAATGGTGTCTTCATCTGCGTGATGAGTCATGCTAGTACATACATCATTATGCGTGCATGTGCCTACTAAATGACGTCATTGCTGGTTGTGGCAACGTCATCACACCTTATTTTCCTTTTGGCCATGCTGCAAATGAAATGCTAAAAAAATAAAAATTCGCCGGCATCACCAAAAGACATTGGCCAAGCCAATAGGTCCCAGAGGTAAGTTCTACTTCTACTAACTCTGCAAATGCTAGCCTCAATGCAGTTTACCTTGCTTTTAACATTGCACTGTCAAGTCATGCTTAACCGGAGTCTTAACTGTACAGTAAATTACTTACTTGGCAGTGTTTTGTTTTGGCTGCAGCTTACATAGTTACTTACATTACAGGATTACATTTCCCGCTTGGCCCATGTAGCTGCCCAGTACATGTGAGATTTGTAGCTCCGGCGACATTCTTTAGTGTTGTAAAAAACAGCAGGTATCATTGCCTAGATTATGGTACTCGGAAGGAGAGAAGGCTGCGTCTCCCTTGCTGGTACGATAATTCATGACCTTCTGACCACATTCATCAGCAGTGATCGTTGAACTCACTGAAGCATCACACCAGAATCAAATTGTATAAAAAGAACACACTTAATACTAATCCACAGTGTGCAGAGTCATCCAGATACGATAAGATGTATGTTTAGGGCACTGAATAGTAGCCAGGAGACCACCTGTTGACCAATGTATGTGAATGTAAGTCACTCAGTTCTTGTTCACGCAATATCCTGCACGTGCCAATAACTAGCCTAATGACTTAGAGATCTAACAGTTTGCTATAACGATTAACTGATCTACTGCTCCCAAACAGATAACTCAGTTCAATGCCTACCAGACAGCGCAGCTGTCTGGTTTGCTAAAGACATCTTGGGGACATTCAGAAAGCTGACCTAGGAATGCATTTCATCCATTGCAGTCCATTGGCTTTGAAACCCACATTTTCTGGCTTTCAATTTGCTGGCTTTATTTGTTTTAAGCAGTCCAGCTTGAGTTCGCCTTCCTGCTGTCCAAATCTTGTTTACTGTATTCTGCCACAAACTCGCTTTCTGTAAACAGGCCTTTTAAATGTTGTTCTTATCTTGCAACATTTACTGTGCATTCAAAGACAAAGGTGAAATGTCAAGCTGCCTTCAGAGGAAGCTTGGTGTTAAATTTTCTTTCTCCGATTTCAAAGTGAGAGCATTTAAGTGACACTCCTGCTGAGTACCCACGTAAGGGGAGAGGGAATAGGTTGTTTTTTGTTAGCACAAAAAATACATTTAACTGTGCTGATGTTTCAGAATATATCACAATTAATACACAAGAAGCACTTTTTTCTAATTCTGAAGTGGGGTGAAAAATATTTTAATACGATTAAAACAATACACTAGGTGATGACATTTGCACACATTATCGTTTGTGTACAGGAAAACCGTATTTTGGCGCAAATGTAATGGTTATTTCAATTGAAAATGTGTTGTCTGTAATGGAGGTGCGCTACCACACCATGCATTCTCCTTTCTATGACACGCCACTCCACGACATGCCATTCTCTTTATGCCCCTCCACTCGAAGACACTCTAGGACATGCCATGCCACTTAACCCCATGCCACTCCAATCTACGCCATGCACTCCACGACACAAAACGCCACTCAACTCCACCCACTCTCCCCCACTCAACGCAATCTACCCCACTCCACTTCATTCCACCACACTTCAATCTACCCTACCCAAATGATCCCACGTCACTCCAATCTACTCCACCCAAATTATCTCACCCCACTCCAATCTACCCCACCCAATTCCAATCTACTGTACTTCAATCTACCCCACTCCACCCCAAATCACCCCCAATCTACCCTGTCTGGAAGTTCCTAAAAACACATAGGATCTGCCCGTTTGTGGGTAACATAAACTAAGGGGTTGGTGTCTGGACTTATTCCAGACAGCCCCAAAGGATATGTCAGCCTATAGACCAGCTAGCTCACAGTGCCACCATAAGTCCCCTAACCTTAACAAGGAGCAAATAGTTTCTGGTACCTATCAAAGATGACAACCCTTGATTCGTCAGGGATCATGGAAACAGTACAGTACTTTTCACTCAGTCAATCGTATTCAGTCTTAGAGAGATACACAGAACAATCGTTGGGGACGTTTTCAATAAGTATTTATTGAACCAGCATCATTCTAGTATACAACAGGTTTGCTGCGACAATAATTAGAAGCAAATGTAAAAGATTACAAACACCAACAGAGTAAACAAAAGGTAGAATTCTACCATGGTGCTTATCAGTAAATATATGCAATCATATAAAAATTACTGTAATTAAGCATACTCCTACGATGTAACCCTACCTAGGTGTACCCAAATGTACCTAGTATGTATGTGGGTGTACAGCCAAGAATCCCCTAAGGAAAAACCAACCCCATTACCTGATGGGACAGAATGAAGGTAATCCCGCGGAGCTGAATCTTTTATGAAGTAAGTGACTGGAGTGATTGAGTATCGGAGGTACGTGACGGGTGTCTGCATGGGACACCGCCACCACCGAATGTACAGTGGATGGAGGGACAATAACTTAGGTTTTTCGGGTGCAGAGACCGCACCGGAAAAGAGCAACTGCGTCATTTCTGCCTCCTTTTTGTTTTTAATAAAAAAACAAGTTTGCTAATGTAAAACCTTGGGCATGAACCAAAGCATGCGTGGGGGTGTTTAGGTTACGCAGCGGGCCCGGGGGCCGATTTATATAAATAACAAACGGAGCGGGAACACCCATGATAACAGAGAGTAAAACCGTATATAATCAAGCATACAAACAGCAACTATAGAAAAACGCGCATACGAAATGGGTTTGGAATATTTTGGGCTAATACACAACATTGATCAAAGCATTTTTCCTCCCCGCAGTGTGTGACTAAAAGACAGCACCTCCTGCCCGATCCGCATGCCAATTGAAAAAAGAGACCAGTGGGTAAGCGCGAAAATGCTGGAGTGTCTGGGTCACAACTAGGGTACTACCACAGGATGAATGTGTAAGGTTTAAATCACTGCATGTAGGAGTTGCAACCAGACCTACCATATAACTCACAACCTATTGAGATATAGGTTTCTTGTGTATATATTGAGATGTAGTTTTTTTGTATATAGATCCCAAGTGTATATAGTCAAACCACAAATCACAGTAATGTTAACATTCACGGGATCACCAAGAGTTTTTTTTAACACAGAGCCATAGGGAAATCTTCTGCCACAGTGTCGTGCACCAAATAGGGCTATGAATAGAACACAGGAGAATCACGGTCCAACATATAGGAATGGATGAAACACCAATAAAAAGTCAGGACGAGTAAATTAAGTATTAATGATTTCTTCTCCTTCCTTAGAAAATCTATTGAAGACAGAAAGAAGACAGGTGAGCGCATTAGGCCTCACATGAGTGCATGGAATGAGTGCACAATACAGAAGCAGAGACAATAGAACAGTATACTAGCCCTGACGAAGGCCCCAGACCGACGTGGGCTCCTAGTGAGGGCTGAAACATGTTGGCACAGCAAAAGGGGTACAACTAAACAAATATATTCAGTAAAACCCAACTAATTCACGTTTTTATTCATACCCCAGGTCCCCTCAGAATAAAACATAGCGATTGAGTATACCTAGAGGTATTTTTAAATATCACTCATCTGGATCCCTGCTTATCCAGTATTGCTTTATCTAGGAACTCCCATTCCATCTATGGTTGAGTCCACCCAGGTAGTATCATCTTACCTGGGTGTGGATAAGCGCCAATGATGAAGCATGTCACGATAAGAGAGTAAGGCGTCTACTCCAATATCTTTGGATACCCCTATCCTCCAGGATAAGGCAGAGGGAGTTTACCACATCCTGACAGTCTTAAAAACCCAGAATTCCCTAGGAGAATTCTAAGAGCAGCAGTTGCTTATATGTGATAAGAGAATGAAGGACCCCGTCTTGGTCTTGAGTTGGATAGCCCGCAAAGGACGTCAGACCACTGCATTTTGTAGCTACTGCGTGCAGGGACCTCAGTGTCATGTGTCAGAGTGGAAGCTTCTCCTCTGTCTTTCTAGTGAAGGCAGGGTTCTTTTATACCATAAAGATAGCCACAGGGTTCCTACCACAATCAATATGTTGTGAGTATGATCATGTAAATGAGCCTAAATCAATACCTACGATTATGCAAAGTAGTTATATCGCACTAGATTGAAGATGACCAATACTTTTCTACAGAATATGTTAATCCTGTTATGTATGTCATGTGCAGGGGTCTTTTCTAAGAATCCTCATGCATAATAAATTAGGCTAGTTTCAAGGAAACCGATTGACATTTATTCTGCACACAAGTGGTTAAAAGGTCTGTGCTAGAACCGTTATGCTGAGCAAGGTAGGACAAATGTAGGTGAAAAGTCGTTTGCTACTTAGGCCTAGTTTGGAGTACATAACAACCCCACTCCAATCTACCCAACTTCACTTGACCTAACCCAATCAACTCCATCTCAATCTACCCCACTCTGCTCCAATCTACCCGAATGTACCCCACTCCAACCTACCCTACCCCATTCAAATCTACACCACTCCATTCAAATCTACACCACTCCATTCAAATCTACACCACTCCATTCAAATCTACACCACTCCATTCAAATCTACACCACTCCACCCCGCTCCACTCCACTCCCCTCCCCTCTTCCCCAATCTATCTCACTCCACTCCAATATCGACTCCACTTCAATCTAGCCAACTCCATTCCACCCCACTCCAATCTACCCCGCACCACCCCACTCCATTGCATTCCACTTTACCCAATCTGCCCCACTCCACTTCACTCTAAATCTACCACAGGTCACTCAAATCTACTCCACTGCAGTCCAATCTAACCCACTCCACCCAAAGTCCACCCCACTCCAATCCACCCCACCCTAAACTACCCAAACTACCCTACTTCAAATCTACCCCACTACATTCCTTTACTCTACTATAATCCATCCAATCTATCCCACTCCACTCCAATCTAACCCAATCCACTGCAGTATACCCCACTCCACCACAGTATACCCCACTCCACTCTACCACAGCATATCCCACTCCACCCCACTCCAATCTACCCCACACCATTCTACTCTACACCACTTCACCCTTATCTATTCCACTCCTGACTTCCCCAATTCACCCTATCTACCCCAGTCCACTCCAATTCAATCCATCCCACTCCAATCTACCACACTAATCTACCCACTTACCCCACTCCAATGTACCGGACTCCAATGTATACCAATCAACTTTATCCCAATCTACGCTACTCTACTCAAATCTATCCTCCTCTAATCTACCCCATCCCACGACACCAACGTATAGCCATGCTGAACAGCAGCCGCAATGGTGTACAACATGGCTACAACACCTTGCCAAAGCCAATAGCTTTCACACAGGCAAGACCTACTGGCGTTGCCAATGCTTGTTTTTAAAGCAGTAACTACTAAGAATCAGTATGAGAACTCTAAATGTTTAGGCCTTGAAAATGATCCCATCCTAGAGCTATAGCAATTTCACTGCCCCCAAAATCACCCTCTCACAAGGTGCTCCTGACATGTTGGCACTCAATTATGGCACTTTTTGTGCTTATATTTATTGTCACTTACCTTCCACAGTTTGAGTCACATTCAAATGAGTATATATTTTTCAGCTAGACTATGCATCTAGACCTTTGTCACCAGGGTACACTAGTACAGAACTTGTGGGACTTTTCCGGATCTCTCGTTCCCAAATTCTGTCTACTTTATTGACCCTCGGGCCTGCTTCACAACCACAATACGTTAGTCTTCAGAGTGTGTTAACCATTCACAAATGAGAGGGCTCTTAAATAAATCCTAGTCTGTGGATGTAGGTGTGCTTCTGGGCAGGTGTTCCTCTATGGAGGTACATCAATCTTAGCATTACCTTCCGACGGTGGGGATGCACATGGGTCAGTCTGTTTCTTGGAAGTTGATGACATTTGGGTGAATAATGTGTATATGTGGTGTAATTATGTGTAGGTGGCATAAGTCGGCGATGTTCAGAAGGACCGTTGTGGATAGGGTGAGTGGGGCATTAGCTTTTGAGGCATGGGTCTGCAAAAGGTAAACTTACTTCTTGCTGCCCCCACTGTGGATGTTAAGCAATGGTGAACACTTGTGCTTCTCCTTGATCACCATCCTCGGTGTTGTGGCAAGTAGAAATACAGTGGGAGATAAGAGGCAGCAGCCCCTCTCACCATCACTGCCTTGCCAGGACTCCCCAGAGGAGAAAGCTGCTAGTGTGCTGCCTAAAGCCACCCAGGATTGCAGATATCAGCTAGTTTCAGTGTGAGACTAACTTCTGCTGCTCTACTCTGCGATTTATACCTTTCATTTCCAAAGATGAGCAAGTACACTGGTGCAGGGAAAGAGAATTGTTTCAAAACCAACATGTCCAAGTTTAACTTCTTTAAAAATAGCGAGGCCTGTTGGCTTTGCCATGCAGGTTAACCACGAAGTCCAGTCTACCACGAAATCAGAGCAGAAGACTAAATTCAGCTTGATTTTCTTGCCTCAAAAAAGAGGATTTTTTGCCAAGACTAATGCTGTGGAACTAATGTGTTACGTTGTATTTTTAATCATTAAAAACAGAACTCAGACAAAAACCAACACAGGAATACTAAAATGTAAAATCTTGCAAGAGATGTGAAGGGTAAGGAACAGAACATTTTAGACAATAGGTTGTAACGTCTTAACAGTTGACGAGATGTTTACACATTTCTTGGACTTATGATGGCTTTCATGTGTATTTTGGGAGGTCAAGCACAAAAGCATTGAATTTCTAACCTAGGAACCCAAACCATCCGGCTCTTGCAGATTCTGTATCACTGTGCCGTCAGGTATTATTACACTTGATGGAGAATCTTAACAAAAGTTCATAGGACTAATGCTTCTGTCTTTTCATTCTGCAAAAACATAAGACAAGTGCTGGGGACAAAAACATTAAGATAGTTGTCCCCGCAGCGGGAACCTGGCGGCAGACTTTAAGCATATGGTGTGGTCTTGCGTGGCTATGTCCCTTTCTTGTATATATTTTATGTTCTGCAGAAAAAACCCAAAGGTCATACCAGCAGCAATCTGCTCCTAGAGTATTGCAGGACCTGTCACCCATTTCCAAAAATAAAAAAGAAGTCCTAAAACAATGCACGAAAATGGCTGCTACGTATGTTTAACAGTAGTTGGGGGGTGCTCTAAGGGATGGCTAAACACCGGAAGAGGCATGACGTATGAATGCCCTTGACAAATGGGGAGAATGCAAAATGGAGTGACAATGGTGCCAACTAATGGGAAGTCTATGGGCAGGCTGTAAGCCCACGAAGTAGATACAGCATGTCTCTCTTCGTGACAGCGCATGCGCGCCAGAGAGCCAGGACCTAAAAAGACATGAGCCAGGAAGAAGCAGCATTTATTTTGAACATCGCATAGGCAGTGATCTTAGACGTTTTAACAATGACCCTTCGCACATTTCATCAGTTGCGCTTATTATACAGCACTGCATCCTAGATCTACAAATCCTATAAAAAACCCTGAAATCAAGCATTTGTGAAGCCAATAGATTAGAACATTAATAGGTGCTCTTAGCTGTAATTACTGAACAATCATCTCTTACCAACACACCTAGGCGGTCCTAGCGCAGAGATACCCTTATGGGGTGATTCGAGCGCTCTATAAGCACATATAACATATATTGTGCGATAGGCGATTGCACACACATTTTGCATATGGGTTATATTTCGGCGGACAGGATACCCATCACCACTGTGCTGGAGTAACCTGTTAGCCAAGATCTAAATCAGGCCCTAAAACTCAATGGAAACCAAACTATTTCAGCTCTGTACAGAAAAATGTCAACCCTTACTTCTTGGCCCAGCTGTAAAAAACATAGTCAAAAGAAATGAGTTCTCTAAATGCGATGCACAGAACAGCTACCTTTCTCTCAAATTGGCCCTGAAATTCGATCTCCATCAAGCAGAAGAAATAGAGGATGAAATATCAGCACTGGAATCTCTAAATAATCAATGTGTCCTCCTGATAATTTCAACACACCTAAAGAACTTACAGCCTCTGAATGCCTATGTAGCGTGCTATGAAAACAGTTGTTGATTACCATAAAGCAAACAAAGAGATAATGGACAGAGCGCTGAAATGTTTCAGACACTCCCCCACGGTCACTATTAGATCTGGGTTGAATCCATCATCGTTCTTTAGCTCACTTCGCCACCCGAGTTCAGACCCAGCCATATGCAAATCAGTCTTGACCCTGTTCCTCATGGGAACAGTCCAGCCCGAACGGCCAAGCCAGGTATTTACTGGACCGGAAAAAAGCATCCCGGGACCGGTCTCAGGGTAACACACCTCATCAGCCTGTCTAGCTTGAATCCAGTGGCAAAGTGAGCAAGGGACTCACGTCTGGGCATACCCTGCCAACTTAGGGCAAATGAAGCAAACACAAAGATAATGGACGGAACGCTGAAACTTTTCAGACACTCACCCCCAGTCACTATTAGATCTGGGTTGAATCCATTATCGTTCTTTAGTTCACTTCGCCACCCGAGTTCAGACCTACCCATATGCAATTCAGTCTTGACCCTGTTTCTCATGGGAACAGTCCAGCCCGGCTTGACAGTTCGGGCTGGACTGTTCTGATGAGGAACAGGGTCAAGACTGATTTGCATATGGCTGGGTCTGAACTGGGGCGGCAAAGTGAGCTAAAGAACGATGATGGATTCAGTATGTATCTGTGACTGGGGGTGAGTGTCTGAAAAGTTTCATTGCTCCGTCCATCGTATCCTTGTGTTTGCATTGATTACCATAACACTGATTCATCTGTCTAGAACTCCTAAAGACATTTACCCTGCACAATTTAAGAAACATCTTTGTTGCTACCCAACAAGTGATTTACTATTACTTTTTAACTGGTCTTTAACCATGGTTCTGGACACTGAGAAGCAAACTGTATAAAACCTCTTACTCAAAAACACCTTCCATCAGTGCAAGACGACCCTAGTAACTTCTGTCCCATTTATTTGTTCCTCTATTTAGGCAAGCTAAATGAAAGATTCATTGTTACTTAATTGCAGAAATTTGCAATAGGAAACAGACTATTCTATTCTTTCCAGGCTGGATTCTTACACGATCGGTGCGATTATATCATTAGACCTTTCTGTGGCGTTCAACACCATCGACCACAACATACCAATTAAAACTCAAATTATCTGGGGTTCACTAGAAAAGTTCTAAAAGGGATTCCTTCTTTTAAGAGAAATCCCAGTCTGTGTCAGTCCCTTCTTTCATATCCAGTGAAGACCTTTAAAAAGTGGTGTCCCCCAAGGTTTGACAGACTCACTTCTGCCACTCAACCTGTACACACGTCCCATAACAAATGTATTCCATCTGCATGTGGGCAGTGTTATAGGAATGAAAGGTAAGAGTAGGAGCTATACCACAAAGTGGCGGGGACGATCTTCTCCAAATTTAGGTTTCCATTTGTCACTGTTGCCGCCATGGCCCAAAACACAAAGAGTGCTCAGTTTTGTGCTATACGCTTTCCTCTTAATGGTTCCCTTGAGGATACCTTCAGGTTCAGCTATTCTCACAGCCTGCTGTATGCATGTCCACAACCCCTTTTCTGTCAAACGTTCTCTGGAAGGGGCTGGAGGATAGAGTACAGCTGATTCTGATCGAAATATGATCTGGTATGACAATTTGCTGCCATTTAGCGTTTCCTCTCCTGTGCAGTACAGACCAGGTCCTCCACCCAAACTGATGAGGCTGCACGCATGGCAATTGAGCAGTGCCAGTCCTTTTGCCTTCCTGATGAGTTTGTAGATGTCATCTTAGGGTCCAGGAAGCTGCCACCGGACCGATCTGCACAGTTCGCTAGAATGAGTACATCCAGTGTTGCAAGATAGAAGGAATCAACCCCTTTAAATATCGCCTTTCTGACATTTTGCAATTTGTGTTGTCCTTAGAGCAGCAGGGCCTGTTTATGTCTACATTTGTGGGCCATCTGGCAACCCTGTAGGCCTGATTACCACATGTTCACGCCGACTGCGACCGCAAGCAAGTGAGCGGGCGTCCGACGAGGCACGAGGGGGACGCCGAATTGCCGCTTTGTGTTCTCGCGGCTCCAGCTCCCATTGAATTTTGTTTTCTTCCCATGGTGGGGGCCCAACAAAATACCATCCGGTTGTGGGAGGCAGAGCGTGATCAAGTCTCACCTCCCCTTCCCCCCCTGTAGCCCCGCTGCTTCTTTCCCATACCGGCCGTGCTGTTGCTGGAGAGCAGAGCGCTTGTGGAGTGCCGGAAGAGCATGCAAGCCTGAAGAACTGCAAGCCTAGCAGCAACAGCGAGTAGAGAGCACAGCAAGTTTTCTTGCCGTGCCACGTCCACGTTCTTCAGATATTAAACTTGTGCCACCAGCAGAGCAAGAGAGTAAGAGGTGGCTGTGCAGCTGTGGAGCATCGTATAGTGTGACTTCAGGGGGGCCCCGATCCAGCCTGGTTTGTCCGTCCTTGGTGCTGTCTTGGTCCAGGGCCGGCATTGGAGGCACTGGGCACCACAGCTCACCTACCCAGGTAAGCCCAAAGCGAACCGTGGTGAACTTGAGCGGTGTGTCAGTCTAAACGCCACCTGTGGGTGGTGCCCAGCGCAGTACAGAGGGGCCCTGTGGTCCAGTGGTCACTGCCTGACTTCAGACATTTAGATTTAGTTGGAGCGGCAGCATATGAGCAGGATTGTCTCTCTCTGAAATTGTGAGATTGAAGGGAAAGATTGAGGCTTGATAAGTGCAGAATGGAGAGCGGAGTCTGGAGGAGAGTGGAGTGGAGAGTGAAGGGCACACTATCGCCGGAATTTTGAACTTTTCTCTTTCTTCTTCGATTAAGGTGATTAAGCGCTTAACCGTGTGGTGGCAGGAATCAACTAGGCAAGCCTGAAACTCAGCCCGAAACCCAGAGCGAGAGGACTTCTAGAAAATTGAGCCCAGGGGGAGTGCTCGCCTCCTCCCCAGACATAAACTAAAAAGATCATTTAGCGGCACCAGACAATTACAGCATCTCTGCTATAAATCCCACCCTGTTATAACTGGTTTCTTTTGTAAGAAGCCTCGGATGGACCCTGAGGTGGCAGCTGTGGTTCAAGAAGGCCAGATCTTTAACTTCCATCCTGTAACGCCTTCAATCTCTTCTTCATTGCCTCTTGCGGATACACTGGAACTCTAAGGCAGCCTTGCTGGGTGCCAGGTGCAGTCTAGTGGAGGGCCTCGGTCTTTGGATCAGATCACTGAAAGAGTGGAGGACGGCTCCAGTGAGCAACCACTTGATACACCTCCCGGTGCTCCTTTGGATTCTGATCATCTTGCCAGCCAGCAGAGTCTTTATTAAATAGGACAAAGCAGTCAAAGCTGTCAAGAAATGACTAAATGATTGAGATTTTACCAGTTGTTTCACCAGACCGGACAGACTTCCATAAGGGATCAGGCTTGGACGGCGGCCTGGATGATCACCTTGGCGCTCCCACGGTGGAGAAGGCAAAGTTATGTGAAGAGTCATCGCTAGGGGAAGACTTTACACTCCCGGATATTGATATAGAAGCTCAAAAAAGGGCCCTGGAAGACCATTTTGACTGTAGGCATAAAGACAATCAGTTAATGAGTGGTCATAGAGGTGTCAATACTCCAATTGTAAGCTCCTCTCCTAGGCGCCTTTCTATGCCTCTCTTATACAGCAGTAAAAGTCATTTGATTGGTACCTCTATGGAGTCTGTCCATGATGTATTCTTGCCTGATTCTCAACCAAAATGGGGAAATGAGAGAGAGGGGGTGCCCTCAGAATATCTTGTGTGTATTGAATTTCTTTTAAATTCCATACTGTCCCTATTAGAGAAATCTGTACTGAGTTTTGACCACATACTAGAAATGATTTCTGTAATGCTATTTGAAGTGCAAAAGGTAAATAAGTCTGATACCACTAAATCTATCCCTACGATTCTCCCCCAGATGGGAGAACGGCCAAGTGATAGGACTGTACCATACCTTCCCTCGGGAGAGTCGAGAGACGTCTCTGTACAGGCAGGAACTCCTCTCTTCCTTGCGCCCCCCATGGCTCCTGTATGTAATCTTGAAAAGGAAGAGTTATGCTTAAGCACATTATTTGAGGAAGTCGAACTGAGTCCCCCTTTGGAGAAGTCCATCTTGAAAATTTTCCCTCTGTTTAAAAAGGGTAGAATGGGGGGCGCCGGAGAAATTGAGAAAATCAGGGGCCATGCCAAGCAATCTAAGCAAGTGGGGAGGGAGAGGCGTTAACCTCTCCCACTACTACTCAGGTGTACTCCCCCACTTTGTCAGGGAAGGGAGGATAGAAAGTAGGTAAGAATGATAGCCTAGTATCAGTCAGTCAGTCAATTACTTTTATTCGATAAATAAAAATCAAGAAAAGACAAACAGATAGTCACATAAAATACAAGGCAAAAATTCATCAATTACAATAATGATTATGAATAACATTTATCAAGATTAAAAAAATAAAATGAACATATTTCATGAGTTCAGTTCAAAGAAACCGCCAGCCCTGCACACCCTACACACCAGGTCAGATCATAATCGAGCTTGGCCGTACGATGACACGCTTCTTGTTTATGCGAACAGCCGCAACTAAAAAACTTGCTACATAAAATGCAATAGTGGTGCTAGGTAAAAGTTGCAAGAACAGGAACGCTGGCCTCACTTATAAAAAACCAGCCTCCTTTAGGATAGGTAACAGGTATTTTTTCCTAATCTGTGCGTAGTGTTCGCAAAACATAATAAAATGTAATGTGTCCTGGGTGGAAAAATTATCACAATCGCATGGGATTGCGTTTTCAGGGATAGCCCATATGGGATAAAAACCGAGCACAAAATGTATCAAATTAAAATGAAATTTGATTAGGAGAGACCGATGAAATGGACTGGTTACAAAGGCCAAATAGGGTTCAAGACCAGGAACAATTATAAGAGCATAGTTCCTTCTAACTAATGGCTTTTTTAATTCTGAGTCCTCCCTCTCAGCTATAAATAAGGTAACTAATGCGGATTTAATCCCCATGACATCCTTATTATTAATACGGTCGGGGGAGTTGAATAACTCTGGTCTGCCTACTATTGCCCATGTCCGTTTAACGTATGCCAGCCAGGGGATTCTGTAGGCTCTGTCCAGGGCAAGGCAATCTTTAAGTATCAGGTGGGTTAAGGAAATTTCCTTGTTGAGCCAGGTTTTTAGCCAACAAATAACGGAGGCCACTTTAATTAGGTCTGCAACATACCCCACACCCAGCTCTGAATGTATCGTAAAGGTGGGTGTGGACTGAGGGACGGACAACATAGCCTAGTATCAAAACATAAGGGGAAAAACATGAAAAAGAAACACACAAAAAATGAGATGATTTTCCAAACGGGAAGTGTCAAAAGTGCACTTTTCCTGGATTTTGGAAAGCCAGAGCGATACCCATTTAATAACGGAGAAGGGAGGCACTAAAACACCACTAGCAGATGGCAACCCAAGAGAATCTATCAGAGCGCCCACGGCATTAACTGGGAGTTTGGGGGACTCTGGACCGGGAGTATCTCCTTTAACCTGGTCGTTGCAGTTCCTCCAAGGAATCCTTCCCTCCTCTAAGGAGTTAGTGGAATCATTGGGAGGGGAAATGCACATGGGTTATGGGATCCCCTCACTGCATATAGGTACTAGGTCCATTGACTCCATTGATCCCAGGGTGGACGGTATCCAAGAGGGAGGGCCCCAAGCTCCAATTACCCCGCAGGTTGGGCCGAATAGAACCCACATAGGGTCCTCATTTCCATCTGATAGAAATACTGAGGTCCCAGCTCTCAATACGGTCTCATACTCGAATATCCAACACCATGGTGGGACGCAAGTTGCCAGATTTACGGATCGGGTCCCTTTATAGATTCCCTGGAGAGATGCCCCAAAGAAATCTAGTGGGGTACAGCCCAGTTTATCTCCCATGGTGGATTTCATCTGGCTATTTGATAATGAATCCACCCCGGTAAATAGAGGTTACATTCTTAGCTTATTTTCGGAACTATAGTCATTAAAGCTGATAGCTAGCAAGGATATTTTAAATGTGACGATTAATGTACATGACACTGTTCCGTACTCTAGGGTCACTTTTTGTTCCCTGATAGTGGCCAAACTGGTTTTAAAGAACTGTGAGCATTTTTTGAAACGAGGGCTCGATATAACACCTGCTAATGAATATGAGGAAAATCAAATTGCGGGCCCTAAAATCCAATATCTGAAAGTTTCTAAGGCTACTAATTCAGTGGCGCTAGATGCATTGGGCCCCGATACAGAGTATTCTGTGGGCAATCCTAAAGATATGGTGGTTTCCGTGGACTGGAGGGGGCATTTAATAAATGTTGTGCCCAATGTGGCAGTTGCCCCTCAGAGTCCAGACATAGAAGATGAATTCGCCCAGTGGAGTTGGGTTGCAAGAGCCCTGAATAACACCCATTCGGAAGCAGTAAGGAGTGCTCCGTTGACATGTCTGGGAGATTCTGGCAGGTCCACCTCCTTCCTTGTGGCAAACTTGTATATCCCCCCTGGGAAAAAGTTTGATCATCTTTTGCGTGTATTTTTTTCTTTAATTCAGGATATAGCTACCAGGGAAGATTGCCTCCTAGTAATATTAGTGGGGGACCTAAATGCTAAAATGTCAAACTCTGCCTCTGGGATTTATGCCAATACTGACAAAGAGGAAATTTGGCACATTCTCGAGATTTTTTTACCAAATAAAATAAAAACAGATAAGCGGGGGTTTCTTTTGCTTGATAGCATTAGAAGTCTAGACCTAAATGGGAGAGTGCCCGTTGATAAAATAGCCCATTTTACCTTTCATTCTCAACATACTCAGAGCCTTTTAAATTATGTGATTGTTTCCTACCAAATGTTTGGGGCCTGTGCTAATTTTTTTTGTCAGCCCGTCGATATGGAGCAACCATAGTATAGTAGGTATGAGAGTGGTCTTTGATCTACCCTCATTGGACTCGGGGAACGACAGTCAGGGCACGAACACTTTTAACAAAGTAAATGGTCGGTCCTTTTGGACGCAAAAAAACATCGCTGAAGTAGGCTCCATTGTGAAGATGGCTTATGTAGAAAAGCAGGGTATTACTCATTCCAACATTATACCCTTCTTTGAGGCTCAAATGAAGAAGATTTGTAATTTAAGCTTCACATCTTCTGAACATCGCCTGTATAAACAAATTATGTCCCATATGATATCTTTAAAACAAGCAATTAACCATCTCGTTCAAAAACAGCATATACATTTTCTCTTTGGCCGGCAGCAGGAAATCAATCGTCTTAAGCGAGTGAGAAGACGTATTATGCTCAGTGAAAAAAGAAGGGAGCTTGATGCTAAGTGGCTAGGGCTGAGGGAAGCCGCAAGGGCCAAGGATTCAAGAAAATATTGGCACTTGATTGCGGAATATTGTGATTCAAGGCAGAGGGCTCTACCCATACCGATTCCAGAAAAGGACTGGGTGGATTACATTTCTCAGTTTCTCTGGCGTTGACTGATGGGGTTAACTCCGCGTCTACTGAATTTACCCCCCCCCCCCCCCATCAGGAAAGGAAGTGGTAAATTATATAAAAAAATGCTAGAACCTCTGGCGCACAAGGGCTGGAGGGAATCCCAATTGCACTAATTAAAAAGGAGCCAGAAGCATGGGGTGATTTTTTAGAGCCACTTTTTAAATAGTGTTTCTTTATGAATAAAATCCCCCCTCTTTGAAGGTGAGCATGATAGTCACCCTGTATATAAAAAGACCAAAAACTGTGCGACTAGTTTTAGACAGATTGCCCGCCTGGATGCCTCAGGCAAACTATTTGCAAAAAGCATATTATGCCATTTACAACAATGGGTTTATGATCAGGCTATTCTTCCACCGGAACAAGCTGGTTTTTATAAAGAACCATGGCACCCTGGATAATATAGCGGTTGTTCAGACAATTGTAGAGAAATAGGTTTTCTCCAGAGGAATGCTAATTTATACAGCTTTTATCGATTTCTCCACGGCATTTGACAAGGTGGACCGCCAGACGCTGTGGAGAAAACGGTCTTCCTTGGCATACCAAATCATCTTTTGGGTCTGATTATGGAATTGCATACAGACACCTGGTGCCAGGTTGTGATGGGAGGTTCGCGGGGATTATCATGTAAAATTAGAACGCACAATGGGCTTAAGCAGGGTTGTCTATTAGCACCACTTTTATTTTCTTTGTATATCGCTGATCTCCCTGGCGCTCTGAACTCTGTAAAATTGGCATAATGTCCATTGGCTCTCTATTATATGCAGACGATGTTGCAATATTCGATCTAACGCCCATTGGCCTGCAACGTCGTCTGGACGCCTTAAGTAAATATGCAGAGGCTCACTTCTTGAAAATTAAAATTTGAAAAACCAAGATTTGGTTTTTTTGCAATAAGGGGCTCAGAATAAGGAGATGTCTAAGATGGATGCTTGGATCTGAAAAACTGGAACTGGTTGACTCGTATTTATATTTAGGGAAGGTTTTTTCCAAAACAGGTCTTGACTTGGAGCATAATAAACATTGTGTTAGCAAATCTGTCTCTCAGGCAAGTGCATTAAATTGATTTTATAAAACTTGCGGGAGTCGCCATTTTAGCCAGGTCTTATCTGTTTTTACGGTTAAAATACCTCCCTCGTTAATATATACTGCCGAGGTGTTGAACATGAATTATTGGCTCTCGTTCGGTAAGGCGGAAGGACGAATCCTGAGTCAAATTTGCAATTTAAACTCTTTGGCTGCCCCACATGTAATGTGCCTTGAATTAGTCTCGCCCTTCATTTTATCCCAGGCAGCGGTTTTGAGGTGGGGTAACTCCCTCATTTTGGGGGAAGAGGGTACACTTAGGGCCGCCCCGAGAATAGAAATCTTTGGCACACTAAAAGAACAATCAACGTTTTTTAGGTCTGTTGTATGTGCAAATGTTACTTTCGGTCTTAGTTTGAATCCCGTTTCTCTTATGTCTAAATCTGTACTGAAATAGATCCCCTATCAGTTTGGAGCGAGACGTTGCTTTAAACCCGTCCAGGTCCAGTAATGTGGCGGTCAGTGGAAGCTCTTTGGGAAATAAACCACAGCCTTATTTAACTTGGAATATCCCTCACAGGATTAGAAGGCTGATACTCCTACTGAGATTCAATCTGCTGCCTCTAAGAGATGTTACTAGTATCTGGGATAAAACACCTAGAGAGAAGAGAATTTGTGAATTGTGCCAGTTGCGAATTCAATATCTAAATCACGTCTTATTTGTATGTTCAAAGCTGCAAAGTGCTAGAAGAGTGTTCTTAAAGCCAGTTTTTACCAAATGTAATATTTGCTCTGCTCAGGACGCACGATCTTTAGTTTTGTCCCCTCTGAAATGGTTTGTTTTAAGATATATCAATTTTTAAAAACATTTCTGCCTATTTATTATAAAAAATTCTAACAGTTTTATTGTTATGACTTAATATTGACTGGTCGGTTATTTGATTGCTTCATGTATTCATAGCACTATTTGCACATCTCTTATGTTTGATACAAGAATTTTTTACTGGTTGGTTATTTGATTGTCTGATGTATTTAAAGCATTATTTGCACATCTCTCAGTATGTTTGATATAAGAATTTTTATAGCAATGTATAAGGACGAATTCTGTATTGTATGTAAAGCTTGTCCTTTTAATTTGTTCGTGTGTTTTTGTGGACCTCCATAGGAGTTCCAAAACAAAATAAATTGAATTGCGATTACCAAAGTTATGGAAGGAATACTTTAATTAATCCGAGCCACTGGTGATCAACAGGGCCCACATTCTTACAGATAATCTCCACATCTTAAAGGCAGGTATTGGAGGAAGCAATTTAAGCATATGGGGTCGGACATCCTCTGGATCTAGACTAGCTAGCCTTTACCATGAAAGACCCTCTGTAGGTAGCCATGGCTCTATTCCAATCTATCCATGGCTGCCTCCGCTGCTCTCCAGAAGCATCTCAGTTGCCAACATCTGTAAGGAGGCTACATGGACATCTTTGTATACTTTTGCCAAGCACCACTGTCTCAAATCTAATGCACTCAGCAAGGAGTACTGTGCCCAACCTGTGTTGCTTGACTTTACAGTAGTTTACCAGCACTGCTCAATGTCACCTGCCATGGAGGTATTGCTTTGGAACACACTCATCAACTCATCAGGTGAGGAATATGAGGGAAAACATAGCCATCATAAGAAAACATTTACTTACCTTTGGTAACAAGATTTCTATTGGATACATAATCTTCCTGAAAATTCCTCATGACCCTCTCTTCTCCCTTGACGAGTAAGTGCAGTGGAAAATAAGATTGCAAGGTACATAAACATGTTTATGTGCTGAACTGGACACTGACATTGTTTTCTCAGTTTTACCCCGCAAGCCTCGATGAGGTATAGAAAAGATCAGGAAGTGAAGCCACCTCATGGGTTGGCACAGAATATACTCCGGTGTCGTCAAGTCCAGAGGTAGAGTTGTGGCTGAAACCTCATATCGCCACCTGGTGGTGCTGGAGAACTGTTGCTGGGGAAAAGCTTCCTCGAACAATCTGAAGCCTAGAGAGATTAATAATTCATACTCAGATCAATCTGCTGGAAAAATACGCACCCAGCAGGAATATTCTTACTGAAGGTAAGTAACTTTCTTCTCTGCAAGATGTGGAAATGCCCAGATACCAGTCAAGCACCATACGTCCTCTCAATCCAACTACTACTACTACTACTACACAAGCCTGTATCTCACAGAAATTATAGCACGCGCCACAGGACTCTATAATTGACTGGTTGCTTTCATGTGCGGGAGCACTAAAGAGTCACTGACACCCAAGGCTGAACTGGTGTTGTGATGGATGAGTCGCTTTCACCACTGGCCCTGGAAAGCCTTTGAAGAGGGCTCCTATTGATAGGGCTTTCATCAATGTAGTCACCAGCAGCCACAGTTACATGAACAAGCACTGGCATAGGCAATATGTCTCGACTTTGCGAGAGCTGTATTTTTTTTGTTTTTGCTCTACAGTAGTGTGGGTGTATTATAAGTGTAGATTGCATGTGTTGTGGAGAGGGAGGCTGAAATTAGCATTACCCATGGAAGACACTTTTTTGTACTTTTTGCATTGCTTAGAAGATGAGCGTCAGAAGAGTACCAACAGCACACACTAATAAAAAAAATCAAATAAAAATGCCAGAATGTGAAATGGAAGGTTATCAAAATATACCATATATTAACTGTCACTTTAAAACATCTCACGCTTTTATCTTGCTTTGTTTGGTAAGCAAAAAACACTAATGAATTTCACTATTTTTTTCCATTTTATGCAACCATCACAATTTGGAGATCTTAAAGGGGAAGTATCACATTTCTATTTAAGACATAGCCTTCAACCATGGTGGGGGCTATCAATGGTCGATGTAATGGAGGTGAAGGCAGCAGGAAGGTTCATGCAAAGGAGTTGGTAGCAGGAGGCTGGTGGTTACCAGAGGTTTATGCAAAGGCGGCAGTTTAAGCAGTATAGTGGTTACGAATTGGTCATACAAAAAGGCAGTAACAGCAGTATGGTTGTTACGAATGGTTCATACAAAGGAAGCAGTGGCAGCAGGATGATGGGTATGAATGGTTCATACAAAGAGCCATGGATGATGGTGTGAGAAGGTGGCCTGGTATATGCTGTCCACTAATTAAAGAGGGCACCTTGTACCAGTCCACATGACCCTTATGATGTATGAGGTCAAAGATAACCTTTAGAAAGCTATCCTAGTGGTAGCTGTGGAGAGCATTCTTCAGTCTTAATCTTGAAGGAATGTAAAGCAGCTTGTTTTACCAGAATATCACCTCCTGAATAACAAAATAAAAGAACCACACAGTAGTTATATAAAATATGTATTGATTAATACGACACTCTCTACTAGTCTCTACACGAGATTAGACCACAAAGCACACAATACTGAATCAATAGAACAGTCGTAAGTAGCACAATACACAGCGGGCTCCAGGGGGAGACTGAACCATATACTAAAAAAAAATGGTATAACAATCTCGACTTGACTAGACAGTACCTAGAGCACGCAGAATTGCTGGGACCACAAGGAACCACCCAAGGCAGTGACACAGGGAGTCCACGGAGGAAGGGTGCAGTGAGGAAACACAACCGCGTGCTCCGTACAACTCTATGGGAAAGTCGCGGTTGCAAAGTTAAAGTTTAAGGAAACTTCTACGAGGACTTCAAGAAAACCCTTTGGAACATAGGAGGTTCTAGAGCCAACCAACCAATGAGTACCAAGGTACCCGTGTTACCTATCCCAGAGGAGCCGGGTGCGAAGGGGTCAAGTGGTGTCGAAAACCTTTGTCGTTTTCAATGGAGAGCTGCAAAGAAGTACTGCTGCCGGGAAGGCGAAGAGTGTCCAGTGGAATCCAAATCTGGATTCTAGGTGAGAGGAACCTGAAAGCAGAGGGGACAGAGTCTGGGTCACTTCAGGTGACCAGGGGCTCAGCAGTTGAATGCCCACCGATGTCAAGTGCTTCAGGTGCGAAGAAGGGATGCTTGACTCTTCAGCCACAGGGACTAGGAGACGTCGAGGACGACCAGGTGAGCTGTCCCACAAAAGTTGTCGAGTTCTGAGGGGTCGATGTCCGGCTGGAGCACCAACAAGCCATGGCAAATGCAACCCACGCAGGAAGGACAAATAGGTTACGGTTTGGACCAGCAAGGTCCAGGGGACTCTCCAAGCAATTCGGAGTCAGGGCACGTCTGTAGCAACCAGGGAAGCCCTCGCCAGGACCCACAGGCCAACGGACCAGGGTTCGCAAGGAGACCTCAAGCAAGTTTGCAAAGCACCAGCCCACGGAGCACTCAGTGCGAGGAGGCCAGACTTTGTTGGTGCAAATACTACTCGGGATCAGGACTACTCAGAGTCCAATGCACAAGCTCAGGGGTCGCCAACAAGCATATGCACTTGCAAATGTACGCGGTCCCCATGAGGGATACTAGTTTCAGAATCGCTGAGAGAGTAGATCGACCTCAGGGACCTTCGGAAACCCACCTCCTGTGTTGCTGAAATCTTCGACGTCCTCAGGAGCTCGGGAGATGCAAGCCGGTCAGATGCACTGAGGAGCCTGCTAGTGCAAGGGAGTAACTCCTTTACTCCAGGGGAGATTCTTCAGTCGTCCAGCATCCTGCAGGCAGTCGAAGTACTTGGTTTCTTCTTAGTAGAATCTTGTCCAGGTAAAAATCTAAAGTCCTGTAGCCAGGTAACCCACTTTATACCCACGGAAAAGTGTTGGACAGATTCAGGGGACCCTCCTAGGGGAGGGGCAGGACAAAGGGGTGGCTACACCCATGTCCTTTGTCCAGTTTCTCACCAGAGCAGGAGCCAATGGCTCCCAGAACTGGTTTGAGCTGGACTATGCACAGGGACACCAAATGTGCCCCCAATGCAGACTTTCTGGCACTCTCTGAGTACACCCACCCAGCCCCAGTACACTAAACCATGTCTGGGAGGTGGTCACACCTCCCTGTGACAGGATGCCTATCGTCATGCTTTCCTCTGCTTGAGCTTGGCTCAGCAGCAGGAGAGCAGAATCGTGTCTGTGGCTGGCAGCGTCCATTTTGTGCTGCCCGGGTCGAGAAAGCTGGTACCGGGTAGACCGGTGACCCACACAAGTCCCCTTGGGAAGGGTGGAATCAAACCTCCCACACCAGTTACTGGTGTGGAGGTATGATTCAAAGGTGTTTGACACCAAACACAACATGTTTCTAAGCAGCAGTTTTAAAGTTAGCATTTACAGCGAGGTTATAATGCATTTAGACCTATTTATCTGGCTGCATCACAGCCAACCCCGGAGAATGGTCTCCGAAGGCTGCAGAGGGGCTCTGCTCATGCAGGGGCACCCTCTCACGTAAAACCCAGCACCCTGTCTTCAGGATTGATAACAAAAGACACACAATTGATGGACGGAATGCAGGACAAATCAAAACATTCACCCCAGGAGGAGCCTAGCGCGCAACCAAGATGGCCGCGTAGGTGCGAGGCTCCCGAGGACCTCCGCGACCTCCTATCACTATCCTGAACATATCCTGTCCCAGATGAGGGGACTGTGTTGGTGAGCCCGAGCTGAGGTGGCGCCCGTTTTCCGCTTCCAAATCGGACCTCGGACACCGACTTTAACACCGATTGAGGTTTGCGGCCTTCTCCTAGCCGAACCCCGGATTTGCGTTGTGGGGCGATCCAGTGACGAAGTGAATAACAGCGGCGGACAGGGCTTGGTGGCTCGCGTAACCCGCACTTTCACTTTCGCTTTCGTACCCTCCTTGCTGTCTATGCGAGGTTGGGTCACGGGGCTTTGAGTGTTGGTGTGGCCTCGCTGGGGGACCCTGCCTGCCCGCCGGCTGTGATCCGCCCCGCAGATCTGGGGTGGCACCCCCCCGGAGCCCGTGGACCGGCTTGCCCGCCCTTCACGACGTGGCTGGTGCGATCGGGAGACTGGGACCATGGCCACGAAACAAGATGGCGATCGGGCAAAGGTAAAATCGACCCGGCGTGGCGCAGCCCATCAGTCCAACAGCATGGATCGCTATACCCTCCAGAAGGGATCTCCTGAGGTGCCACGCAAGTCCCCTGAGGGCCCTACTGATGCCCCCGATCTGCCCACGGATCTGACTCTGCGGGATGTCATGGGCGCCATCGCCGAGATGAAGGCCTCTGTGGGCCAGCGTTTTGACACACTGGCGCAGAAGATCGACTCGGTCCTCGTAGATGTTGGCCTGATAAGGGCCGATCTCTCCAAGACCAACGACCGAGTCGATTCTTTGGCCCACACCGCATCGGGCCTTACGACAGATGTGGCGGCCCTGCAAACGGAGGTGCGCCGGCTTGCTCGGGCGAGTGCGCTGATGGATCGTCGCCTGGAGGACTCCGAGAGTCGGGCCCGGCGTAACAACATCCGTATCATCGGGGTGCCTGAGGGACGTGAGGAAGCGGCGGCGGACCTTTTCGTGGAAGACCTGATCGTTACCCATCTCCAGCCAGGGGGGCTGAGTAAATTCTTTGCTGTGGAGAGGGCCCACAGGGTTCCCGGGGGAAGGCCTAAGGTCGGAGCCGCTCCGAGACCTCTCATCGCCCGGATTTTTAATTTTCGGGACAGAGACGCTATCCTGCAATCCTCCAGACTACAGGGACCGATTAGACTTGATAATATGGACATTAATTTTTATCCTGATTTCACCCCTGCGGTCCAGAAGCAGAGACTGAGCTTCCTTGGTGTCAAGCGCCGTCTTCGGGACCTAAATCTCAAATACGCCATGCTCTTCCCAGCTAAGCTGCGAGTGGAGGTGGAAGGTCGCACACACCTTTTTGATCGTCCCGAAGCGGCCGGGGACTGGCTGGATACTCTGTCTGGAGATCGGGATCGGGGTGGCGGGGGGGGGAGCGGCCGGGGGAGAGGGCTCGCCGGATCAAGACTGAGGGACTAATATTAGGCCTCGCTCGGGACAAAAATGATGCCACTTTTGACTATACGTCGGATTGCTTAAGTTCCCCTCCTATGGAGGTTGTGTGGGGTCTCTTGGGGGTTCTCCCTCCTCCTCTGGGGGTCTAGTTAGTTTAACTACCTATGGGGCGACAGGCACACTGCACGTTGGGGGGGCTGTCTGGGCTCATGCAGGGGTGCAGGGAGGGGGGAGTTGTGTTGGGGTGGGTGGGCAGGGATGGGGCGTTGTTCGTTATTATCACAAGGCAACCCTTTTTTTGTGTAGGCTCTACTGTGCTCTCGGGGGGACGAATGATGGTTTTTGTGTATGATGGGGGGTAGGGAATTAACTTTGTTGTCTTGGAACGTCAATGGACTGGGGGACAGGATCAAACGAGGTGTGGTCCTACAGTATCTGAAGCGACTCCCACCTGATGTGGTCTTCCTGCAGGAGACACACCTTATTGGCAATTCCTTCTGCGCCATGAATCGGCGTGGCTACCGCCTCGTGGCCCATTCGGGCTTCACGTCAGGCTCGAGGGGTGTGGGTATCATGGTAAAGAACTCGCTCCCGTTAGAAATTGATGAGGTGCTCCACGACGACAGGGGACGTTGCACTGTCTTGGTGGGGAGAATGGAGGGCAAAGTGGTTGTCTTTGTGTCAGTGTACGTCCCACCGGGGCTGCAGTCGACCACCTTTGCAGATCTGGGGCGCCTCCTCCTTGGCCTTCCGGGGGGGCTTCTGGTGGTGGGGGGGGGGATTTCAACGCGGTGGTTTCTGGGACTGTGGATCGTCACCCCCCTAGGGACCTCCCCCGGGCACAGGCGTGGCTATCCGGCCTCTTGGATACACTGGGATTGGTGGACTGCTGGCGCTTAAAACATCCCACGCAGCTGCAATACACTTTCCACTCGGGGGCCCATGGTAGTCTCTCACGGCTTGATTATGTCCTTGTCCCGGCGGCCCATGTCGGGAGGGTGGGGGAGGTGCGCCATTTGGCACGGGGTATCTCGGACCACTCCCCGCTATTGTTGCATTTTGATGTCTTTCCGAGGGCTGAGAGCAGGGTGGTCCCAATCAATTCCTGGTACCTGCGCGACCCCACCATTCGCGCTGACTTGATTAAATCCCTCCAGCGCTATTTTGAGGAGAATGTGGGGTCGGTGCCTTCAGCTATCTCCCTGTGGGAGGCCTTCAAAACAGTACTTAGAGGGGAGGCCCTATCCCTTATTTCCCACGCCCGGAGGCGCGAGCGGGAGGAGGTGACCCGGGTGGAGGCTGAAATAGCTGAGCTGGAGGGTAATCTAAATGATGGGGTGACTGATGCTGCATTACATGTCCTCCAGCTCAAGCAGGCGGCTTATAGGGCCCTCGTTACGGAGGCGGCCAGGGGCCTCAGTAGAGAGCAACAGGGGCGACTGTATGATGTGGGTGATAAGGCTGGTAAACTGATAGCGTGGTTGGATAAAAAGGAGAGAGCGAATCGTGTGGTCCCGCTGATTGAGAAAACGAATGGGGTGTGTGTAACTGAGCCAGAAGAAATTGTCTCCTGTTTCGCGGAGTATTTCCGCGAGGTGTATTCCCCGGTCTCTTCTTGCTCGGAAGAGGATTCCCGTGCTCTGCTCAGGGATATCGCGCTGCCTTCCCTGTCCGGGGAGGACAGGGTGTCGCTGGACGCCGCTCCCACCTCCGACGAAATCGCCATCGCCATACGCTCGGTCGCTTCTGGCAAGGCCATGGGCCCGAATGGTATCCCTATCGAGCTGTATAAGCTGCGACCGGATACATTGGCGCCTCACCTCCGCGCAATGTTCCTCGCGGCCCACTCGCTGGGCTCCCTCACGCTTGACCAGCGTCTGGCTACAATCGTGGTGATCCACAAGGAAGGGAGACCTCGGGATCGGGTTACTTCTTATCGGCCTATCTCACTACTGAATGTGGAGCCCAAAATTCTCGCTAAGGTACTCGCCAATCGGCTGGTCGGTGTGGTGGGAGATCTGGTTCATCAGGACCAGTCTGGCTTCATTCCCCATCGCAATACAGCCCTTAATCTGCGGCGTTTGCATGGGGTGCTTGCGCGCGTCCCATTCATACGGGAGCCGGCCATTTTGGCGTCCTTAGACGCCACCATGGCGTTTGACACGCTTGAGTGGCCATACATCTGGGCGATGCTTGCTAAGTTCGGGTTTGGCCCAGGATTCATCAGTTGGGTCAAATTGTTGTATGCGGGCCCATTGGCACAGGTGGTCGTGAACGGAAGAGTATCGGCCCCATTTGAGCTGGGCCGGGGCACGCGGCAGGGCTGTCCCCTGTCGCCGCTTCTTTTTGCGCTTGCCTTGGAGCCCCTGGCGGAGTGGCTGCGGTGGGAGCCTTCCATCCGTGGTCTCCGTTGGACCCCCCGAGTATGAGGACCGCGTATCCCTATACGCTGATGACATCCTTCTGTACCTAGCCTCCCCACGTAAATCACTTATAGTCCTAGTTGATGTTTTACACTCGTTTGGTCGTAACTCCGGTCTCGTCATCAACTGGGCCAAATCGTGTGTGTATGTTCTCTCTGGGGAGGCTCCTATTCTCCCGCGGGGCTGTCCGATCCAGATCGCCCCGCAGGGATTTCGGTACCTGGGTGTCTTCATTACTCTGGACCCGGAGGCCCGGTATGAACGGAATCTGCTTCCCCCCCTCCAGCGTTTGCGGGTAGATGTCGCACGCTGGCGGCGCCTGCCGCTTTCGCCGCTCGGCCGGGCGGCACTGTTCAAGATGATGTCTCTGCCGCGTTTTCTGTACGCTCTGCAGAACACTATGGACTTGGTCCCGGCGCGCTACTTCCGTGAGGAGGAGAGTCTGCAACGCCGCCTGTTCTGGGACGGGAGGCCGCGTATTGCTCTGGCTAAGCTGACGCTCCCATGGTTTGACGGGGGGATTGCCCTCCCGGATATTAAACGGTACTATTGGGCCTCCCAGCTCGCTGCCATTAACCATGGCCTCTACGGGCCCGCCTTAAACCCGGCATTTGAAATGGACAAGATGCTCCTGCCAGGTGGCGATTACAATCGAGCGCTCTACTCTAGCGCGCCCGACGCTCGTCTGACGGGCCCCACGCGTGTCATGGTGCAAGTCTGGCACGCGGCCAATGCAGCTCTGGGGTGGAAGGACCGTTTGACCCGGGCGTCACCACTATACGCGTCTGAGCGGTTAGGTTCCCTGTGGACCTCTAAGGGCTCCGAGAAGTGGGACATAATAGGTATCAGTAAAGTGGGGGATCTTTGGACGAGGGGAGGATTTAAAACGTTCGATATGCTGCAGACGGAATTCCAGTTGCAGGGCAGTGAATACTTCCGGTATTTGCAGGTCCGTCATGCGCTGGGCTCCGTCTTCTCGGACGTTGCCTCCATCCCGGAATATTCCCCCCTGGAAGATACAGTGCTGGATGGGCACGTCCCGGACAGCACGATCTCACTTATATACAAAAAGCTGATAAACAACCGCTCGGGCCTGTTGACTGCCCTTCGTGCGGCTTGGGTTGCCGACGGGCTGGAGTTGGACGACGAGGACTGGACCTCCGCGGTGGCCTCCCCGAAGGAGGTGGCCATACCGGCTCGCCTTCGCTTCGTCCAGCTCAAGATACTCCACCGGGTCTACATGACGGGGCCAAAGCTTCTGCGTATGGGCTATGCCGGAGATGGGTTGTGTAAGCGTGGGTGTGGTGCTTTGGGGACCTTTATGCATATTTTGTGGGAGTGCCCGGAGGTAGAGGGGTTCTGGCGTGGTGTACATGAGGTGCTGCGTCTGGTCACGCATGTGGCGCTGTTGCCTGAAGCGAGGAGATGCCTGTTGAATGTGTGGGAACCGACTGATTACTCAGCGCCGCAGACGTGGTGGGTGACTCTGGGATATATGGTAGCCAAGCGTGATATTGCTCAACTGTGGGGATCCCAGAGGCCCCCGACGGTCTCGGCCTGGAAAGAACACATGGACTAGTGCATGTTTCGCGAAAAAGTGGTGTATGTGGCGAGGGGTAAGCCTGGGACATGGGTGAAAGTATGGGGCCCCTGGAACGCCTACCGAGGGGGTATCTGCGCGCCACCGCTGCTGCCTGATCCCTCGCCAGCCCCATCCCCTTAGCCGACTCATTCCCCCGCTGCCGGGCATTGGGTTTCCCCCAGTCCTCGCTTTGCTCTCTTCCCCCTCTTCACACTTCTGTGTATAGTTGGGATCCCCCCTCTTGGAGAGCACGTGCTGCTATTTTTGATTGTGGGTTGCCTTGTGGGTGTGGTTTTAATTTTTGTTGTTCTTAATTTAAAATGAAACCGCATAATGGGGCCTGGATGATGTGGTTTTTGACATTGTTATCTACTGAGAAATGCTCCTCCTGTAATACCACGTGTTCCATAAATGTATGTCGTATGTTCCTACCATTGCTAGCGGCCGGCCGGAAGGTTGTGGGCCCATACTTGTATACTTTTAAGACCTGTAATAAACGGTTTCAAAAAAAAAAAAACATTCACCCCAGTCAAGAGATCTGGGTTAAATCCATCATTCTTTTGCTCACCATGCCACCCCAGTTAAGACCTGGCCATATGCAAAGCAGTCTTGACCCTGTGCCTCATGGGAACAGTCCAGCCCGAACTGCCAAGCCAGGTCCTCCCTGGACCGGAAAAAAGCATCCTAGGACCGGTTTCGGGCACGTCTGGGCATACCCTTCGCACTCGGGTGGACAAACTAGGGTGGCATGGTGAGCAAAAGAATTATGGATTTAACCCAGATCTCTTGACTGTGGGTGAATATTTTGATTTGTTCTGCATTCCGTCCATCAATTGTGTGTCTTTTGCTTTCTCGCCCTAAGTGCGCCAGGTATGCCCAGACGTGGGTCCTGGGCTCACTGTGCCACTGGAATCAAGCTATCCTGGCTGAAGAGGGGCGAAACCCCGAAACCAGTCCTAGGATGCTTGTTTCCAGTCCAGGGAGGACCTGGCTTGGCAGTTCGGGCTGGACTGTACCCATAAGGCACAGGGTCAAGACTGATTTGCATATGGCTGGGTTCAAACTGGAACGGCATGGTGAGCAAAAAAAACAATGGATTTAGGCCTAGATCTATGTACTGGGGTGAATGTATGACATTGTTCTGCATTCTGTCCATCAACTGTTGTTTTTGCATTCAGGATTGATAAGGCCTGCCATAAGGGTGACTAGTAGGTTTTTAAGTGTAGTGATTTAAATACATATAGTGAACCTTTATCTAAGTAAGTGGTGCAAGCACTAGATTACACAGGCTGCTGTAGCAGACCTGTTGTGTCGTTTTGAATGGCCTCTCATGGGTGGCATAATACATGCTTCAGCCCAGGGAAGGCTTCTGGGGTACCTATGCCCTGGGTACATGGTGTACCATATACTATGGACTGATAAGGGTACCCCAGTATCCAATCTGGAGTGTACCTAAAGTACATACATAGCAATTTAAGGGAGAAAGCAGATAGGCTGGGGTCCTGGATAGCAGAATCCCAGTCAGACTAGTCCAAAACAGTGTGACATCAGCAAAAAGTGGGGGTAATCATAAGAAGCAGATTCTACTTTCCTACAGATGGTTACAAATGTTTCATGTGAAGAGGTGGTGGCAGCAGGCTGGTAATTACGAATGGTTCATGTAATGAGAAGATAGCAGCAGGCTGGTGGTTATGAATACTTCACGAAAAGGAGCAGCTGCCAGCACGAGGGTGGTTGGAAACGATTAACTTGACCATATTAAAGTGTTAGTGCACCTCTTTACCGCAAAACTTTAGGTACTGATCTGCATTGTTTCCAGACTACATTAAATAAAAGCAGTCCTTCCAATAAGATGTGCTGGAGGCAAAGAAGCAAGCTGATTGGCTGAAGTGGACCTTTAGCAAGGAGACATGTAGCATGCGACGTGCCACGTAGTCAAACATACACTTTAGTCATCACCAGCTACATCCAATCACCAAATGCAGAGTATTTCTAACCAATAGCTTTGTTTTATTCTGTGACTAGTTAGAACTTGCAGTACTAGCATAAGTGTGAGTGGTAGACTGGCATATGTGTCCCTGTCCCAACTTGTTATCTCAAGAGCGTAGTTTATGTAATCGCTCGTCCCAGGTTTCCAGAGACCGCCACACCACTGTAGCGCTATATCCAGACACTACCTTTTTTAGCGTCTTGCATTGGAAATGATTTACAGTCCTGTTTACAACAGTACAGTAGTAAGAAAAAAAACATGATCTTCAACCAGAAGCGCACAATAAAAACAAGTAGCGACGGGCGGGAGGTGGTGGGGGTGATGCAGAAAAAAGGCTCATGCCCACTATGCTTAAAGATACAGCGTGGCAGCCGTGAAGCGGGTGCCGTGCTGATCATAAGCAAAATGTAAAAGCAGGTGCATGTGGACAAAAAGAAAGGCATGCAGCCTCCTGAAGCAGACGCCATGCTTAAATATGAAGGGCGGCGGCTGTAAAGCGTTCATCAAGGGAAATGCACGTACACTTGCGTTAAGTGCTCTTTTAGAATTAAAAAAAAGTCGCGGAGCCAGTAACTAAAATGGGACAAGTGGAAGCCTGCTCTATGGAAGGGAACAAATAACGAAAAGGGAGGAACAAATAGGAAAAATAACCACAAGGAAACAAGGATTTTTAAAGGACACTGGGACAAACAAATTAAAATCAGTGGACAGGATGTAAGCTCACAAAGTATATACAGCAAACACAAGGAGATGATGTATGGAGTGCCGAAACTTTTGAAACACTCTCCCCCAGTCACAGATCTGGGTTGAATCCATCATCATTATTTAGCTCACTTCGCCACCCCAGCTCAGACACAGCAATATGCAAATCAGTCTTAATCCTGTCCCTCATGGGAACAGTCAAGCCCGACCTGCCAAGCCATGCCTTCCCTGGACCAGAAACAAGCATCCTGGGACCGGTTTCGGGCTAACAACCCTCATCAGCAAGGCTAGCTTGAATTCAGTGGCAAAGTGAGCAAGGGACCCACGTCTGGGCACGGCCTGCCAACTTAGGGCCAACAAAGCAAACACAAGAAGATGATGGCTGGAGTGCTGAAACTTTTCAAACACTCATGCCCAGTCACAGATCTGGACTGAATCCATTATCATTCTTTAGCTCACTTCGCCACCCCAATTCAGACACAGCCATATGCAAATCAGTCTTGACACTGTGCCTCGTGGGGACAGTCCAGGCCAAACTGCCAAGCCATGTCTTCCCTGGACCGGAAACAAACATCCTGGGACCCGTTTCGGGGAAACACCCCTCATCAGCCAGATTAGCTTGAATCCAGGGGCAAAGTGAACAAGGGACCCACTTCTGGGCATACCCAGCCAACTTAGGGCCAACAAAGCAAACACAAGGAGACGATGGATGGCGCAAGAGCAGCCAGAACAACACTATTTGACAAAATAGTGTTGTGAGGTTGTAATTAAAGCCTACCAAGCAACAACACACGTAACAGGGGGTGTCGCCATGGGAGGTTAACAAATGAGACAAGGCGGTAATAAGGAGGGACTAATAAGACTTTTGACCAATGAACAGCAACCGTTTACAGTGGACAATGACACAAGCCAATGAAAAATGTGGAGGGAGCTTCAAGTCCCTACCTCAATACAGCATGCCTCGCACAGCAGCACATGCACAGCCCAGGATCGACCTAAAAAGGTTTGCAGGGAGAGCCTCTCCAGGCAAACTTGCAAAACGGCCAATGTTATCTGCAGCAAACAGGCAAAACTAAGCTAGTCATTGACTGACACTATTACCATAGAACAGCTCTCCTGGGGGGGGAATGTTTCAAAATATGACCAGCACTGCAAAGCACGAAATGACAAACGGGTTAAGTCAGATCTCCTTTCTGTACATACTCTGTATTTTAATTTTTTTGTTATGACCATTATGTGTTGTGTCTGTAGACAAGATTCTAGAGCTAAGGCCAAAAAAATAAATGCGGGGGCCTTTTATTTTATTTAGCTGATGAAAATGAAAGACATTTTTGTCAGTGATAAACATTCCAAGATTAACACATATCAAACTACAGTCGAAAGCAAAAACGAGCAAGAAATATTAAATATTTCAGGACACAATGTACTCCATCACCAGCCCCACTAAAAATTCCACGAAAGCTCCACGGTTTAAAAGATATACACTATTACTTTTAATCTCTTAACAATTCAACGTCAGAATACTTCTTAAAAATGAAGCATTACAACCTACTGAAAACAAAGTAATGTTGTAAAAACAGGATGGTATCCTCACCCTGCAAAGTAGGCAATGACTCCAGAGTTGACATCACAAGTAAAACTACTGTTGCTTGTTGAAGTAATTCCTAAAACGGTTTTCAGTTTTACCTACGAAAAAAGAAATAGCTATTTAATAAATACAATATAAAAACATACAACAGCCACAGTCTATATACACAAATACACACAATCACAGTTCATTGCAAACAGTGAGGAGAAGCAAGTAGTAATAGGCAGGTAGTCCATGACAGCCAGCAGAATCAAGAAGTATCAAGCAGCCAAACTCCGTTCAGGAGGCCACAGGGCAGGCAGATGTTTATAAGCCAAAACCGTGGGGGAATTGAGACCTTTCACCTTTGCTGTCCTGGGGCCAGCCCGACTATGGCTCTGCAAACTAGGTCAAGAGCAATCCTTTCAGCACTTGACGCCCAGGGGCTTATTTACAAGCCCCTTGTACTGCTGGTGCGTCACCTTTAATATGTGAAAAAGGGAGGCACCGGCTGCGCAGGGGGCTTGTAAATAAGCCCCCCAATGATAGTGCTGACGCGCAGTTACAGGTTTCTCAGGGAGGTTAGTGCAGGTGGTTACTCAGGCTCAAGATTCAATACCACTGTTATGACCAGACGTCCCGGATTTGCCCGGACAGTTCTGGGTTTTCAACAGCTGTCCCGGCAGATTTTGGCAATTTTGGCTTATGTCCCAATTTTTAGAGTAGGGCGGCTGAGACCACTGAGAGGCACTTATTGGTTGTTCTAAAGTAGTACTAGTTAGCAGCTGTTATAAGTAAGCAATTTAATTAACTGGTATGATGCTGGCTTTAGAAATTACATTTTATTTTATTAGTGCTTTTTCTGTGATCCTATGTTGATAAGAGTTGTCACTTTGCGCAGCACCGTTGATGTAAAATTATAGTCCTCCTATTTTTGCAAAATGTCCCGGTTTTTGGTTCTCAAGATCTGGTTACCCTTATTATACCACCTTCCAGTAGCACAGAAAAATCATTGTCCAACTCAGTGCTTCTCTTTGTAGAAAAGACAAGCACTTTATTACACATAAAACAGAGCACTACTACACACTCAATTGTGTTCAAACACCAAATTCACGGAGGTGGGCTTCGTGCTTCTCAGGGACATCTGCTGCTTCAGCCTTCATCTTGCTCTAGTGGGTCTAACCACCACCACCACCCTCCCCCAAAGCAGGTTCTATCTTGAGCTTACTTATTTTTGGGCGCAGCTCTTGCTTTTCCCCTTCTATTGAGGTTTGGGACACGTGTCCGATCAATCACTCACAAGATTCGGGTTAGCAGCTCTGGGTTGCTCCCAGCCCTCTCAGTATCTCACCAGCTTTGTATTGTAAGTACAGCGCTGTGTTCCGCCTTTCCCCTGACAGTGGGAGATCGCCTTCAGCAGATGGGATCCATCGTGGGTGTGCGCACACCAGGAAAGGTGCTCAGCCCACATTCTGTCCTCCCGCGGCAACGGGATCTCACTGCTTTGATTTTGAATCTGCAATTGAGCCCTTTGTATCTACACCCTGCATAAACCCCCAGCACGGACACACACCTTCTACAGACACACCTACAATAGTTGCTGCACAGATACAAACCTCCTCTTACACAGATACACACTTCACACACACCCTACATATACACACTATATGCACAGACATATACACCTGCCTGCATAAACACACAGTTCGCTTGTAGACAAAAACTCAACCTTTGTAGATAGATGCAGTGAGACTCCCAGCAAAGAGATACACCCGCTGCACAACCACACTGTGTTGATACGCGCACACCGGTCACATACGAAGACTCTCTTACCTCCAATTAATCATGTAGATAAACACAGCTGCTTCACAGATACCGCTACACACCTTTTTCAAGGCAATTAGTGTTGTGGGGGCAATCTCACCCCGTCCACTCAAGGCATTATGACATTCTGCCATGCCATTTCCTGAAGACATTTTAAATACAAGCAGTCTGAAATTGCTCAGATTGAGAAATAGCAAGATTTACTGTCAGGCTGGATCTTAAAAGCAGTAACAATGGCAAAGTCATTCATGTGCTTATGCAGTGCCTATAATGCAGTCTGTCTTGTTCTGAAAGGTCTGCGACCCATGTTCCTAACTTGGGAATAACTGAAGGGGAAACAACCGCTCAAAAGAAGGGGGCCCCTCGTTTCAATAAAGGTAGAGACCGGCAGGGGAAGTACACAATTTACTCAAAGGAGAAGGTTCTCTACCTGTTTCGCTCTATACGTGCAAAAAGTAGTAGTAGTGAAACCACAACAAGAGGAAAAAATTATCAAAAAAAGATTTCATTTGGATTTAATATAATGATGCATCAACATTATTTCAGTGTAAATATAAATATCCAAACACATTCCTCGAAAATACCTTCCCATATACTCGCACTCTCACATGCCTAATCATATCAGACATTCACTCAAATACAATCAATATGTACATAGATTAAGACCCCCCATAAGAATCCAAAATTGCACATGAGGCCTGACAAAGGAATATGGACGTGCCTCAAAAGAAAATAAACAAGTCAAAATAGACGAATCAAAGACAATCAATGACACAGTAAAGTGATGAATATACACAAATTTTCATGGATTAGTAAGCATTCTTGAAGGACAAATAGGGGGACTTTTTCCTGTTACAATATATTCCTACAGGTGGAATCCAACGCCGACGCGCGTTTCGGTGTTGAACCCCTATGTGGGCATCACCTTCCTCAGGGCGACAGAATCAATAAACAAAAGCAGTGGGATGTGCCTTAGTGAAAGAACGAGCGCTAGGTGAGTAGAAATGGAATGCTGGTCGGAATGTATAGATGATGGGCCTTAACAGCAGATGAGCGCTACATGCGTAGTAAAGAGAGGCTGGTCAAGATAAACAAACAATGGGCTGTTCGTCAGATACGGTCGTTAGGGTGAAAAATTCTGGAATCGGATCCGTAGAGGGCGCCAAAAAGTGGAGGCGTGGCAGGACGGAAGGGTCTGCAGCCGTATATGTATAGTTACAAGCAGTAGGTGGGGGGGGAAGGAGGATCGCCGAATCACAGGATGGGGTCGATCTCTCTAAAAAATCAAAAGGGTCCCAGAAGAAGTCGTCGACCAGGTCCCTCAATCCGAGAAAGGGTTCCAAGATATTCAATCTAAGCAGGAGGGCAGCCCACCCCGTTGGTAATGCTGCAATAGGTACTGGGAAGTGCATGTCCAGCCCCGTACTTGAGTGGCCGGATTTCGTCTCAGGCGAGCGGCAATGATGGCCGTACCAATGTGAAAGCTCCACACGTAAAAACGAGAAATAGCAAGATTTACTGTCAGGCTGGAACTCAAAAGCAGTAACAATGGCAAAGTCATTCATGTGCTTATGCAGAGCCTATAATGCAGTCTGTCTGGTTCTGAAAGGTCTCCGACCCACGTTCCTGACTTGGGAATAAATGATGGGGAAACAGAAGACTGACAAGAAAATCAAGAGATTACAAAAAAAAGGTGCAAAAGAAGCCACATATTTTCACATCTAAGGAGGGGCCATTCTGTAAACATATGATATCAAAACTGCAATTTAAGGAGCTTGCAGAAGGATAATGGTTCCAAGGGAGTTGTGGCAGGAATGTCCATGAAGACAGGTCATGATCCATGGCAGACTTTCAGGATAACCATTGACTATGCAAATGAGGCACAATGAGATTACTTGCATGTAAAGGTATTTTATTTTATGTGATAATAATGAAAATGTGGTCTGAATTTGGCCCTTCTGGGCCTATGTTGGACACCCCTGCTACCTGGGTTGTTTAAAGCCCTCTTTTCTTGATAATAGCAATGTTCTACAAATTGCAATGCCTGCCTAGCTCAGCGCAGCTGGAGATGATCGACATAGCTGGATCATTTGATATTTGAACTGCATCTCCAGCTCCGATATTATAATTTATTTCCTTTAATCTGGGTGATATACATCAGTTGCTGCTCTCTTGGCATGGAGTGGCGTCTAAAGCAGAGAGATACACAATCTCATATGTGGCATAAAGGCTCAACAGTCCAGCACAGCACTGATAGCCTTGGGACACACAAAAACCAGAGTGCACAAAGAAAGATTTCTAGGCTGGGGACGCAGGGGGAGCATGGCACAAGCCGTTCTCCCCCTGGGTTTTTTCGCGCAGTGGAACGTGCCACGCTCCACGATAGGTGTCGGTAGGGGAGGGGGTGGGATTTAGGTAGGTTATATATAAGGGAGGCTTTTGGCGGGAAGACACTTGCGACGTCAGAGCCAAGGGTGTTCATGGACCTTTGTTGAGGTATTTCCCGGTCAGGTACTTTGTCTTGCTTTGCGGTACTTGTAGCTTGCTATTTAATATGGCGGATAATGCGGATGTGAGAGACATGTTACGCGTTTTCTGTGAAATGGGGTGGGAGAACCTTCTGAAGCCCCATTTCTCTGGGGAGGCGTGGGTGGGCATTGACCGCCCTAAGCGCAAGGTGGTGCGAGGGGTGGCGGAGGCTGTTGCCGCTTGTTTACCAGCGACTGCTAAACTCCCACATGCGTCAAATACCTCTGTCCATAGGCCGGCTTTAAAACATTTATCCGGTCAGTTTTACCACCCGGAGACGGGCACTGACGTGGCTGAACCAGACATTACTTCTCCTTTGGCGTTGGAGGCGGGGCACTCTTCTTTAGCGCCCGACCTACCCAGAGGCCGTTTGACCAGGCGAGGGTCTTCTCGCAGGGGTGGCGTCTCTACCACGAAGCTCTCTGCCTCGCTCTCCCGCAGCAGACTGAAGCGGGGGCGGAGTTTAACAGGCAAGGTAACTGCCGCTGTTTCTCTTTGGGCGAGCCCCTCCCCTGCCGGGCAGTCCCAGGGTCTTTTATTCCCTGCCAAGGATTGCTCTAGTGCGCGTATGGGGTACCACAAAGAAAACATTGCACCCCACAATAATTTTTCAATGCGTTCCTCCTCACTGGTGGCTTATTCCAGTGACAGCGGGGAGGAGGGGATTGTTGAATCAGATATTTACCGACTCCCTCTGCTTTAGGCAATTCGCAGGTTCAAGTTAGTGGAATTCGTTAAGGGCGCTCACTTGTTTGGGGTAAGACAACATTTCCACAGACTTCTGTTTCCAGAGTACACCCCTTTTATAGCGCAGCCCCTTTGGTTGTGGACTCTCATACAGGTCTAGAGCCAGATGACTCCATATTCACTGACCACAGTTTTGACTCAGAAGTTGAGATTTTTTGGGGTACACATCCTCCCAGCTTGTGTGGCGAATCTCAATTAATGCAGGTGGGGGTTACTCCAGTTGATGACTTTATTTTCCCTACACCTCGCCCTTTTCCTACACAGCCCTCTACATATTTTGATTCAGCTTTGGGTCTTCAGTCTGGTCAGTGGGTATGGGTTGAGCATTCAGAGGTGGCCACCTCAGCAGCGCCAGGTTGCAGGTCATCGCGGGGGGAGAGGGGGGCTTGACGTAGCGCCTCTTTCAGGCAAGTGCGGCTTAAAGTCACAGGCGTCTTCCTCAGGCATGACAGCGTCTGGAGTCCCCAGTGGTTTGCCAGCAGAGCACGATGCGGCTTTGCGCGGAGGCCAGAAACACAAGGCGGATCAAGAGTGGAATTTCCTCCGATAGGTAGGGCATTTGGAGCGGATGTCAGTGCCTAATTGGAGGTCGAATGATGGAGGTCTGAGTGATGGGGAAATGCCTGGAGTAAGTAATGTTGGTTTAGATATGTATGATGATCAATTGGATTACGGGGACGACAGCGATGAATTGGAGGAGGGGGAGTTGAGGGAGGAGGCCTGTGCTGATCCCGTGCAGGTTTAACCACACAGGAACGGGGTTCCAAGGGGTTTGTCGGGGGCAACAAATGTGCTTAGTGTATTGCAGAAGTCAAGATCGGACCGAGCAATGGACCAAGAACGGTTAAGCGGCCCTCTACAGCGTGACGATCCTAAGGAATTTCAAAGACGTTCATCTCAGTTACCGTCAGGTAAGGCACAATGGTGGGCCTCTTGTACTCGACCAGTCAATAGGAAGCACAGCACACATTGGTGTTGGGGAGGGGTTGTTGTCTTCTGACTTGATCATTCAACCTGGGGAGGTCATGCAGAATATCAGTACGCAGGACAAAGCTACGGGTAGTGGCATAGTAGACGGGACCTCTAGTATTCAGTCTAAGGAGGTGGAAAAGTTAACTCTTTCTGGTAACAAAAAAGAGGAAGAAGATCACAATATTCATAAGAAACTTCCTTATATGGGTATTGCAATGCCTTTGGGGTCTGACAAAACAAGAAATAGAATTTGGAAACACAAGTTCATAGATGTTTTTAAATTGTTACACAGGGACATACAGACAAAGGAGGGTTCTAAGGAGGAAGAGTGGGAGCTTGCCAAACGGCCTAGGGTTCCTAAAACCATTGAAAATTGGACGTCAGCTTTCCTCATTTATGCGAGCATATATTGTGAATGCCACCAATGCAGGGCAGTAGCTATGTTTAAAATATATGGATATCATTCGCAAGGCCCAAATGCATTTCGGGGGCTATGCGTGGTTAAGCTACGATGAAGAATTCAGGGCCAGGATTAGTATTTTTCATGACAAGCCGTGGGGTGATGTTGCTTCTGAACTATGGCTCTAATGGATGTCTTCTACTCACCCGCAGGCAAAAACACATTGCCAGTCACAAATCGGCCCTTTCAGCCTCGCCCCACCCAGGCTAGGGCGGGTTGGTTTGGAAGAGGACAGACACCGGTGTCAGGAGCATGCTGGAACTTTAATCAGGGATTTTGTAACAGACAATTTTGTCGCTACAAACACGAATGCTCGCAATGTGGGGGGAAACATACACTCAGCCAATGTTTCGCGGGGTCCAAGTTTGGTGACCATGGAAGATTTCAGAGGGGAAAGGGTGCAACATTTCATTATCTACCAAAGGGCACATAGCCCAATTAGATTTGAGGTTTTAGAACAATGGTTGGGTGACTATCTAGACGTAGAGGCTGCTTCTAAACTGTATTGGGGTTTCAGAGATGGTTTTAAGATTGGGTATCAAGGGCCTAGGCAGATGAGATGGGCAGACAATCTAAAATCTGCTAAGGAGCTTCCCCAGATAGTACAACAGAAACTGGACTCAGAACTACAAGCTGGCTGAATAGCTGGTCCCTTCTTGCAGGGTCCTTTTGAGAATTTGATTGTGTCACCTCTGGGCTTAGTGCCCAAGAAGTCGGTGGGGGAGTATCGTTTGATCCACCATTTATCATGGCCGGAGGGTCAGTCCATCAATGACTTTATTTCTCCAGCGGACGCCAGTGTGTCTTAGGTGTCAGTTGATGACGCCTTGAAGTTGGTGAGGTCAGTTGGGGCAGGGGCGGAATTGGCAAAGAATGATATTCAATCAGCATTTCGCCTTTTGCCTATACATCCTTCCGATTTTGAGCTACTGGGTATGTTTTTCAATGGTGCTTTCTATGTGGACAAGGTTCTTCCCATGGGTCGTTCCATTTCTTGTGCTCTATTTGAGACGTTTAGCACTTTTTTACAATGGTGCTTTACCCAGTTGAGCGGTCATGTTTCTGTCTGCCATTATTTGGATGACTTAATGTTCATTGGTGCTGCTCACACTGATCAGTGTAGGTTGGCGTTTCACAGTTTTCAAGACATGGTACAGGAACTGGGTGTCCCATTTGCCGCAGAGAAAACAGAAGGTCCCAGCACGAGGCTAACTTTTTTAGGAATTGCGATGGATGCCTGCGGAGAAAGTGCAAGAAATCGGGTCCTTTTGTTGAGTGTCATTCACCAGTCAAAACTGGAACTCAGGCAAGTCCAGCTTTTGTTAGGTTATTTGAGATTTGCCTGTAGAGTGGTCAGGGTAGGCAGGACTTTCTGTAGGCGTCTGGGAATGTCAATGTCTGGGGCTTACCTCCCTCATCACAGGATCAGGATTTCTAAAGCTATCAGGGAAGATCTACGTATGCTGCAGTTCCTTGAGGATTTCAATGGAGAGTCATTGCATTTTGTTGAGGACAATATGTTATGGCAGATACAACTTTTTTCGGATGCGTCAGGTGCACACGGTTTTGGTTTGTTCTGGGAGGGTCGTTGATGCGCAGAAAGTTGGCCTTCCCATTGGTTACAGCAGGGGCGAAGCATTGCCTCCCTGGAATTATTCCCTTTGATTGTGGCTCTTTTTGTCTGGAGGGAGGAATTTTAAGACCAATCTGTCCTTTTCCATGTCGACAACATGTCTGTTGTGGATTTAATCAACAAACAGAGAGCAAGAGACTTAAGAGTTTTGCGCCTTTTGCGGGCATTCATGTTACAGAGTTTAAAGCTGAACATTGTATTTAGGGCTAGACACATTCCTGGTACCAATAACTCAATAGCAGACGCTCTGTCTCGCTTCCATTGGCAGAAGTTTCGCAGTTTGGCGCCAGGTGCACACATCACCAAGACTCCGATTCCACAGAGCGTTTGGGAGTTGGGGGATTGAGGATCATCGAGCTAGTTGAGAACTCTGTAGCTCCCACCACCAGAAGAAGCTATCGGCAGGCTTGGAAAGATTTTCTAAGTTATGGAAACATTCACTTTCATCTTGGGAAGGTGGATAATAACGAATGCTTTATACTGGATTGTGTACTGCATCTGATAAACAAGGGCCGATCTCCCACTACAATTGCAGGAAAGTTGGCAGGGATTTCCTTTTATGGTCAGCTATGGTGGGGTCACGACCCAGTTGAGGGTGTTTTGGTGAGGAAAATGTTAAAAGGTCTGGAGCAGAGAGCGGAGTCATACATTGCCACTACGGGAACCAGTGACTTTTGAGTTATTGCAACAGCTGTTGCTTCAGTTGCCTTTATGTTGCTATGATGAGTGGGAAGTTTTTTTATTTCAGGTTATGTATGATTTGGTTATTTTTTGGTGCCTTTGGGGTTTCTGAGTTATTGGGTTTGCGTGACCAAGCTGGCATTCACAGTGATGAGGTTGTCTTGCAGCAGAAAAAACTTAGGATCTGGTTGAGAACATCCAAAACAGATCAATTAGGCAAGGGCATGTGGGTACACTTCAACAGCAGCGGGGTGGAGGGCTGTTGTCCTGTGAGTGAGTGGGAGCATTTTACCAATGCAGTCTGGTTCAGGTCTAGTGCAATATTTAGCCATAAAAAGGGGAATAAGATTTTTTGAAAATTCTTTTTATTGGCATTTATAGTAAACATACTGCAAATATATACACATACGGATTTACGGTATTCATGAAAAGGGGAATAAGATTACTAGAACTCACTTGTTAGCAGTATTAAGAAAGGCCCTTGTTAGGTTGGGTAAAGATCCTTTTCTGTTTGGCACTCATTCTTTCTGTATTGGTGCAGCCATGAGGCCGCGAGGTTGGGTTGAGAAAGCAAAAGACACTCAATTGATGGACGGAATGCAGAACAAATCAAAACATTCACCCCCAGTCAAGTGATCTGGGTTAAATCCATCATTCTTTTGCTCACCATGCCACACCTGGCCATATGCAAATCAGTCTTGACCCTGTGCCTCATGGTAACAGCCCAGCCTGAACTGCCAAGCCAGGTCCTCCCTAGACCAGAAAAAAAGCATCCTAGGACCGGTTAACGGGTTTCACCCCTCATCAGCCAGGATAGCTTGATTCCAGTGGCACAGTGAGCACAGGACCCACGTCTGGGCATACCTGGCGCACTTAGGGCGAGAAAGCAAAAGACACACAATTGATGGACGGAATGCAGAACAAATCAAAATATTCACCCCCAGTCAAGAGATCTGGGTTGGGCATGGGATGATATAAGGCGGATCGGGAGGTGGAAATTGTGCTCGTTATATTAGAGAATGAGATGTTTTTTCAATTTCCTCTTTGCTAATATTTGTTTTTCTATTTAAGTTGCATGCAGGGCCCATCATCAGGAAAAATGCACACCTGGATAGTGGGACATTCTTTCATAAAGTGGGCAGCGAATTTTGCAGAACAACAAATTTATGACAGATCCCTTGGACTTCCAAGCGTTGGGCATGAAGTGTTCGGGAAGGGTAAAGGTGGTATGCGGTGAGTGGATTTGTTTCCTACTTTATCCGAACTGTCTTCTTCTCTGGGTTTTCCTGATATGCTAGTCATCCATTTGGGGAAAAACGATTTAGTGTATTTGTCAGGTTTGTCTCTCATTAAGCTGGACCGCTCCATTCTCAAGAACAATTGGGTGGGCACATGTTTAATTTGAACAGAATTTATATATAGGAAACACCGGAGAGGGGCATGGAGTCACGCCGCAGTGACATAAGATCAACCGGGCTATGAAGGTATTCCGTCAAGCCATGGGTATTAAAGTGTTGTCACATAGCAACATTACAGGATCTGAGGGCCACTTATTTGGAGACAATGGTGTTCATTAATCCCAATAGGGACAGGCTTATTATTTATTGGAACTGAGGGATTTGCTCGCTAACTTATGGAATGAAAATTTATGGTGCAATCAAAGTCTCTTATGTTTTTTCCTTTTCAGCAATCTGTAAGGTGGAGCCAGAAAAGCTCTTCGGTTTTCCTTGGTGGCGCTTTTTGGGGGGGTGGAAAGGCTAGAGCGGGCTTATCCATCCCTCGGAGGTGGGGGGGGGGGGGACAGAACGCAGGGGAGGGGAAGAAAAAAAGATGGGGTTTGCAATTACATGGAGATTATTCTGGAAGATTCGTTTGAGTTGTTTGGGGTATTTTTATTCTCAAAGGTTGGGGGGTTTTGAGAAGATAATTCAGGGGATTTATAATGCCAATGTTGTTTATACAGTTGTTTTGCTTAAAGTGATGAAATGTACCTGTCTTAATAAAGTGGCCTTTTTTGCTATAACAAGAATTAGTGGGTTGTGATTATTGCGTGAACCACAGTGGGCACCATAGACAGGTGCCGAGCTTTCTTGTAACACAACATCAGCTGTGTTTGAATATAATTTGGGCAAATACTAACCTGGAGACCAATTCACTTGACCTGTCAATGTCTAAGCATCTAACCATAAGCACTGCTAGAAACAAAAGCCATAGCAAATTGCGGTAGCCAAAAGATAGGACTTAACATTTGTGAATGCTATGTGACGCTGGGGTGGGGGGTAGTTCACATCAATCCATAGTGGGTTGAGCTTGGGCATATTTGATCTCTGAGAGTTAAACATATTAAGTCTTACAGAACCCAGCAGCTCTTTCTACACAGCATCTTCTTCCCAGAAAGATTGACAAATGGCAGTTTACACCAGTTTAAACAGTTGCATGATTTGGACAGAGCAGTAACATATTGTGTGTCTTAGGAGATGAAGCTTTCCAATATTAAAAAGGTACCTTCTAATGGAAATTGCACGTCCTTAACACCAGAAGAGTACTCATGCCAACATTTTAATCATGTTTATTGAGAAAATAGGGGTGCCCCTGAGGTTAATTCCTAAATCAGGGTGCTTGTAACATTCGTTTGCAAAACAGATTAGGAACAATGTTTAAAAATACAAGGACCTACAAAACGGACAATAATGGATAATTATTAGGTATACTTTATTTATGTCACTTTATATATACATTATAAAGGGAGTGTATCATATTCATGTATTTTGATACTTTCAAAATAAAGACAGAGAATAGAACATATGTTTCTTGTTTTTTTTGGAGATGAATCAAAATTCAAACACAATATATAAACTCAAATATAGATCTACAAAAGGTTTGTACAAAGTAACAGATTAGAATTTCAAATGGTCATGGCTGAGTCGATGTTATATCCAACATCGACTCAGCCATGACCATTTGAAATTGTAATCTGTTACTTTGTACAAACCTTTTGTAGATACATATTTGAGTTTATATATTGTGTTTGAATTTTGATTCATCTCCAAAAAAAACAATAAACATATGTTCTATTCTCTGTCTTTATTTTGAAAGTATCAAAATAAAGGAATATGATACACAATCCCTTTATAATGTATATATAAAGTGACATAAATAAAGTATACCTAATAAAAAAAAATTGTATCTACTGGTGATATAATTTTCCATTATTGTCCGTTTTGTAGGTCCTTGTATTTTTAAACATTGTTCCTAATCTGTTTTGCAAACGAACATTTTAATCATGAACACGTATATAATCTAATGTCTGTCAACATTTCAAATGCAGACAAACCTAGAAGAGGAATCTTCTGTCCCTCCATAAGATACACCAGGAGCTTTAGGCTTTTTTAATACAATACCCATCATTTTCACTCATTATAGTCCAAAAACATCAGAAAATGAACAAAAGAGCAACAATCAATTCCAGCGCAGAAATGGTCAATCAATTATAGCGCGGTTACAGCAGCAACAAACCAATAACAGCGGACCTGCATGACGACATTTTAGCAATCCTAGCACAACTTTCAGCGTCAGTCAGCCAGCTGAAGAACAACTTTCAAGTGAATTGGGAAAACAATCCAAATCCCTTTGTCACTATACATTATCACTGGGAGCATTATCACTTAGAAATAAACAAACACACACCATGGTTAAAAACGTCCAGCAGAAATACACATAAAGAATAAAAAGGATGAGACAGGAACCTTTTAAACTAGGTGGCATTGAAGCCTAACTAAGGCTTAGTTAGCATAAACCAGTAAAACACACTTAAACATGTTGTAGCAAAATAGCTTTAACCCCTTTAGTTGGAGGACGTGACGGTTCCGTCCTCCACCGTGGTGCTCGTGTGCCGAGAACGGAACCGTTCCTTCCTCTGGACACGACCACCAAATCACCTCAGCTGTTTCCAGGAGAGGGATTCCTTTTTTGTTTTTGAGCCTCGGGAGCTGGGAGAAGAGCTTCCCCAACATTCGTAGGAGTTTTTTCCTTCTTCAATGTAATGACGATCGGAGCGCATGACACACTAATTTCATTACATTGAAAGTGAAATGAGCCAATTGGCTAATTTCACTTTCACTGCTTCGGTGCTAGCAAGGCTATCTCATGGGAGAGGTATCATTGGAAAGGGGAAAATCTCCCCTTTCCAATGTTAATCTTCCCTAGTGGATCCCTGCTTGGGGATCGCCACAAACAGGCACAGTCTTTCTGCCACCGCGCCTTATGGGAACAGTTCAGCCCGAACAACCACGCCAGGCACTCCCTGGACCGGAAACAAGCATCCTGGGACCGGTTTCGGGATAAAACCCCTCATCAGCCAGGCTAGCTTGAATCCAGTGGCAAAGTGAGCAAGGGACCCATGTCTGGGCATAACCTGCCAACTTAGGGCGAACAAAGCAAACACAAGGAGATGATGGACGGAGCACTGAAACTTTTCAGACACTCACCACCAGTCACAGACCTGGGTTGAATCCATCATCGTTTTTTAGCTCATGTTGCGACCCCAGTTTAGACCCAGCCATATTCAAATCAATCTTGACCCCGTTCCTTATGGGAACAGTCCAGCCCGAACTGCCACACCAGGTCTTCCTTGGACCGGAAACAAGCATCCTGGGACCGGTTTGGGGTAACACCCCTCATCAGCCAGGCTAGCTTGAATTTAGTGGCAAAGTGAAGAAGGAGTCCACGTCTGAGAATACCCTGACAACTTAAGGCTAACAAAGCAAACACAAGGTGATGATGGACAGGGCGCTGAAGCTTTTCAGACACTCACCAAAGTCACACCTTCTGGGTTGAACCTCTCATCGTTTTTTAGCTCACTTCGCCACCCCAGTTCAAACCCTGCCATATGCAAATCAGTCTTGACCCTGTTCCTCATGGGAACAGTCCAGCCCAACCTGCCACACCAGATCTTCCCTGGACCGGTAACAAGCATCCTGAGACCGGTTTCAGGGTCACACCCCTCATCAGCCAGGCTAGCTTGAATCCAGTGGCAAAATATTTAATTTCACCAAGATTCCTTTTTCTTTATTATTGTGTGTATAAATGTAATTTAAAATATGTGAGGTCAGAATATCACTTGTACATTACAAGCACCTATTGCATTTGATTTAGCAGACTATATTGTTGCTTTATAATAATCTGGGCCGATATGGGTTTACAGTACAACTGTAAAATATTCAGGTGCGCCGGGGTCTTGTGTGTGTCCCCCCTCCTGTGTGGCTTCACAATGGTGTGGTCCACACAACATAACAACAACTGTCTTGTCTCTTAGTTCAACACTTTTACTATGTTCTTCCCAGTGCAGCGTTGTAATGTGACCTATTAATGTCCAAGTTTGCAATTGTCAAGGAAATACACTGTTTTAATTCTATTTAACGTGATGTTTGTTGTATGATTTACCTAGCAAACATTTTTAGGGCTCGGCTCTCCCTTTTAATTTGTTGGCTCCCCCAACACTCCTTTCCCGGTCTAAAATATCGTCATATAGGACCGTGCCACGTACAGGCGAGTGCACTGAAAGGCGTCGACACGAAACAAGTACAGTTAATAACAGCTTAGGAGCAGGGTCAAACAGCTGTTGGGTAGGGGGGATAAAATGTACAGCTACTCTCTTCCTTTCTCCTACCCGATGCTGGGACTCCGCCACACCACGCTGCAGTCGCGGTTTCCGGCAGGGGCCAACTGGCGGGGAGGGCAACAGGTTTCGGAGGCGGAAGTCTGGATCCGGAGCCCTAGAATGGGACAGGGAGGCCATGGAACCGGTACACCGAGGGATAGAATCAGACAGACGGTCCGTTGTAAACACTGCCCTCCTACGAAGCAGTAAGCACTTTGGTTCGTAACGCGCGGGGAGAGAGAGCCTTGATTTGGCGTTCCCACGCTCATTGGCTAAACTTCTTCTCACTGTCAGCTATTGGCCAATGAGCAACCTTCAGGAGTCTTATTGGTTAAACCATACAGCGTAAAAGACAAGACTGCGCGATACGGACCGTAAGACTATCCGAGCGGGGCCCATATTGGAGTGTAAACGACTACAGCGCGTCTGGAGCAGAGATCACGGATATGGAATTTATATATTCATTTTGAAACAGAAAGTTGTTCAGATTTACAATTATTTGATTATTTGGACTTGTTCTAAGTATCTATGCTTACTGTTTGCCATGTACCAATTGGTGCTCATTTAAAGCGCTCTGATACCTTCGGTTAGAGTTCGCACTATATACAACTGCAAAGAGAAATAACTAGTATTGGTACTGCTCAACATGGATGTCGATATATTAATTGATTAATTCTTATTAACTGGTTCTTTCTTGTCTGATGCGTTTCGCTTGAACCAGCCTGATTTTGAATGTGGCACTCTAATGCTATTACTACTAATGTTAATACAATATTAATACGAATACTACAAAAACAAACTGGGACAACCCCAATGTTGTGTTGTGAGGACCGCGGAGCTCGCGACCTCATGGGGGTGTTTATACCGGAGTTTACGGTGGCCTGGCACACACAAGGAACACAGGAGCCTGGATGCAGTATTGGTGGTCACTCTCGTCGTTCGCCTAACTGGCGTACGTTCGAGCGTCACCCATTTATTAAACCTAGGTCACATGACCCTACGTGGCGTGCCTGTTACGTTACAGGCACGACACCACATTCCTCCCCAACAAACATGAAATAAACAATAAATTCGCAATCTCAGTGCCATACCAGTTCAGATAGTGTCAATACCTAATAGCTCGCCAGGAGCAACATTTCAAACATGTAATTGAGAACAGTCTTACGTGAAATAGTCTCTCAGCCGACGACTGGGCTCAGGATTCTCTCGCAAGCGGTACTGGATTCGGCCACGCCCCTCTGCCTCTCAGACAGCCACACCAGCCGGCATGACACCTGGTTCACTGTCGGTGTCCCCTAGTTCTTCTCTAGAGATCTCATTTCTGGACTCACCATCCGGAGGTGGGTTACCGCTCGGTTCTTCATTCCGATCCCTAGCGGGTGCTGTTCCAAGACTTATGTCTCTACTGGGCTCTGCTGGTGTCACCACCTGACGTTCTTGATCCCCTGAAACAACCTCAGGCAGTGAAGATGGTGGCTGGTATTTCTTGAAAAAGGACATGTTTCTGGTCACAGTCTCTCTTCCTCGCATCGCAGTAATCCGGGTGCCTTTGACACCCACAAAAGTCCATGGACTCTGCTCATATGGCAGACGGAATTTTCCGCTCATCACCCGGTTCTTTAGTAGGACCATATCTCCTCTTGCAAACCATCGAGACTTCGCACACTGTTTCTTACTAATTTGAGCATGGGCTCGGTGACGTCGGGCATCCACTTGAACGTTATCAGGTAACTCAGGGCGCCATTGTGGGTGATGTGGAATAGAGTTATTGACTACTCTTCCTATGAGCAGATGCGCCGGAGCTACTCCCGTGGTGGTGTGGGGTGTCTGACGGTAACTCTACGTAGAAATGTGAAGATAGCAAGCTCTATGGACTGTCGTTTGTCAGAGGTAATCCTTATTACCTTGTTCAAGGTTCACATGAACCTTTCGACTTCCCCATTGGCCTGGGGCCATCTTGGGGTAATCCTCCGGTGTCGAATGTTCAAAGACTTGAGGTACGTTGTCAGTTCTTGCCCTTGAAAAGGGGGTCGATTGTCCGTCCTCAGCACCTGGATAAGGCCATGGGTTGCCATTACTTTTTCAAGCTTGGGAATCACCTCGGCAGCACTGAGGGATGACAGAATTTCGACCTCAGGATATTTGGAATGGTCATCAATGATTACTATCAGGTGCCGGCCATCAGGCAGGCTGCCAAAATCCAGACTGACACATGACCAGGGTGAAGAGGGCCTGGGTTCCGTAATAATGGGAGCAGGACGGGGAGCGTCCCCAGTTACTTGACATGACAGGCAAGAACGAACCGTGGCCTTCACCAACTCGTCCATGAGGGGAAACCATACCTTGGTCCGTAGTTGTGACTTAGTTTTGACCATCTCCTGGCGTCCAATGTGAGCTAGCTGAACGACCCGGGCCGTGAGGGCCGTCGGAATGACCAGTTGGTGTCCCCTCAGGAGGCATCCTGAGGAGTCTTCTGTGAGCTCATCTCGGACATGATATAAGCTGTCCATGATCCGCTGGGCCTCTACAGTCAGAATTTTCCACTCCTCTCTGGCTCGGTGCCAATGACCATGCTTCAGGGCTGCCTTGGCCCGTTGCAAACAGTCGTCCTTCTCTGACTCGGTTCGCAGGTCGTTCATGGAAAGAGAAAGGGGGCAGGACCGGGCTATGACACACCTCACATATTCCTCTGTGTCGGCGGCCTCTTCTTGCTCCTGTTCCGTGGCAGCTCTAGGATGCCGCGAGAGGTAGTCCGCGGGATTCCGGGACCCTGGCTGATACTCCACCCTGCAGTTATAATTTTGGAGCTGCAGCATCCATGTCTCAATTCGGGGTGGCGACTTGGAGGATGTCCTCGAGAAGAGAGCGACTAGACGTTTATGGTCAGTCGCTACCACAAATGGCTTGCCATACACATATAGGTGAAAATGACGGCAGCCCCAGTGTATCGCAATGGCCTCTTTCTCGATTTGCGAGTATCTTTGCTCCGTGTCCGTGAGAGACCGACTGGCGAAAGCTACTGGTGCCCAGTCTTCTTCCGGGCCTCGTCGTTGTAGAAGCACAGCCCCCAGTCCTGTGGGGCCAGCATCATCGGCGATCTGGGTCATCTTCTGGGGATCGAAGAAAGCTAGGGTAGTTGCTTCTGAAAGCGCTTCCTTGATGTCATTGAAGGCCTTGGCTTGCTCCTTGTCCCACTTCCACGGCGTGGAATCTTTTGTGAGCTCCCTCAGCGGCTGGGTAAGTGTTGTGAGATAACGAATGAAGCGCCCACAATAGTTTACCATTCCGAGGAAACTTCAGACCTCCGTGACGTTGGTGGGGGCCACAGCATCCTTAATGTCACGAACCTTTTCCTGATCTGGATTCACACCTTCCGCCGAGAAGGTATATCCGAAGAACTGTAGTTTGATCTTTAGAAATTCGCACTTCTCATGGTGAAGGGTCAGTCCAGCATCTTGGATGGGGCAAAGCACCTGAGTCAGTCGTGAGTTATGTTCCGGGCTTGTTTTGGCATGCACCATACTGTCATCGCTGACATTTATGACTCCGGGTATCTCCATGATCAATTCATGTATCGTATTCTGGAATACCTCAGCCGCACTTGATACACCAAAACTCAGGCGCTTGTATCGCCGGAGACCCACGTGAGTTGAGAAGGTGGTTATGTTTCGAGAGGAGTCGTCCAGTACTAGCTGGTGATACCCGGACCTCTGGTCTAACTTGGAGAACCAGCAGGCTCCCGCCATTTCCCCTATGAGGTCATCTATGGTCGGGGTGATATGCCGTTCCCTCTTAACGGCAGCATTTGGTAACCTCATGTCCACGGAGATTCTCACTGCGCCCGGTTGTTTTGGTTTTCTGGTGACGACGATTGGGGAAACCCACGGCGTGGGTCCCAAGACCTTCTCAATTATGCCAGTTGCTTCTAATTTTTTTAGCTCTTCCTCCACTAGAGGACGGAGGTGGAATGCTATCCGCCGGTGGCGCAAGGCTACCGGTTATACTGTGGGGTCAATGTGTAGATGCACCTCTTTACCTTTGAACTTCCCAATCCCTTCAAATACATTAGCAAATTCCTTCAATATGTGTTGGACTGACTCCTGGTACACTCCAAACGCAAACTTTACAACCCCCAAATCTTCAGCGGCCCTGCAACCTAATAGCATGCCCTGTCCATCTTCCGTGACGTATACGTTGGTAGTGATTGAATGGGCACCGTGGGCTATCAGAGTCCTAAATTTGCCTCGCATCTTCAGGGGTGAGTCTTGGCCATATGCGAACACAGTGATGCCCATGTGGCTGAGTGGGGGTGCCGAGTTCAGAGTCTCATATAGGGCAGAGGCCATGATATGCGAACACAGTGATGCCCGTGTGGCTGATTGGGGGTGCCGAGTTCAGAGTCTCATATAGGGCAGAGGCCATGATGTTGATGGTGGCACCAGTGTCTACCACCGCTAGGACGTCCTGAGAGCCTACCTGGATATTACATTGAGGTAGCCGTCGGGCTTTCCGGGTGGCTGATCCTTTCATGTGTACTTTGTGTACTGCGCGCTCCTCCTCCTCGTCATCGTCCATGTCACTTGGCCCTTTCTCTTCTTCCGGGACCATGTTCACCACTTGACGAGGTTTCCGATATCTCTTTGATCTGCAGACCTTTTCGAAATGGTTAAATCGCCCACATCCTGAGCACCTTTTCCCTTTGGCTGGGCAGTCCGCTGCCCTGTGAGGTGGTCCTCCGCAGTAACCGCATGTTTTTGTCTGCCCCTGGGACGCCGTTCCCGCGTCTTTTTTCGTCCAGCGATTCTTTGACTTTCATATGAGCTGCCCGGGCTTTGGATAGTTCGTTTGTGCGCCCTAATGTTAGTATGTCCTGTAGTGGCTTCCCAGATTCCTCCAGGATTCTTGCACGGAGCTTGGCAGATGCACAGCCCTGGATGATCTGTCCCCTAATCTCCTCCGTTTCGTCGCGGAAGCCACACGTCGACGCCAAGTTCTTGAGACGAGCGTGAAATGTGTCAAGGGACTCTTCTGGGAGTTGGTGCGCCTGCCGGAAAATGAACCGCTCATAGTCCTGATTGGCCATTGGCTCAAAATAGCCATTGAGAGCATTTATCAGGGTGTTATAGGTCTTTGGCGTGGCTTCATTGAGCGTCTTGGTTATGTTATGGATGTCTTTACCCCCCTAGATGCAGCAGAATAGCTCTTTTCTCATCTCTGTGTACCTTGGTGGCTTCAAAGAAAATCAGCAGCCGTTCTACACAGTCTTTCCATTTGGGGACGAGTGACGACGGGGAGCCTTCCACAATAAAGGGCTCTATCGGGGGAATTGTGGACATGGTAGCTCTCAGTGACTAGTGACTTTCTTGTGTTCCACCCCAGAAGCTCTGTGGAGGTGATCTCCTGGCTGCTAGCGTATATATTTCCCCTTTTTTTTTGATCTACTGTTTCTTCTTTTTATTTATTTTTTTAGCAGCCTCCCCTGGGGTCACTTTGTATGGCACTTGCTGCAATATTCTGCTGTGCTGGCTCCTCTGGGGATTTCTTTTAGGGGCAGGAGGGTCAGTTGTTGTCAGACCTCTTCTTGCTGCAGTCACTGGTGTGCAGGGATGCTAGCACTCTATGTGCATGAGGCTCACTGGCTGGTGCTTGATTAGTGGCACTGTCTTGATTTCTGCCTCCTTCAGAACATCATTTCCCCAGCGCGCTGTGGCATTCAACGTGTGTTCTCCCCCATGTGTGCACTGAGCAGAGAAGCACCAGGGGAAGCAGCCGCGATCGGCTGAATAAACACCGGGCACAACGCTGCGCACGTGGCTTAGCCCACGTGTGTGCACAGGTGCACGTGCGGAGGCTTCAGGAGTGGAGCAGCTCACCCGCGGCGGCAGTCTTCAGCGGCGATGACCCAGCGGGAGCTCACCTCGTTACGGGGAACAGTGTGCGTCATGCTTCCGCACTTCCAGCACCAGCGCACCGTGGCACGAGAACCGCAGGGCAGGTGAGAAGCCCTCGCGGTCGCCACTCGGTGCGAGAGCGGGGCACGCCCACCCCTCGTCACCAAATGTTGTGTTGTGAGGACCGTGGAGCTCGCGACCTCACAGGGGTGTTTATACCGGAGTTTACGGTGGCCTGGCGCACACAAGGAACACAGGAGCCTGGATGCAGTGTTGGTGGTCACTCTCGTCGTTCGCCTAACTGGCGTACGTTCGAGCGTCACCCATTTATTAAACCTAGGTCACATGACCCTATGTGGCTTGCCTGTTACGTCACAGGCACGACACCACACCCAATAAGTCCAGTTGTGTTCATTAGTGAAAGTGGTTTTTTTCATGTGACAAATAATTAAGACCATTGCGAAAATACACGCATTTAACAGGGGTCGAACATCACCACGCCAAGATTGTCCACCATTATGCAAGGGCAAACATTACAGCATGGTTGGGCACCAATGTGCCAAGAGTGCCTATAATGTGTCAAGCAATTAGACTTTGATTGTACCTGTTAAAACCAATTTTAAGAGATCCGTAAGTTACAATACATTAATTAATTAAAAAAATATGATGCCAAGCATTAGCATAGAGTTAATAAATTCATATTTCTGGTTCCTACATTTTCAGCAACCTCAAAACGTACCTCTCTTCCAATGCTAGTTCAAGCATTACCGCCTTGTCCGTCTTCCTCGCCACAGTAATTACACATGAACTATGCTGTGGTGAGGAAGACCAGGACTCGGAGTAATGAAGATTACCGGTAAGTAACCGGGGGATTATCCAAAAGGGTGCACATCAGGCAAAAATGCCTAAGTTTAGCAATATTACTAACATTGGACAAGCTTATATTTGCACAATTATCACATCAATTAGTGATAATTAGTACTTGTTCACATATGCAACGTCACTGTTTAACCCTAAATGTATCTTTAGATCTTCTTCACTACTCAGTAATCCGTAGGGCATGTCCTGAGTTGTACCAACACTCCTTAATCATTAGTGCGTGTTCAGGTTTTCACCATCACACACTCGTTTTGTAATGTAAAAGTGCATACTAATTGAACTGTCACTAAATATTCTTTAGTTCCTACCATGTTTGCACCATCCCTTAGAAAACTTGACAGCATACCCAGATGTGCACCATAACACAATAATCTATAGTGATATGATATACACCAAAACTCCAAATCTTTAGAGTCTGTACATATTTCCCCATTACTCTATAATGCTTAATTATGTTCTGATTGGTTCCACTCAATTACAGTTGATGCAATTGGTAAGATTTGAGCAGTTCCACCACATGGCATACACGCATATTGATTGCTACATCTAAGTCCAGAAAACAAAAAATGCTAATATACATATTGCCTTGAATAGCTCTATATGGGCACATACCCATGCTCAGTATGGTGGCATCCCTAATTGTTTTATGTTGACATGGTATCTGTAATTTAGGTTTTTATCAGCAAATCGGCTTTTTGATGGTTCCAGGCAATAACATGTTGTGCACATTAAAACAAATATCTGCTAAAGTATGAATCGGAGGTAATAAAGGGAAGAATGATCTAGATCTAGTAACTCCGCTATGGCTTACATAATTCCTCAACAACAAATAGCTTTTTAGTTACCTTAAGCGGTTAAGGCACTGGCAGCCCAGATATATGTGTAGGCAAAGTGATTCATGAAAATATGCTGATGAGCTATCTTTGGTGATTAATGTAGAGTTTCCTAGTAGTTTATGACGGAAAGTCTTAATTTTATTAAAGACACGGAGACGAGTATTATGCTTTCTTATCTTGTATTTATTAGAATAGCAGCCAAGATAAGTACTAAAAACTATAGTTCCCAGAAGGCCAAGCGAACGCTGACCAATGGGAACAAAAGAACCAACAACCAATGAATGAGCCGTCCTAGGTATAACGACGGGTCTGACTGCGAATAGCCCTCTTTTCGTCAGCGAGCAGGCTAGATAATATCCAAAAACAGAGGAAAAATAGAACAAACAATACAAATGGCCAAAGTCCAAGCAAAAAGATCTTGACCACGATGCAACAAAGTCATCCTGGAGGAAGAAGCAAGTCTCGAGGAATCGCTGATGGGCAAAGGAGCATCACGAAGCAGAACAGAATCCTCATGGAGACCATGGTCCCAATCAGGAAGAAGCGGGAGGCAGAGCTGGAACCGCTGTAGGGAGGGAGAAAAAAGACATATCAGAGATGATGCGGTGGGATAATACTCGCCTCTGTGTCTTTAATAAAATTAAGACTTTCCGTCATAAACTACTAGGAAAATTTACATTTTATGGCAAGACCGGAGGCTCCTATTATGCTTGTTCAAAGCATATCAACAACCAAAGAAGCAGCAGTAATTACAGGTTTACAATAAAACATATGGAACATATTGTCATTGGAACAATCAGCTGATCTCAGAATGTCCTCCAATCTGGAGCCTGCCCAAAAAGCTTTGGGCGCCATGGCTCCCCTGGTGGAATGGGCCCCAAAGACAGAAACATCATGCCAGCCAGGGACATAACCCAACGAACCCAACGGGCTAGAGTGGCAGAAGAAACAGGATTATGAGGTTTGCGGAAAGAGATGAGAAGCTGAGAGTGAGAGGACATTCTGAGATCAAAGGTCCGCTGTTCGTACACTTTGAGGCATTGACCCACACACAATTTAGGTTGAGAAGGAAAATAAGGATAAAAAACAGAATTCAAATTTGTTTTAGTACGTTTGTTAATATGAAACATCACCCCGGTAGGGGTAAATTGGCAAGAGGAAACATCCATCGCCTTAACATCAGAAACACATTTGATAGAAACCAAGCACAACAACATAGTAAGTTTAGCTGAAAGCATTTTCAAAGAAAGATCTGGGTTATCTGGCCAATCAGAGAAGAGTTTAAGGACTAAATTCACATCCCAAAGGTTAGAGTACTTCGCCAACGGTGGTTAAGAGAATTTTACACCTCGTAACAGATGACAAATTAGGGGGTGTTCTCCCGCTGGTTTGCCCTCAATTGGACCATGATTAAAGGAAATCGCTGATCTATACAGATTGACAGTTCTGTAGGACTTACCTGCACTGGCTTCAGAAGCCAAAAATTCGATGATATAATTCAAAGGAGCTGAAAAGGGATTGATATGTTTTCCCAAACACCAGCTTACCCATAGAGTCCATGCAGACTTGTAGGCTTTGGTCGTTCCCGGAGCCCAAGCCCTGCTGATGAAGAGAGAAGCTTCTTGCGAAATGAGGAGGTCAGGTCGGTTAGACCCAAAACTTTCCACGCGGATAGAACCAAAGAATTGTCCAAAATGAGACTGTGCTGCTGACCCAATGGGTCCAACAGGAGGCCATTGTGAGCAGGAAGAATGACTGGGAAGTCCACCGCCATCTCCAACAGAGATGGGAACCAAATCTGTGATTACCAGAAGGGAACCACCATCACAAGAGAGGCCAATTGGCGTCTGGTCTGAGCGAGAACCCTGTTGATCATGACAAACGGAGAAAAGGCGTAATTGAGATGAGGAGACCAATCTTGGAGGAAAGCATCTGTTGCCAGGGTTAAAGGATCTGGGCGCCAATTGAAGTATAGAGGAAGTTGAGAGTTGAGACGAAAGGCAAATAGATCGATGTGAAAAGGGCCCCATTTTTGACACAGAGATAGAAAGACGGCAGGATGAAGCTTCCTGTCGCTGGAATCTCGAAGATAGCAAGAGTGTCAGTCTGCCACAGAATTGAGATCACCCGGGAGATACTCTGGCCTGAGAGAGATCTTGTTGAGAAGGCAAAATTCCCAGAGGCTCTTTGCTAACTCCGCAAGGGGTTTGGATTTTGTGCCACCTAGATGGTTTATGTAGCGGACAGCAGAAACATTGTCCATGCGAAGAAGAATGGAACAACGAACCTTGTCCTTTGCGAGACTCCTGATTGCAAAGGAGCCTGCCAGCATCTCTAAACAGTTTATGTGCGATCTCGACTCCTCGAGAGACCATGTACCTCCAGTCGATATTGTACCACAACGGGCGCCCCAACCCGACAGGCTTGCATTGGATTCTAACACAAGTTACATTTATAAGGCTGCTCATGTAGCTGTTTCTACTCATGCCAGGGTCGTCGGCTCATTGAACTATGTCATCCGACTTCTGGTAGGATTTATATTTTTAGAATTTGCGCTTTCTCTGCTTCTTCACTACATTCTGGTCGCTGTAATACACGTGTGTAAGTAGTGTTAGTATGCGTTTATACTAACAAAGGCATCATGGTAGTAGGGAGGGCTACCTCTCAGGCGCAGCTCATACAATGTCCCGGGTTGTGCATTCGCTGGACATTTGTGTTTGCTATTAGAGGGTGATGCATGGTTTCCACCCTGTGATAGCAAATACTTGTCCGACTACTTGAAGCAAGAGGAGGAAAACCTTGTATTGCTGTAATAGAGGGGATGCAGATGGTAAAAATGGGGAGAAAAGAACAAAACAAAAAAAAGGGGGGTCTCACCCATTCTTTTAAATGAGGCCCTTGGTGGGTGGGTAGTGTTCCATGGCCAATCCAATTATTATATTGTGGGGTCTCTGTAGGACTGGGGATCTTAACGTCACATGTAACTTAGGCTGGAAGGGCACAGAGACGTTTTGCAGCCTAGGGGAGCAGCACCTTCCCGGGTATTGTTTACTAATTGTTCGGGGGTTTCAAGGCCAACTGAAGTCCGGGGATCGCCACACTCCGGGTCTTTATTTAAATATGCAGGGTGGGTCTCGGCAGACCCTGAAGCCTCGGTGGTCCTAGGCAGTGCCTTATTTGTTCTGTAATCACACGGGCAGTACTTATGGTGTTATAAAGTGATACACTCATAGAACTCTTGCAGTTGTACGATTACCCAGGCTTCATTTGTCTAATAGTCAGTTAGATTATGTTTGGTAGGTGCACTCTAATATTAAATAATGTTGTCCTTAAAATCCCCTATAAACAGATGATTTTCACAATAAACAATAGACAAGTGTCGTCAGAAAAAGAAGACCTATACACTCAGTTATTTATTTGAAAAAATAAGTAACCTTTATTAAAACAGAAATAAATAGAAATGTAACTTTAATAGAACAGTATAATTTAAAAAAACGTGGGTTGGACTCCAGTGGAAGCAGCGTAGGAAACCTGCAAGACAAAAATGAAACATAAGTATGTGTGCTATGTGGCAGAGGTAAAGAAAGGTAGTCTGAATGAAAGGACCATAGTGAGAATGGAAGGGAGGGGGAGTGGGTGGAAGGGAGAAGGGGAGGGAGAGTCAAAAGAAGAGAAGGAGGAGGAGACAGAGCGTTGGCCTATTGCACCCAGCCCTTAATGTTTACCCTCCGTCACCCGTTTGTCTAGGACGCTGGGGTCTGCGAGAAAGAGTGTGGTTCAGCAAGTCCTTAAAATTAAATACATGAGGCCAGAGATTATGGGCCATATTATGAAGAAGGGCGATACCATTATCGCCGCTTTAGCGGCAGGAAACTACTGCTAAAGCGGCGATAAGAGGTTGATAATATGCCCTTGTGAATTCCCTTAGAAGCCCAGGTTCTGGTGTGAACCTGGGCTTCTATGGGAATTTACAAGGGCATATTATCAACCCCTTATCGTCGCTTTAGCGGCAGTTTCCTGTCGCTAAAGTGGTGATAATGTTATCAACGTTGTTTGATAATATAGTCCTACATTATTAGCTACGGGAAAATCGCTTGCATGCACCTGTGCACCCAGGGTGCTGCACCCCAACCCCTTCCCCCGCACTGTGCTCAATTGTAGGTCTTGCACACTGAGGCTTCACTGCTCACCTGCCACCACTGGTGTGTCCCACGACAGGTTGGTGCAAGCTCCTAGTCCGGGGTATGTTTGTCCGATAGACCAGGTCTCCGGTCGGGGACGGTGTCTTGATACCACGATGGAAGGTGTCAGAATGCCAGGGCATCATTGAGGGGTCAGCTCCCGCTCAGTCCTTCTTGTGGCAATCAATGGAATGTCTGAAAAGGGAGAAATAATTTAATGGTGGAAATGTCTGCAGGTAAATGAAGGTTTATTTCAAGCTTGAGAGAAAATAGGAGTTGAGTGCATCCTTCGTTTTTGAAGTACGATCTACCAACTGTTACTGGTAATCGTGGTTCAAAGAGGAGTTGGAGTGCACAAGAATACACAAGGTTAAATAATAATATGTTATGCCAAAGTTCACATACAAAGGAACAGAGCGCATGCTAGAAGCATAGTGTGCACGTGCAATTCAGTGGCGGGAGCCTGTGTGCATGTACACTTAGTAAGGAGCTCACTACAGTGTCCTAAAAGTCAACGCCACGTGTCTGTAGAGCAGCGCTGCCCGCTGGCTCAGGCCTACAGTACGGTCCAGCAGGTCCTAAAAATTTGACCGATGTGACTGAATGAGGTCAGAGATCACATCATTACGCACGGCAACATCCCTTTTTCGCACATGCGCAGACTGGCTGATGCATCCCATCCCTCCCGCAGCACCGTGCTGAAGAGGTGACTGTAGGGCAGCACTGTCCGCTGGCTCAAGCCTACAGTACTGTCCAGCAGGTCTTTAAAATGAGACAGAGATGTGACTGAATGAGGTCAAAGATCACATCATAACACATGGCAATATCGTTTGTTCGGACCTGCGCAGCTAGGCTGAAGCACCCCACCCCTCTCGCTGCAGCACGCTCAATATGAGGCCCTGTGCACCCAGGCCGCTCTGCTTACCTGCTGTCATTGTTGTGTGAGCAAACACTACGGGCAGCAGTGCTCACAATTCAGATGGATTGTTGATTGCAGGAGAGTGTACACCTCACGGATCCCTTTCATAGACGACAGGCAGTAGGGCTCACAATTTAGAGTCCGTGTTGATTGGCAGGATGGAGTACACCTTATGGATCCATTCCTTTATTTTATTGCGCATTGTGATATGCGAGGTGGATGCGGTAAATCATTTGAGGTAGTGTGGAAGAAGAGGGACGTGTGGCGTCGTGGTTATCCTATTTATACGTACGTAAAGTGGGATGGGCTTGCATACGCCAGGCTAGCGTAGGGGTGTGAAGAATTTTTCTGGGGACTTGGGCGTTGTTCAGTTGCTGCCTGGCCAGGAAGTGTACTTATGTGTGTTTCTTTGGTAGTTTTGACCTCGCAGAGTGTGCAATTTAGATTAGAGTAGCATGTGTCAGGAGGGCGGAAACTATTGTTAATGAGATGGCATGTGATCTAGGATGTGCAGTCTGCCCGTGGCTGATGATGCTCCTTAGAGCCAGTAATACCCAGGCCGAAAGGCAGCACAATAATGTGCAGACACACACACCAGGGGCATCGTGTAACACATATTTGTTTTTTGATGGAACGTGTGAGATGCATGGCAATCACACGTGGAAGGCTAATATACAGAGCATGAATATTGATCAAGATGATCGTTGCATGTTGTGTGTAGTATATGATATGTGTCTACAGGAAAACACTTTTCAAAAAAGCTTTCTAAGCAGAAGCAGTGTCTCATCAAACGCTGTAGAGTGAATGAGTAAAATGGGTGGGGTCGTACAACTGTTACAATGGGAAATGTTATGAACCATCAAATGCTTTTTTTTAAGGTCACATGGCAATCGCGCACTGAGCGCGCAAGGAGGCCGCACCCGACGCGATTTTGACAAAATATATTTATCATAATATAAGTTTATTACAGTTAGAAAGATATAAATGTTTAAAATAATTTAGATTTTCACGTGCTCTCATATACTGTTTAAAGTTATTTAGATATACTTTTGAGACACAAAAAAAAAAGGGAATGCGTACCCGGCGCGATACTATACGTCTGTCACATAACACAGGGCCTGGCAGCGTGCACTTGTCGAATACGCAACGCGCAGCAGGCGCGACCCCATACGTACATGACGTAACACGTGGCTTGGTACTGCGTACCCGTCAGATACTAAAGTAGTACCTGGGGTGACTTCATGCATATATGATGTTACGCGGGACATGGTGCCACGAACTCGTCGAATACGAAATGCGCATCATTTACGAGTTTAGCAATATGGCGGATAGGATTTTGTGGTGATGGAGCTTGGTACGCTACCAGTATGGGAGTGCAGTTTTCTCCCCCCCCAAAAAAATATACATATTTTTTGGGGAAGATATAAAACATTGCATGATTTTTAAAGTTAAAAACAAGAAGTATAATAGAGTTCCAAAATATTTAAAAATGTAATAGAAAAAATACAGGTTTTATAAATATTAAAATATTAAATTAATATTTAAAAAACCTTTGAAATTCATTGAAAAAAACCATAGGTTTTACAGACGTTATAGTTAGGAATTAGCATTTACAAAACCTTTGAAATTCACTAAAAAAAAAATAGGTTTCAGGAACGTTCTAGTTAGTTGAACATTTGACTCATATAAAACCAGAGAAATTCGCCTGTTATAGTTAGTTGAGCTAACTATAACTCGCGCGCCCGCATTGCACTGCTGATGATGTCACATATTACATCACTAATGACATGGTCAGGTCAATGACATCACTGATGACATCTCAAATGACATCACTCATGACATCACTCATGACATCATCCACGTGACAATCTGATGCACATACTGATGCTCTAATATAAACTTTGATACACCCATTCTAAAATGCTGACTACTATTTTTGAAACCATACACAGAAGAATGCCATATACTACATAGCACTCACTATTTCCTAGGTCTACACACACATCCAGTCACTTATACATGTAGTTACTCATCAATAGAGGACTATAATATGCACTCATACATCTATACATAAAGTCATACGCTGCCACTCATCCATGGAGTTACTCACACGCCTAATCAGTAATATAAAGAATGAATCACATACCCATTTAATCATGTATTGAGTTATACACACCAACTTCGTTATTTTTAGACATACCACATCACTTATTTATACAGATACTAACACATATTTACTGTCTTATACAATCACTGATAGAAGCAGACACAAATTTATACACCCACTCTTGAAATAACTTAGTCTCACGTATACTCATTTATATACTCCAACACTCATATATAGTGGCTTAAAACATATGTAGTTAGTCACAGATATACCACTGAGACATTTATTCACTCACCAACACACCCATAGACACACTAACTCACCCATACAGCCCTTTCCAGATGCACTTTTTAAACCATACAACCACTGAATCACCCACTCAGACATCTATGCACAGACTCATACACCCACCCACCCACACAGACACTCAGGGACCAATACAGATACTCAGACAACAAATCAATAACCTATATAGACACTCATGTAGGTATTCAGCAACCCATGCAGTTGCTTACACACCAATGGAGAGACTAATGCAGACTTTTACACAGTTTAGTCAGTAACCCATGCATTCAGTAAGACACGTTCAATCACTCACTTATACAGTCAGTCACATACATACGAAATAATTCCTTTAGGCACTTGTAAATGCATTCATTCTTCAATGCACCTTGGCATATATATATATATATAACATATTTACATTTTATAGAAACACACATTCACTGGATGATGTCATAAGTGATGAGACCAGTGATGTCATTTGAGATGTCATCAGTGATGTCACTGACCTTGCAACTGCTAGTTAATAATGACTGGATGAATGAGGGATGGGGAAACACGGCCTATACACTGGAGCTGTACCTCCTGGGTATGGATAATGTCCTCCATTTGTTCTACAGGGGCCTCTCACCCGCTTCCTCCCTGAGCCTAACAAGATGGTGCTCTTCCACCATGATGCTTAAACGGTTGGGGAGGGAATAACACAACAGACCCTGATGTTGAGGGGGCGACAACTTGCCCAGGTGTCACACCTCAAAGGCTTCCAGAAATGGGACAGCATTGGTGTTACCTCCTGGGCGCTGTGTGGAGGGGAGTGTCCATGATAACATTCCAAGATTTGGAAGCACAGTTCTCACTTTCCAATATACAGTTTCACAAATACTTACTGCTGTGACACACACTCCACTCTCATCGGGGGGAACTTTTTAATCCCCCCGAATAGTAACCCGCTTGAGGCCAAACTGCTTTGGGGCCTCCTAGGCAAGGGAGGGATTTCATAGCTATACAAACCATTAGTCATTAACTCCCCCAACAAATTTGATCATATCAAACAAAAATGGGAAGCCTGGGTAGGCCCTTTAGATGATGCAGACTGGAGGAGGCGCAGATGTCCCCTTGAGTGCTTTCTATCTCCTCCTGACTGCGTCTCATCCAACACCATTGTATGCATGCCAACTGCCTAACACCGGCATGTCTCTGAAGGGTGGGTAGGAGACCTACTTCGCAGTATAATAAATGTCCAGCTCCAGAGGCACACTTTTGCCATATGGTGTGGTTGTGTCCCATTATCGCACCATGCTGGTCTTCTGTTGGTGAGGTACTGGAGAGACTGGTGGAACTCTCCTAAATTGGCACTGTTGAGTATCTTGGATGACCTTAGGGGACCCAGAGGAGAATGCGCACTGGTGGGTATGGGCACTTTGCTCGCAAATGAGACATAGCACATCATTGAAGAGCTACACACCCTTCCAAGATTGCGGACTGGCACGTGGCTATGGACTGGTGCTCCAAACTGGAGGAATCTGTTTTCTGGGGCACGGGTTGCCCACATATGCATGCCAATATATGGGGTAGATGGTGGACTTATTCTGGACTCAGTAATTCTGTGTCTATTGGGTGAGGGGAGGATCTTCATTCTGATTTACTCAAATTTGGGATCCGGTGTGGAAATCATGAAAGGGAAAATTTGTTTGTGGTATTGTTTTTTTAAATTAATAAAATTTGGTTATAAAAATAAATGATCCGATCATGTTAGAATGAAAAGATTCAATCTTCAGCTCATTAGATTCTCAGGATCGACCACAATACAGCTTTTATAAGCGTCCCTCAAACTTACATTTATCTGCAAAAAAAAACAAAATACATCAGACCAGCCCGTACTCTGCAGGTGTACTGTTGCAACCAATAATAACATTCCATGAATATCAAGGTAAAAGAAAAGAGTTCACATATTGAGCTGGCCGCTGATTGTTGGTTACTGGGATGAGATACTGGGTCATTTACATAGAGTTACAGGATGGGCGATCCCCGGGGACCTTAAACAGTGCTTGTTATGGGCAGTACCTATAAGGAAGAACAGAAAGCTCAGTCGGAAATTTGCACTGTTGGATTGACCCTAGCCAAGCGTCGTATCACTATCTGCTGGCTGAGCCTAAATCCCCTACTATCGGTGGACTGGCTGTGATCCATGACGGAATGGGCTTGGCGGAGGAAGCACACATGAAAAGAGTACAGCAAGATGATAAACTAGCAGATAACTTGCTGGCATGGGGTGCAAGGATTCATGACCTTGATAATGCTGGCCTGCTGCTTCTGCGGTGGCTGAGAGTGTGACTGACAAGGGGCTTGACCGGATGTAGCCTACCCAATGTACGGTGGGGAGATGATATTATGAATGTGGGTCTGGGTCCTGATGACCACGGCTGTAGGGAGCCTGAGGGCTGTGCACCTGGGGTCAGTGGCATAGCTAGGCACTTTGCTGCATGTAGTGGTCTCTGCCTTTCCCGCGGCCGCGTTGAAGAGTAGAGGTGCTGGCGATGATTCCTGCGTTTGCCGCCCCATGGCAAACTAATGTTAGAGCGAGGGGAAGCCGCCGCCCCCAAAATTCTTGCCGCCCAGGACAGACCATTCCCCCTTGCAATGCCACTGCCCGGGGTTACATTGTAGAGTCTGTTGTCCTTCAAATATGAATCTGTATTGAGTGAGAGCACATGGGGTGGGGTGCTTTATATAACTAGCTCCATGGAGCTTTACTATCTATTACTTTGTAAAAGAAGAAAAAGTTCTTGGAGCATTCATTGTTATGTATTATGAGGGCAATTGTTCTGTCACCTTGCTTAGTACCTTTGGTCACCCGGCAGAACATGCCTACTGATGTATGGGGTGGTGCTATCGCATATATGCTTTAGAGATGTATGTTACTAAAATGCCAATCAAAATATTTATATAAAAAAAGAAAACAATTCACATGACAAATAAAGCAAAGGAAAGCAAAGGAATAATGAGTTTCTTAATTAGGACTTCAGCTTTGCCTAGAAATAAAATGCATCCATTTCACAAAGCATGATGGCAACCAATGATAGCTATTTTAAATGCAGGTCCCAGTTAGCAATGGCCAATGTAGTGTGAATAATATACAAATGATAACATTTGGGGCCACGTGTATCAAGCAGACCGATTCACAGAATTGACCTGTTTGCAATCGCAAAAAAGCATTTTGGTATGTATCAAACCGAGGCAAACACAAGGAGATGATGTCCCAAGTGCTGAAACTTTTCAGACACTCACCCCCAGTCACAGATCTGGGTTGAATTAATCAACATTCTTTAGCTTACTTTGCCACCTCAGGTCAGACCCAGCTATATGCAAATCAGTCTTGACCCTGTGCCTCATGGGAACAGTCCAGCCCGAACTGCCAAGCCAGGTCTTCCCTGAATGGGAAACAAGCATCCTGGGACTGGTTTCTGGGTAATACCCTTTATCAGCCAGGCTAGCTTGAATCCAGTGGCAAAGTGAGCAAGGGACCCACGTCTGGGTATACCCTGTCAACTTAGGGCAAACAAAGCAAACACAAGGAGATGATGGATGGAGTGTGAAACTTTTCAGACACTCACCCCGTCACAGATCTGGGTTGAATCCATCATCATTCTTTAGCTCATGATGGAGCAGGTAAAACAACATTTTCTATACCTCCTCTAAATGCATTGAAATTAATTACATAATCATTCTAAATTTAACGTGTAATAACCGGTTTGCAGTGAAATTTTACTAATCAACTTTTGTACCTTGATAAACACGAGATACACGTGGGACTAAAATGCTAATTGCATGGCAGAATAATTAATTAATTAATTAATTATGGTACGCAAACTAACCTTAGATTGTGGTGAAATAGAAAATTGCATGATTTATGTTGCTTTGTGATTGTTTGTGCTTTCAAACTATAAAATGGTGAGTATTATCGCTTTAAATGTTGCTACAGATAGGGAAATACTAATATACATTGGGATTAGTGTGTGTTTAACATTAGAATCTCCATTTCTATATTTTAATTACTGTTATGTCTGTTTTTGCTTAAGTTGGCATCCGGGCCTACCAGGCCGCAGTACCCAAGATGGAGTCTCTGAAGAAGATGCCACCATGTGAGCGCAATGATTTCTGCGCAGAATCCGATAGCTCTGGAGATATCCAAATGACCCCAAATCTATGACACCATATTCCTTGTCAAGGATAGGAACTTGTTTGCCTGCCAACTGACGACGGTGTGGGAACAGCGGAAAGGACAATACAGAACCTGTGGAGAAATGACTTCTCTTCCTCAAACTGTTACATTCGGAGCTTTCGCCTGGGAGCTAAATGAACATTATAAAATTTGTCAAGTCTTCATGAAGAACCAGTTTAGCCTGGAAACTTTTAGAAAACTTACAGCTAACCCCGAACTGTCCAATCAGAACATTTCTTTACCCCTAAAATGTTGCATGTTAATATGAAGTAAGAGGGAAAAAGGGTATATGAAGCCCTCATTCGCCAAAGGGGGGTGAACATCGGGTTGATCTTTTATGGCATTGGGTCTGCATTGAGCTGGTGGCGATTTAAATTGGTTTGCCTTGGGTTTCTTTGACTTTCGGGAGAGAAGTTTGCAGTATATCCTATATTTCGTCTGACGGTTTTATCTTTTGCTGTGGGTCGGACAGCCTATCTTGGGAATTGTACCAGAGAATGCGGATAACTCTCTGTTTACTCAAAAAGTCGTCAACGCTTGTTAATTGGTAATTAATTAACTGCGCTTTCTAAATTCATGCTTATTTACTAAATGTCTGAGTTCTCTTTCAAATGAAACTGAGTTTATATTATGAACTGTAGTGAATAAATGCTAACGCAGAGAAATTATTATTAGATATTCAATAGTTGAAATAATAAGAAATGAGTTTGTAGTTCTTTAATTAGTTACTGAAAATACCAAATGTTTCCTAAGCTTTAATTGTGTTTTAGCTGGTTCTAATTCACCATCAGCCAGTCCAACTAATTGGTCCATCGACCATGTGGTGGAGTGCCTTGATGTTATGGTCAGGATTCTGTAGGTGCATATGTATAAAATGTATATAATGTAAAGAAGAATTTATCCTGATAGGTAATAAGGTACCCACATGTCCAGTGCTTTTCTCCTATGTACGGATTCGAGTGAGAGTTATTGAATGACGAGTACGTGTTGGTGTTATGGGCCCCACCAATGAATGAGTGTATGGATGAGTTGTTGTGATTACGAATCTGTGACATAGGGAGAATATGCACATTTTGCCCCTTGTGCTGCATCACTCACTTCGCCACCTCAGTCCATACCCAGCTATATGCAAATCAGTCTGGACCCTGTGCCTCATGGGAACAGTCCAGCCCGAACTGCCAAGTCAAGTCTTCCCTGAACCGGAAACAAGCCTCCTGGGACCGGTTTCTGGGTAACAAGTCACCCAGGGTACGTCCAGAGCCTCGCTGGTAGGCTCCTATTGTTAATCAATGGCGGTGCTATGAAGCACTCCCTCGAGGGGACCGCGCGATCGCAGCCCTTGCTGGAGACAAATCCTGCTTCTGTCAGGATAGGGTACCCTCCCTCCTGGGCAAATACCCTCAACAATCCTGTCCACTGTCTAGGGCAGTGCACCAGTGTAGCTCACCCTAATCAATCCGACGCAGGCACCTCAGCCCTGGTACCTACACCGTATCCTCAAGTCCTTCCGTATTCCTTTGACTGTCCCACTGGCGCACTGTCCTTCCGCCGGGGGCGTAACTTGTACCTGGCAACTCCAGGCACAGTGTTGTTAACAAAAAGGGGGAGAAACTCCGGCTCAGACGGGCATTAATACTCAGGTGCCTGTGGATCAGATGGGGAAGATGCTGGGCCTGCCCTTATCTCCAAAGGGACCGCCTCAAGGAAGGCAGCAGCACTTTCTGCTTCCGTCTGCGACCACCTCAACTGGGCGTCAGAGAGGGGAATAAAGCGGGGCACCCTTTCCCCCTCTTGGTTAGCAATGCCGTAGAGTACCCACTTTTCGTAGGGAAGTGGGAGAAGAACCTTCTTGCAGTGGGTACCATGCTCCCAGTTCTTTCGACCGTCGAGTTTCACCGCTGTTCTAGTATCAAGGAGGACCAACAGCAGTCCTTTCCAACGAGGCTCCAGGCAGCTCTTCCTCTGGAAGTTCTTGACGAGCACGTAATCTCCGGGCTGTAGCTGATGCCCGGGCCCCTCTGGTAACGGCCGCAGTGTCTCCTGAATCTGTTAATGAATAGAACAAAGATCTTTAGTTAACTCATACAGATAGTCCACAAGCAAAGGGTGCTCTATCTCGGAGAAGCGCTTGGATCTTGGAACGCCACTTCATACGGTGACTACCCTGTTCTAGAGTGCGCAGTTGCCCTAGTAGATCATAAAGCCAAAGGTAATGCATCTGGCCATCGCAATCCTGTGCTTTCTTGTATCTTCGCTAATTTCAGTTTGGAGTGCCATTGTACTTCTCAACCAGGCCTGCTGACTGGAGGTGGTTCGCTGCATGAAACTTCTGCTTAATGTGCAAACCATCGCACACCAATTGGATAACCTTTGAATTGAAGTGACTTCCATTGTCACTCCAGATCAACCGCGGCAATCCGAAACGCGGGAAGAACTCTTTTAGGTTTGCCTTTGCCGTCAGCATAGCCGTATCTCTTTAGTGGGGTAAGCTTCAATCCATTTACTGAATGCACAAATCACTACCAGTACATACTTGAAATTGTTAACTCGTTCCATTTCGATGAAATCCATGTGGAGAATCTGGAAAGGGAAGGAAGGTAATGCAAAGTTACCCGAGTGCTTTTCCCAGGATTATGTGTCATGCAAATCATACAGTGTTTCACTAAATGAGTGGCTGCTTTGGAAATATTGTTGTTCTGCCACACTGGATCCAACACCTTGCATATTCCCTTCATGCTAATGTGGGCTGGGCCATGGTCCATGGTAAACACAGGGAGTACATAGGCATTAAGTAGCATCCATCGCTGTTTCTCAGACTTATCTGTCCAACACCCATCCTCATCCAGACGCCCAGTACTCTCCTGCCATATCGCCAATTTATCTAGGGTCGCCTCACTTTGTATCTCTTTAATGTTTTCTAATGTGTCCTTGAACATTCCATTTTCTGGGACCCACCTAGCAGGACCTGCCACAAACAGTTTTTCATCTTTAATCTAGCTGTCTCTTTAGCTGTTTGATCAGCAAACGCATTTCCTCTCCCCACAGAATCTGTTATTGCTTTGTGGGCACTGCATTTTGTTATTGCTAACCTATCAGGAAGGGTTAAAGCTGACAAAAGTCAATGTATCAGTGGGCCATTCTGTATTTGTAATCCATGTAAGGTTAAGAACCCTCTCTCCGCCCAGAGGCTTCCAAAATGATGGGCGACCCTAAAGGCGTACTGGCTGTCAGTGTAGATATTGACAGTCAGTCCCTCACTCAACTTACAAGCCAGAAGAAGGGCAACCAACTCTGCAGCTTGGGTTGAATGGTATGGGATATGGGATGTCTCAACTACAGTGGGCAATGCTGTAATTGCATATGCTGCAGTGGTGGTGCCATCTGGTAATTTGAAACAAGAGCCATCGACATATAGTTCCCCCGGGGGTCAGATAGGGGGACATCAGTCAGGTCTACCCGTCCTTTCGTCTCCTCTTCCGATCTATACACACAATCATATGCATCTGTGTCATTACTTGCCGAAGGGAGGGGTAGTAACGTGGCTGGGTTCAGAGTGGCACATCTTTTGATAGTAATGTGCGGAGCAAACAATGTTAGTTCATATCCAGTCAGACGCGCACTAGTAAGGTGCTGCGTCTTTGTCTTATTCAAAAGCATATCCACAGCATGAGGTACCATTACTGTGAGGTCAGTATCAAGAATGAGCCCTGCCTATTGCCTGATAGAAACTGTCACCGCCGCGGCAGCTCTGAGGCAGCTAGGGTGAGCTCTGGCGACATTATCCAAAGTGGCAGAAAAATAAGCGCAGGTTCTTTGCTTACCACCAAAACCCTGTGTTAAAACAGAGAGCGCGCAACCATCCGCCTCATGTACGTAGAGCAAAAAAGGCTTCTGGTAATCAGGATTGCCAAGCACAGGAGCTGAGCAAAGCACAACCTTCAATTGCTCAAATGCTTGCTGGCATGCAGATGTCCAAGGCAGGAGCTCATGCACTTCTTTGGTAGTCAGGTAAAGGAGGGGTTTCGTTAGTAGGGAATAATTGGGAATCCAGTGTCGTCAATACGAGGAAATACCAATAAATGCACATACTTCGCATTGGGTCTTAGGAACAGGCATATTAGTGATAGCAGCTATGCGTTCAGGTGTTAGCCTGCGACCCTCCTTCGAGAGATGGTGACCTAAGTAGGTGACCTCCTGTTGACAATATTGAAATTTGAGAAAGGGACACTGTAGAATTCAAGCATGGTTCACCGGGGAATGTAATTCACAGGTAGATGTTGTTTACTTAAAAGGAGATCTTTATTCAGTTACATACAGAAGATGACCTCAGCCACAGCTCACACTGCCGGTGCCCGCCATCTCCACGCAGGGAGCTCGACATCGAACCTTTGGTGCGGCAACATTCCACAGGATCGCGCTATGGGCGAGAACACTCTGTTCTGAGGGGAGGAGTGCAGCCAGAGGACATCGGTCTCCCTAAACAGAAGATACCACAGACACCTTATGGCCATGGTGCGCCAAATGCAACAGCAGTTTAACATTGGCATCTTTACAGCCATCTTCAGTAGCAGAGACCACAAAGAGGTCGTCAACGTACTGCAATAGCGCATAACCAGGAGGAAGTACCAAATAATCCAATTGAGTTTTTAAAGCTTGACAATAGATACTAGGACTTTCTGCATAGCCTTGAGGAGCACAACAGAATTTAAAGCTCCTGTCAGCTAGAGCGAATCCAAACAGATATCTGCTATCTGTATGGATCGGAATACTAAAGAAAGCATTTTTTAAATCGATCACGGAAAATAATTTGGCTGATGAGGGAATCATTGTCAATATTGTGGTAATGTCTGGGACTACAGGATATTGAGGCACTACAATTTTATTAACCTCTCAATTACAAAGCGATAGACATCATGATGAGCATCCAAAGAGCCCAATGGTGTCTTCTTAAGAATCGGAAGGATAGGGCTATTATACACATTCGCCACTGTCTCCTCAACCACACCAGACTTAACTAGATCCTGTATTATTCGCAATAAGGCCTCTTATCCTGCCTGTGAAATCTTATACTGAGGAACATGTGGCAATACAGCATTATCTTTGATCTTAATAGAGACCGGTGGGATCTGAAGTAACCCCACGTCCGTAACTCCTGTTGTCCACAAGCCTCGGGGCACCTCTTTGAATTCAGCGGGGAGGGGTGCATCTTAAGCAAAGCATTGTTTTGCACGAGCCACTTGTGTCCCAACAGTCATGTAAACACCATCTGGGGAACAAAAGATGGTGGCATGTAATCTCTTCAACAAATCCAATCCCATTAAATTCTCCCCACAATTTGTCGTTAACAGGTATGGCGAATCTACCGTAAAGGGACCAATAGTCAGAGCAAGAGGCTTGGAAGTTGGGCTAACAACCGGTATGCCTGAGAAACCTACCGAAACATTGTTTTGGCCAGACAGAGCTGCCCCCGGGACCAGTGTACGGGAAACAGAGCTATTCATAGCCCCTGTATCAACTAAACATTTATTGGCCATACCTAGCAAATCTGCAGTGATATAGGGTCCGCGCTGATCTACAGGCACCGGAACTGGTCCCTCACCCTGTCCCTGGCTGTCCTAGCTGTGGGACAACCCTGTCACTTCATCCATGTCATAGTCGTCATGATAGTACTGCCTTCCCCGAGTTTCGTCAAAATAGTTCTTTTTATAATGATCATACAATGTATTTTCAGACTGCAGCTCTACTTGGCCTCCTCCTCCTCTACTGCGTCCTCTAAAACCCTTTCCTCTTGGGGCCTCAACTTTCTGCAATAACTCCGGACACTCACTTCGCCAATGCCACTCCTTTTTACAGTACGCACATTGGTTGTACCCTACAGGGACACCCATAGTACTATTCCTGTCAGACCGAGACCCCCGCGGGGTCGGACCCGTACCTCTACCCCTTCCATTTCCCCTCGTCACTTGCTGCATCAATAACCTCATCTTCAACTCCTTTGATTTTTTCTCCACCTTCTCCTTGTTCTCATTCTCTCTATACTCGTAGTACTGTGCCATACTCAAAATTACTGATGGGGATGAGGTGGTCCAAGTATTTTCCGAAGCCTGCAAACTAGTTGCAATCTCGGGAAGCAAATTAGTGACAAATCTGTTAACGAACAAAGGAACACCACCCTCCTGTGAAAGATCTTGGCCACTAAAATCCCAAAACACCTCCTCAAACTTAGTAAAGAAATCAGACACACTTTCAACTTGTCCCAATCCACTCGTCTCAGCGGGATAAGGGAATGCATGTAAGTGATAATACGCCCTGGCAAAGCTAATAGCTCCACCTTCGGCTCGTCGCCGGGCTTGCGTTCCTTGGCCCACGCCCTGATCTCGTCCCATGTTCCACCCATTTCCACTACGTGATCCTGCGTATGCACCTGTCTCCGTATATCTATCGGTACCAACAGGCCGAAAAACAACTCTATATCAGCTAATGTCATCACTGTGGAAGAGGCCGCCTCCGTCAATTCTTTATAATACGCAGTGGGATTTTTCCGAGGCTCCGGCAACTGACCCTTTAGGGATATTACCTCACTCCTCTTCCAGGGAGTGTAGATCCACTGCTCCTGAAAATGGGCCGCCACCCGTTGGCGAGTATCAACATCATTCCAATCTCGCAACTCCGGTATTTCAGGGTGTTGGTAAATGGGATGAACTTCTCTCATGGAAAACTGTGACGCTGTTGTCTGGACCTTCTGAAGCAGTCTACCCCGATAACCCACCATCGTCACATTACTAAAAACCTCATTAGGGGCCATACCTGTAGCATATACCCTATCTCGAATGTCATAGATAATCTGAGGTGCAATACCCTTAAAACACTGCTCCCACAATCCCATCAGCTAGCAGACATATGCTTAAGAGCATGTTGCTGTATAAACAGCTCATAATCTTTCATCACACTCCACACATCTTCCACACTATATATCGGATTCTGGGCCCATTGTGCAGCCTGGTCAGCCACCATCTTCTTTTCCTCATTACCCACAGCAGAGCGCACCAACACTTTCTTCATGCGGTCACGTGTTGCTGCCCAATTCACTTCATGCATTCCACGCACAGGCGTCTCGGCATCCTGCAATGCCTGAGGTAACACACTTGGGGGAGAAAGAGCAGATAAAGAAACAGGCACCATCGCGAACAAAGACTGTGCTGTAGGAGTATGAGAAGGCGTAGCCGCACATACGGAGCCAGGAGACAGAATAAGAGAGCTGATGGCCCCCGCCCCTGTAACTTGCCAAGGTGGGGAAGAGACAGGCGGAGCTGGGGCCAAAGCAGCAGAGCTAGAGACAGAAAGACTAGGAATAGCAGAACCAGAGGCCGAAGCCTGAGATGTTGGGATCCTGGGGTGTATCCGTTCAGGGGCATAAGGAGGTGGGGGTCGAGAATCTAGTAACTCCTCAACAACATCATCACCTTCCTCTCTAACAACATAACATTTATCACTCTGTAATCAAAACTTACTATCTGCACACTCTATACCTTTCTCGATCTTCTTTCTGTCATAGGCCATTGCTTTTTGTGTTATCGTCTGCGTCTGTCCCCTCTGAGCTTGTTTCTCTGCCCTTATATGTTGTTTGTTTTGCATCCTTCTGCCATACCCTCAGGGAATCAAACATCAACTGCCTGCTTTTTTTGGCGAACAAACAATTTATCCTGCAAGTAATTCAACTTCTGTTCACCAGTAAGTGGCCCTGAAAGTCAGCATTGTCCCTCGTATATTTATTCCACAACGTGCTAAACATAATAGGGTCACTGCCATGCTTGACGTATACATCAAAATTTGGGGTACTCTGTGAAAGCGCAGGCTGCTTCTCTTCCAATCAAGCCTCAGTGGAACAACATCGACATCCAAAACAACCCAACTTACTTAGACAAGGCATCTTAATATAGGACGCATGCACTGTCCCCAATGGACAAACATAACGTCAACCAAACTAAATGGTCCAAAAACCAAATCAAAAGCAGTCCGAGAACCGCACCTCACAGTCTGCAGTCTGCACCTAGATAAGACAGTCCAGCGACTGTTCCAAGGCAAGGCAGTCCAAAGACTGTTTCAAGACAAGAAGACAGGCTTCAGCCCCAGACCTTTTCAAGAATAGACTGAATTACCAGTTGGCCTGGCAGATTGTTCGCAAACAGTCCTAGACCTTTTCAAGTGTATGCCAAATTTCCAGTTGGCCTGGTAGACTGCTCAAAAACACTCTGTGTTTTTTAAGGGTCTGCAAACCTACCAAAATCAAGACAAGACAGTCCGAAGACTGTACCAGACACAGCCCGTAGGCTTGCATCGTTTTACCATGGCACCACATTTTCCAAGAATTCAAATCACTCACCTGGTACACTCAGGTCGAGCATTATTATTCTCCACTGCCGATTCTTCAGACCAAACAGTCAAATCCAAGGTTTTGCCTTCTCAGGACCCCAGCCGGTGACCACTAGACGAGGAGTCGCCCGATCAGACGGACGGGGCAGCCAAGAGAACTGGGCTCTTATTGTGTGGGGATTCCCGATCGGCCCGACCGACTGGACACACCCCCGACCCTGCAACCCGATTACGGGTGAGTCGGATCACCTTGCGGGGTCTCTGTTTGGGCGCCAACTGAAGGAAGTTGCCCATAGGGGCCACCCGGTTTATCTACAACCTCCTACTTACCTTCTACCAAATAAGGAGTCGGTCAAACAGTAGAGAATACAAACAGTTGTTTATTACCAATACTCTGCAGAGGAGTCCAACCTGACCTGCATCCTAAGATGTCTGCTGAGGGACTGGCCCCCTCACAGTCTGCAACGCATAACCATTCCTCCCAAGAACCTCCAACCATGCCCACAGGGGAAGTTACCGGCTTAGGCCGAACGTGAACAAAGGAGGCACAAAAGGATGGGCTAACGCCTGCTAGATGGGTACACACTATCACAGTCTGAAGGTTGCGGTGCTATGTCTCAGGGTCTCCTGATTTGGGAACATAGCTACACACACGGATACGTATGCGAAGGCAGAATTGCCTATTCATTAGTAAGTCAGAAGGCAACCTTGAACAGAAAAGAAAATAATAAGTAAATACAGTGTTCGGCTGAGGCAAGCAAGAAGAATAACAGGGCCTAGTTCAGACACAGCCTTATAAGGATTGCGAAATACAAAATGGAGTCACACTCGCTAACTGAAGCTTGCACATTACAGGGATAACTCAGTGGGTTGAATAACGTAAATACGAATGGTGTCTAATTTAGCCGCACACTGCTAACCTACTATAACACGGAACAAGTGTATAACGAGAATGGGGTTTTCAAACCTAACAGCTCAGGCTCTCAGACTCCTCTACGGCCACACCAGACACAGCTGTCATGCTGGTCATACTATTACCCAGCATGAGAGAAGGCACAGGATTGGCCTGAGTTGGCTGGTTTTGCGCTCCCATGGAGACTGGGAGCCTGTGCCTGCTGTTCCCCACACAGCAACGCAGCTCGGGTTAGAGAGATCTCAATTCGCAGGTCAGTTTGGCCGTCCTAAGACAGCCGGTCAAACCGACATGTGTACTTGCAGCAGTGCTCACCACTCCTCCTCCATACTTGCTGCAGTGCTGTTGTCAGGATGGCCCTACCCCCAAGATTTGACTTTGTGAATTATTTTTTTAGAATAAACTGATTTATTATCATTTTATTTTTCAAGTTTGCCTCTGCTGGCAGTAGGGCAACCCTCCTCCTCCATACCGAAGGAGCTGCTGTGCCCGACCCTTAAAATACACAGTGAACTACCATCAAGCGAGATCATTACATACGCAGAAAAACCTTGCCCAGCGCTGGCCATGTGCCCATTACTCTGCATCCATGTAACATTATACCTGGCATGCAGATCTCATCAATTTCTTATCAAGAGTATCCCATCTTTTAGCATACTGATGATTTCATTCATATACCACCCTCCTTAACATACAACCTTACCTAAGTCCCCATATGAATATTTTCTAGAGAATCACTGCAGGGCAACAAATGAGCAGGGCATGACAATCTTCCCACCGAATTTCCACAATGAGGTAGTAGAATATAGGCTCAAAAAAACCCTCTCCCAGATTTCTATGAAAGTAATACTTTCATGTTCCTAAAGCCCTTGTGAAGGATGCATGCATGCCAACATTTTAGAAAAGGAAAGTGGAAGTTTTTTAAAATAATCGAGAGAGTGCAATCTCTCATTAACTTCTGTTGCAGCCTTCACCTGGTCTATTGACATGTATGGGACTTGCATGTGTGCTCCTGGTAGATCGTATATGAGAAATGCAAATGTACATTTTATTTCCTAACCTGTCTGGAGCACAGAGAAATCACTATAAAAGACAGAGAGAGCGAGACAAAAATGTTGTGCACTTGCCTGCAGGAGCAAGTTACTGGCAGTGCATAATTCGAGTCACACAAGACCAGTCCCTGCCAGCCGAGGAATGGGGTTTCTGCATACAGGAATCGGGAGATGGGGGATGGTCCTTGAAATCGGTAGTTTCCCGTCGTAACCGGGAGCGTTGGCATGTATGAGAATGTATTATCCAATCTCATCAGGGCCCTTACTTGATTTATCTCAAGGATTTCTAAGATGCTGGCATCCAATGTCTTCCTGTCACTTTCATATGCAGCTTAAGCTTCATCCACGAAATTATAGTTGGGTGACCCATAGCTGCGAAGTTTTCTAGGTCCATGCGTGATGTGCTGCTCCAGTCCAGGCTGTTTCCTTAGAATTCGGGGACTTGTAGTAGTCCTGTTATGTAATGGAATAAACAAGACTACAAGTCCCAGAATTCAAAGAAAAAACTGGACTGGAGCGCACACCCTACATAGATCTAGGTAACTTGTCAGAGCTGGTGACACCCGTTTATTTGTTTTATTTTAATTAACCTGCTGCATTTGTAAATTTAGGCTGGTAAAAAAATATTGGAAAAATCAGTAAAAGCCAGTATTTTCCCATCTAATAAATAAACCTTAATGAGTAAACACATAAAGGAGTCAGGTAAAGAATTACATAGCTGTCTAAATCGTTTCAGGGTGATTATTAGAGCAGAGATCATTGCCATGCCACATAAATCCTGACAATTTTACACATAATATTTTTCACCAATAAGTTTTTGGCTTTTCGGAAATAGCAAAACGTACACAAGTTGCCGATATTTTTTTTCCCTAAAGAAGGCAAACAAAAAAGCCGAATTAAAGTAAGGTAAAACAAGCTAATTTCCCTATTAACATAATACAGCTGCATATTTGCCTGATCTAAAAATGGCCGCTACGGGGGGCTATTACACTGATACGTTTAATGCCTGTGCAAAAAAAGTCAATGTGCGAGAAGGGTGATTGCTAGGCTTTTTATCAAGCAGTAGACAAGTACGATGGAAGATGCCGTTTAATTGTACGTATTTTTAGCGGCCATGTTGTAAAGGAGTCGTTATTTTGCCCTGTATCCCTTTTTACACGATCAGCCACAAAGCTAAAGAGCATTAACAGAACAAAAACCTAGAATGAGAAATACAAATATTTAAAATTAATTAATTTAATAGCTACTGACTTTTTCTAATCGGAAAAAGGTAGATCTTAATCAAGGTTTATATTTAATATTTAGCTTTGCTATACAAAAATCATCCTTCGGTATTTGAGGAAACATATATTTTTTTAAAACGAAAACACATTCGAATAAACTGACATTCGTTCTTGTCTTGATCTTTTTTTAAATTCAAACAGTCAGTGTAATGGATTGCTCATCGCGCTGCCTGCTGATGCTGAAACTCCGTCTTAAGATGGCTGGTACTTTGCAGCTCGTGGCAGGTCACTTTTCTAGTGATTTGTAAACACGTTTGACAGTAGCGGCTCTTGAGCCGCAGCCGAGGCTCCAGGCCTTGATCAGGCCCGGGCGAAGATGCCCAAATACTGCAAGGCTGCCCATTGTTACAACTGCGCCGGACAACTTTCTGCGGACAACCGCAAGCTCAGCTTTTACAAGTGAGAGCTACGTGGAAGTGAGGAGGGGGAAGCAAAGCAAAAATCACTGTAGGGGCACTTATGAAAAGGGATGGGGCATTTACAGCACAGGTTGTACGATTTAAGGGAGAAATAAGGGACGTTTGAAAGACCGGTAGCGGGAGTTCACAGCTCGGGCAATGGGTGACTGTCATTTGTATTCGGTGGTCGTTGTTGGCTGCTGCACTCAGTAGACGAGTCTTTGCTTTGAGGGGCAAATACAAACCCTCATATTGGGAGGGAGGATAATTTTCATCTGCCAGAGGTGAGATCGCTCAAGTTGTGGCATTTCAGATTGGGCCAAGATATTCTCTTTGTATTCTCGTGGCCCCTCATTTAAAATTAGAGCTATTAAATCAGTCAATCAATAACACTCACGAGTGGATGAACTGTTATGTTTGACTTGGTATAGATTGCTATCAATAATGGAGAGGAGTAGAACTCTGCGAGCCATTGAACATCCTAGCCGGGCTTGAGCTGAATGTGTAGCTGTGGCCTCCTTACTCTGGGTCCTGTATTTAAGTGGGTCACTGCCAGGCCAAAGATATATCTAGCATCCTAGCAGGGTTAACTAGTGACCTAGTCCCTCATCCTCGTTAGTCATGATAGGTGAGTAGTTCTCAACCTGAGACGTGACCTCTAGCAAGGAATCTTTTTAAATTCTCTCCACCTCCTCAGTTGATTAATATGACCACCCTGTTCTTTCGTGTCCCCCAGATTGATGTACTTAAGTTACACACTAGTGTTTTTTTTTTAAACTTTTTTTTTATTGCCATTTTTACATTAGACACATTGTACATCGTAGAGATCATTCAGATAGTTATAACAGATTGTACATTCAATAGTGGTACACATCATCTGCATATATCCGTGATACGTCATCGAAGAGCATGACCCATGTGCAAACTTGATATGAGGTGTATACCCCGGTGTCTCAGGTTCCAGATATGGCACAGAAACTAGGACAAAACGAAGGCCTAAACTATGGGGGGGGGGGGGGGGGGGAGGCATGAACAGGCACAAGCAATGATATCTACACACTAGTGTTTTTAATGATCTTTCTTGCTTTTTATGGGCTGGCTTGACAGGCAGCCAGGCAATTATGGGGCAGATCAGTGCTTAATTTGTAAAATAATAAGTGCCGGGGCTCCTGTCGGGTGGCCACTGCAGCTAGCACCACACATTGCCCCTGCCAGCTACCAATGACAGTGACAACCATCATGCTCTTACAAGGGCGACAGTTCATACTATTGCGGGTCCCCAAAGCTATAAGAATGGTGTACAGCAGTGCTTTGTTCATTTGCTTTATGGGAATACTGTTTCTTGCATAGTACTTAGCCACTATGTTGTGGGACTTCATAGCACATTAAAAGCTACTCGGTGGTGCTCATTTAATTGACTTCAAAATTAAGACGTAGAACGAAAGAATCTCATGTTGTATTCAAATCTTTGCTACTGGGCACTAACCCACTGAGCTATATTATGGGGGTTTTAGCTTGAAATTTAAGGAAGTTTAGAAGTGCAAGCGTCTTAATTATTTCAGATGGGTAGCTGCCAGTGTAAGTGAAGAAGACCCCGTACTTAATAGAGTGTCTGTGGGGTTGATTTATTGAAAAGTGGGCTTTAACTGCGCGGGGGAGACCTGTGAGAGTAAGAGGAGCGGTGCATGCGGGGCGAAGAGGCTGTGGAGAGAAATGGGGCTGTGCATATAGGAAGAGAAGACCGGTTAATCTTTGTTTTTATGAAGAGATGGGATCAACCATCTAAACCAAATGAAGATGTATTTGCATGATAAATGGACCAGGAGGTGAAGGGCAGTGGGCTTGAGGAGGGTGCAGTGAGGCACTGAAGAGGTTAACGCACTTATTGGCCAAAGGGACATGGAGAGGAAAGTCGGACATTCACTTCCATACATAGGTGTATACCAATGCCCATGGATAGTGGCAAGCTGTCTAAATACCAGAGCCGCCACATGCAGTCCTTTCAAACCAGGAAGGGCTTCAATGAGGCTTCAGATTCGCCAACGAGCCCTGGCGGTGCACTTTGGAGATGGTGATTTTATAGCACAGCTGGAATTATTGAACAAGAGGATCATGGTAATGCGGATTACATTCTTAGAACCAGAGAAGGCAGGTTGGGCTGAGCTGAAGGATACCCAGGCCACGCCTACAAAACCACTCACTGGAAGAAAAATATTTAACGGCCCATGCAGACCAGAATTTAATACAAATTTTCCGATAAACATTTTTCTTCCTGTGAGTAGCTGTGTAGGCGTGGCCTGTGCATTGCTTTGTCCAGGGGCCTATAATGCTGTTAAAATGGCCTGCATGCTCCAGTGCATTAGGGGCTGAGTGCTCCCTGCCTTGGGTATACATTTTTCAAATGTTGTTTTAATGAGACTCCCAATATGGATTTTGCTCTGTAACTCATCGGGAGAATATGAGCAATAAGTAGCCATGTAGCATAATGAATTCGTCTCGCACCTGTTGATATAGGTCTTCTCTGCAAGGAAACATTTAGTCATTAACTATTTATGTATTGTTTTCCGTAGCGCCATTTCCACCACGTCCAGGTTTCAGAGCGCTGTATATTGCATTGTGATACAAAAGCAAACGTGATGACTGTATGAATGTTAATGTTAATATTGAGTAAAGCGATCAGGACCATAAATTAGTGCAGACGGGTCAGGAGTATGAGAAATGAGGAAAAGTGACATTTAACAATAAGTTTAGATAAGTACAGCTAAACATCGATTATTTCCTGGTTTACTGATTTTAGAGAACGTCTACCGCCATATGCCTTCGGGCAAACGTGTGCAATTATAATAAATAAATCAAGTTTACAGATGACATAAAAAACATGACGAGTGATTTCTGTTGCAAAAGATAATAAAAACACACTAGATTGGATATCATATATAGCAATATATATCGGTAGGTAAATTACATGTTGCAGAAAGAGTTACTGTCCCCAACACGCATCTTACCAGCATGGCTTCCGCCTGACTGCAGCAGGGACCGGGTTGCCCCTTATTAGCAAACTGAATCGAGACACCATAATCGCAGACTACACATTACTGAGACTGCCTTTTCGTTTGAATTTACCCCAGGCCTGCTGCGCAACACGCTGCTTCCGTCTTCTGTCTTCGGCGGGCGATTTGAGCAGGCAGCAACTAATATCGCACGTAGACCCGGCCCTGACAAATAAGTGCCGGTGCTGTGCACCGGAAAGCACCAGCACAAATTAAGCACTGGCGCAAATTTACAAGAAAGTAATGCATCTTTAGAGATGCGTCACTCTCCCCGCGCCACCCTGAGAAACCCTTGCTCCACCTTGGATGTGCCATATTTACAATATAGTGCACCATGGCGCAAGGATTGACAGATGAGTCAGAAATTCAGACGCATCTGTTGGGGCAAAAGTCGTGCATTGCTGGAGTCGTGTCACAAACACAACGCAACTCCAGCAATGCATTTTGAGGCCTAATCCCACTACACTGTGTCACTCCTTACACCGACTTCAAGCAGGCGTACAGTTTTGACGCAGTGGTGTCCTAAAAGTGGCGCAATGAAATCTTGTAGATTTCACTGTGTCACTTATACTAGACTTTCCTGCGTGGTAACGCACACCCTGCTTACATTATACCTGACGCATTTATAATGTAACGCAGGGCTTTACAACGTGACGCATCTCCCTAGATGTGTAGCGTTGTAAATTGGCCGCATTTTTTACGTGCCGCTGCGTCACAAAAGTGGCGCAACAGTGGCGCAAATGGGCTTGTAAATCTGCCCCTATGTGTTCATCACTAGAGAGGGGAGCCAGGAGTACATGTTTTGATTAAGAAGAAGCTGTATGCTTCCACAAAAAATTGTTTTCCCTCTAGCTGCTGTGATCATTTTGTTTGTTGATTTCACTGTGTCACTTTTTCTAGACTTTCCTGCGTGGTAACGCACACCCTGCTTACATTATACCTGACGCATTAATAATGTGACGCAGGGCTTTACAACGTGACGCATCTCCCTAGATGTGTCACGTTGTAAATTGGCCGCATTTTTTATGTGCCGCTGCGTCACAAAAGTGGCGCAACAGTGGCGTAAAAGTGGCGCAAATGGGCTTGTAAATCTGCCCCTATTTGTTCATCACTAGAGAGGGGAGCCAGGAGTACATGTTTTGATTAAGAAGAAGCTTTATGCTTCCACAAAAAAGTGTTTTCCCTCTAGCTGCTGTGATCATTTTGTTTGTTTATTCAGCTACCTAAGTTTGAACTTTCAGGGGCAAACACATGCCATTGGAATTCTGATTAAGTGTCTTAGATAACCTAGATAATTTATGTTGTTTTTTCGATGGCAGCAGTACAGATGGGAGGAGGGCAGTCATTAATCTATATTGATTTTTAGGTCTGGCTTACCAGTGCAACTATCACTTGACCTTTTAACCTACACCAATATTATTCTACAGTTCTTTGCTTTCACACAGATACATATTGATCCCCTTGCTATTTACTTGTAAAGCTTAATATTGCCATACTACATTCCTTTGAAGTCAGACCTATTGGCATTGCCAATGCCTTTTCTGCAAGCTGACAGTGTTCTGCCCTTTCTCTGCATTCTGGGAGATGTGGAGGCGGCAGTACTTCTCCATTGATGCTGTGCCATGGTGGTGTGCTGCCTTAAGGTGCGATGCCTTGTGTAACAGGCATCTTTCCAGGATGATTCATGAATCAATTGTCAGACCATGAATTACATCCAGATTCAGTGGTCATCGGCCTTTCTGGCAGAATTCTCTTGGAGAAATCTCATTCCAGGTGTCCTACGACAAGAAACTAGCACTTTCCTGAGGGTGACCACATGACCACTTATGTAGGAACAGAAATAGATACCAGAAACAGAGAAGCCATGTCCATAGCCTTAGCCCTCAATTCCTTCTGTCATTCTACCTCTCGCTGGTTTTTCCCCAAGTGAACAGAGACAAGGTAGTGGACCCTATTACTCTTGCAGGGACCCTTCCTCATATCCACATTAAGAAAGGCCTTTAAAACTCCTGGAGCCTGTCCCTTCCAGTGGTAGGGCAATGATTTTTTTTCTGTGAATGATCCCCTTCCAGCCTTTGTCTACGTCTGTCACGATCTACTTTCCTGACCATTTGGTGCTAGGAGTGGCCTCAGGTTATGCCCTGCAATTCTCCCACATTCTCCTGGATTTGGGTCCTTAATGACACATAGGCTTGACGACCCAAAGATGTGTCTCATTTCCCAGCAGGGTATTGCTGGGCTGCTGATGAAGCAGGCTATCATCCCTGTTCATTAAGAGTAATGGGAGTTAGGTGTAATTCTTCTGGTGCCCTAGCCAGAAGGGTGTTTTGGACCCATCGTAGATTTGAAGAAAGTCAAGCGACATCTGACGACTGTCACCTTTTGGATGGAGTCACTCCATAAGATGAATCCTGTAGCGGAAACTGGGGAATGCCTCCCCTCAATCCACCTATAAGTTGCTTACAACGACTTTCTTATTCTACCTCTTTTACAGAGGTGTCTTTAATCTGTGATTATCTTGAAACAGTAGCAGTTGAAAGACATTTTCTTTGGTATACATCTGCTTTGAAAATGTTCACAGTAGTGTTGACTCTTCTGTAGGGGAGGGCGATTCAAGTCTACATACATATGGTTTATTGGCTGACTCATGCTCCTCTTTAATGACTCAGGCACACAAATCTCCAGTCTGTTTTCACCCCTGTTCCTTTGTATAGGAAATGATTGCCCAAAAATCTGAGCCTCTCACGTGCAAGCAAGCAACATTCATCATAGGCCTTTGAGACCTGCATGCATCCTTCCTCATTCGAGATGGTGAAAATGAAGTCTTGTTTGAAAGGGCTTCTAAATTACATATCTGTTTCTGCTAGCATAATGCTGTGTTCTCTGTGTACATGACCTTTTCATACTTGTAGTGACTTGTCCCTGATTGCATCTGAAGCCCCTTGAGTTTTGATCTTGTTGTAATTCGGATTCTCTTTTTTTATGGTCTGCCCATTCAAGTCTCAGGTTCATTGGATTGTTCCTTATAGTGGTGGTTCATTCCGGGCAATTTTTCAGAGAAAATGGATTTAGGGCGTCCACAACCAATGAGCTTAATTATAGATGCCATCAGCAGGGACTGGCGATCTGCATTGGACTTCTAGAATGACTATGGGCTGTGCTCTCCTAGTAAATCCTCTGCGTCGTCCATTTCTAAGGAGCTGTGCACAATGTGAATGATGTACACTTTCTCTGTAGTAGTCAGAGAGCTTACCTAATGGCATTGGTAGACAACACAGTGGCCAAGTCTATCATAAGATCTGGTGTTCTCTCTGTCAGCTGGTTAATGATCACCTTGCTTGGGCTGAGTCCATTCTGCATTTGACTGAAGTCTTATATTTATCGGGGTAGAGAATTTACAAGCTGATGTGTAGATGGATCTGTTTGGTCTTTGTGGGAACTTTTCACTTCTTTATGTGATCTTCCAGGAGATTAAGACTCTAATTAGCCTGCTGAGGCTGGACGTCTTTGCAAGCCTGCACAATATTCTGCTCCAGGTTAATTTGTTGATATTCCTTCCCTTTATTGACCTGAGGGTAATAAATAAATCAGGATGGAGGGCGTGGCAGTAATACTGATGTTCTCATGTTGGCCACATCTTTACTGCTTCGCACTGATTTCTCTCTGTTTCTTTTGTCCTCATTTGTCATAAGCAGTTATAGATTGGAGATTAAAAAAAACGTTTTTCGGCTTTATTTTGGGCACACAATATGTGAGAAGTCTGATCTCTCCTTTACGGAGGGGATGTGTAACATCACAAACCCTCTATTGACCTAGCCGCTTACCCTTTTCTTTTTTTTTTTACTCCATTACCACAGGACTAGCGGATTAACCGCACCAGGGTTACCAATCCAACTTGGACAATCCCTGCCAACCTGCGTGATTGCTTCTTAATCATAGGACTAGAAAAAACATAAAAGAGAAGGGACTACTGACAAAAAGTACAGTAAGAATACTTATGGCAGTTACAATTACGAATGCTTACTCTTACACCAATCATCCCAAATATTTCAAATTTTTTCGAATTGTATGTTGCCCTGTCTAGTTTTGCTATTCTATGCACAGAGTTAAGCCATTGGCACTCTAAGGGTGAAACAGGTAAAATCCATTTAATGCACAATTCTCTGCGCGCCAATCAATTTAACAAAAAAATAAGAGATTTGTGTTGTTTAGATATATTAATTATAGCGTCTTCATCTGTGATTACTCCGAAAATAGCCAGCGGAAGACTCGCCTTAATTTCCTGCCCCACAGTACTGGAAATCGTTGCACCTACTTTTTCCCAGAAGGTTTGGATGGAAGGACACCGCCTAAACATATGTGCTTCGCATGCTTTTATTTCTCCGCACTTTGCACACTTCTTCACGACTTGTGTACCCATTTTGGATAGCCTTCGCGGAGTCCAGTATGCCTTATGGATGGTAAATAAGTGCTTTTTTTCTTAGAGGTGCAGACAACACTGTACCATAAAAAAGATAGAGATACTTGCCATAAGCTCTCAAGATCGTAGTTCGGCAAGTTGTTTTAAACCAAGGCTGTGGATCTTCTTGAGACTGTACTAGCATCTAGTACCAAGTAGCGATTTCTTTTCGACCCGGTGAAGACAAAACTATTTTGGACTCAAAGAAGTCATTTCCCTTTCCACCTTTTCTCAACGTTTTAGCCCAGCTTAATAACCGGTAATACTGAAATTTGGAGACCAAACCTTCTGTGGTATCCTGTAAATTCTGCCACGAAATTAACTCCGACCCTTCTAGCAGTTGGCCCCATCTCTCAATTCCCTTTGCCTTTATTGAAACCGCAAGAGAGTCTTGTAAACAAGCTGGTGTTCCGGGTGAATTCCAGATTGGAGCGTACTTGCTATAATACGGGATTTGTAATATCACCCTCGCTTGAACCCATACCCTACAAGCTGCTTGAAGAATTTTGAGTCTCACCTTTTTAAAAAATTTCGGATCTCCAAATTTAAAAAGAAAAAAGTTGGATTGAGCTGAAGAGCCGAAGGTAAGCGCTTGAAAAAGTGGTGAAAGGGCAACAGTGTCTTCTAGTAGTTGCCTGAAAATTTTAAGATGGAATGCTCTCTGGTATTGGAGAAGGTCTGGGCTGGCAACTCCACCATTTTCCTTTTTCCCCCTAAACTTCCGCCAGGCTATTCGTGGTCTTTTCTTGCCCCAAATGAAACTGGAGAACAAGGCTTGTACTTTAATTATCCAGTCCTTCTTAAACTCCAATGGGATTGAGTTAAATAAAAAGGTGTATTTGGGTAGAATTGCCATTTTCAGAAGATTAGACTTGCCTAAGAAGGATAGAGGTAAGGAATCCCACTGTTGTAGTCGTTTCCTGACCTTAGATGTAACTTTATCAAAATTTGTTTTGGTTAATGAGTCAAGCTTCTGAACCACCTCAATCCCCAAATACCTTATACTGTGTCGAACTTGATCGCACCTATAACTTGTGTTCCATTGCATAATCTCTGTTTTGGCAGGATTAACAGCATATCCAGAAATTTCCCCAAAGCTTTTTAGTGTTTCCCAAATAGCTTCTATTGAGTCTTGTAAATGACCGGTAAATATCATCAGGTCATCTGCGTAAAGGCCGATTTTCTTAACCCACCCATTGCAAGAAAATGGTATAATGTTCTTAAATTACCTCAGTTCAATAGCAAGTGGCTCTATATACAGATTAAACAATAGAGTAGAAAGTGGACACTCCTGTCCAGTGCCCCTACCCATTGTAACCTGCATAGAAAGGGTACCTTTACTAAAACACAAGCTAAGGGATTTTTATAAAGAGACTTAATTGCTGAAACAAAATTATGACTTAAGTTAAAACGCTGAATTACCTCTTGGAGGAAAGGCCAATTGACCCTGTTGAACGCTTTAGCTGCGTCACGTCATCACTGTTAGGGGCATGGCACTTTCCGTTTCTAAATCAATTGTGCCTTTTAACTCATGGGTTAAGTCATGCACTGATTTATCTTGTGCTCTTCAGAATCAAGTTGACTTTGCCTCTGTGCTCCTCTCCCTTCTGTTACCTTATCTTTAATTTTCGTCAGCTGAAAATGACAGCGTGAAGGCTGAACGCATAAGACTGTTGAAACTGAGTGTGTCCTTGAAAGTAGCAGAGGCCCCAGAATCCACATGTCCTACACCTCTTATTTCTTCTCCCCAATTTCATGCAATGCATTTCCGAAATTCTCCTTTTTCTGAGGAATGGATTTACGTTGGGTTTGGCTTCCTACTCTCCAAGGGCAAATTTGTCATCATTCTGGATGTCTTTGGGGCCTGTTGTTGGCCTTCGATTCTGCTTATTTCTTCAGATTGATCTTGAGTTTTGGTTTGTCCAAACCTGTATTAAACATTTAATGCCTTCTTGGGATTTCTGTTTGTTTCTTTGGGGTCTTACAGCTAGTCCCTTGGCTCCTCTGCAGGATGTTTCCTTGGAATTGTTTACTATCAAAGTCGAGTTAATGATTTGCATAATTTTGGCTAGGCATTTGGAGGCACTTCGGTTTCTGCTGCACAACAAACCCTGCTTCCCTGTGAGTCTAGTACTGCTTTCTTCTGCCTTCTGGCCAAAAGTTCTTTTGCTGGTTTATCTATCTCAGGTTGTTCACTTTCTGACTCTGAATGATGAGGTTAGCAACCTAGCTGAGTTCAATTTCCATTGTTTGGGCTTTGGTCATGCGTGCATAATTAACTATCGCACACTGATCATGTCCATATATCTGAGGCCTTGTTTGTCTCTTTTAATCATGGATGTATGGGTTAGAAACTGACAATCTCCAGTCTTAGTGACTCTGTGTGGCATTCAATCTCACTTGCATATTAGTAGGCTACAGTTCCCCTTCTCTTTGGCATTCAGTATGAGTACACATATTGGGGTGAGGGTGGACTCTGTCTTGAGAGAATGCAATGGAGTCACATGGTGGATATCTGCAAGTACGTCATATAGGCTTCTCCAAACCTCTTTATTTCTTAATCAATTTTAACGTCTCCTTCGCTTTGGTCATGCTTGGTGTGCCAGCTCTCCTTGATTTGAGACATCCTGTGATGTTATGCTTGTCTTTCTAGTTTTTAGGTCTCGCTGAGCCCAGCGCATGCGCTTGCTCGGAGACACATTTTGTATGTGAGTTTTCAAAGTGCTGCTGGCTGGCCTACCGCTTGCGTTCACGCCAGCGTGCACGTGCGAACCGCCAGCCTTCAGCAGCACTTTGAAAACGTGTGCGTCATCGCGATCACTTTCGCTTTCAGAACGATCGCGATGACGCACGCTTTCAATGCTTGTTAAGTATACAACTGGAGTACATTAAGATTGTGGTCGCTTGGGATTTAAGATCAAATTCGTTAAATTAACAAAGAACCGGAGAAGGGACTGAAAGCTAATTTGCAATACAGATTATAAATTGTTTCTCTCTGGAACCTTTTTATGTTGGTTACAAGAAAAAATTATTTTTTTTAGGTTTAGAGGCTATGCCAAGCTCCATCCATGCTAGAGCGCAAAATGGCGGGCCCGCGTAGATAAAACTGAAGTGAAAAGCCCTTTTCTTTCTATATCCTAAGCGTGTGTCTCTAGGGCCCGGATTAAACGCTGAATATTCCACCATTATTACGGGTATTTTGTTCGTAGAAGTAACGCATTTAGGATTCTCTAATAAGCATGTAAATAGTTAATTTCAAAATCTCATTTCCGTGCCATCAAGTCTCGCGAGAGCCTAGAGGAGGATGTGATTGTGCTCATCAGCGGTTTCGGCACAGGTACTGTGCAGGATTGTTGTTGCTAAACCTGTGCATCATGGAGGGATGAGAGGGAGACCACGTTGACCGGGGACACATAACAAGAGGAAGGGAATTTGCCGCACTTGCGGTGGGTTGTTTAGGAATATGTCTCTGCTAGTAACGGGGTGTCAGGCCTGCCAGTTCCCCACAAGGCTTGCCTTGTTTACATACCTACCTATATAGTATGGTTACTAGCTGTAACTTTTCTCTGTGATCGTTCATGCGTACCCTCAAAGTTATACTACGATTTTCTATAACCGATTGGACGCTGATATGAATAATCTTGATTCTAAGCAATGGTTCCACGTCAATCAGCCCTCACAGAAGTGTTGCTCCTGTGTGCGCCACCTTATATGCACCCTAATTGTAGTTCTTCCACGTGGTTTCTTTTTGTTTTTGCTGTAGCAAAGTATGTTTGTGAATTCAATGGGGTGATAAAAGTGTGTTGGGAAGTGGGTTCGCTAAAAGGGTTGTGACAATCGAAGCGTTACTTTTAATCCTAAACCCATTTGATACAAAGCAGTTTGAGATGAAAGTTTTTATTGAGTACATTCTGACAAGCACATCTATACATAAAATTGCGCCGGTACAGTTACTCGCTATGCCACTGCAGGTACCAACGTTTCATGAAAATATATTGTGGACGACAGGTTTTAAAGAGGGAGGCAACCGCCAATTAAAATAATAACATATTGTATAGTACACTATATATTATTAAACACATAACTGATGTAACACATTCTTCCCCTTACAGAAATTCTATTTGCAGTGCTTCCATGTGGGGGTTCTTGACCTTGATCAGCAATGGAACTTTATCAAAAACTGGATTGTTCTGAATGGTACTCTCGAACAATCTTTTCACCTCCACTAGGTTGTACTTAAATGAATCTAAATGTTTTAACCCCTTCGATGCTGCGCAGATTCCGCCGCTGTGCTGGCGGAATCTTGCGCGGGCGGGGTCATGACGGAATGGTTCCGTCATGAGCACAGCTCAACCGTGGGTCATGACGGAACCATTCCGTCATGAGCACCGAAGGGGTTAAAGTGCGCGAGTATCCGAGGGTGTCTTGGTGCTAGAATCATTAGATCAACTTACCATGGAGATTTTGGGGTTAAAGAGATGTGGAAAACAGCAATGATTTCAGCTGTGAACACCTTCTAGACATTTGGCAACTCTCATCACACTCCACAATATCTGCTGTCCTGTGTGATTCCACTCCTTTTATTCACCTTTACAATTTTTAACTGGTGTGAAAATGTAGATGGGCCGTCTTCCATTCTCACTGGCAATATGATGCACACAATGTCTCCCATGAGCAGATTTGGAAATTCAACTCTGTGATGCTTAGACCTCCACTGCTTCCTTGCCACTCTACTTCTGATATTATCATAGTCAACGTATTTGCCACAATTTTGCCCCACCGGTGTTTTTAGAACAACCACATGTAGTTCGCCCATATTCTCCATATCATCACTCTGTAGGGGATTGGGACAAAAAGTCTGCACATTTTATATTTTTCCCTGGAACGTGAAATACATTGAAACAGTACTCTTGCAATTTCGAGCATAACTTGGCTATGTGAGCTGTGGCGTTCAACCTGGCCCCTGGGACTCCCTACACCTGTCTTTTTGAGCTTCCCCACTAAGCCCTACATTTGGCTTGACTCACACCTGCTCTGTGTCAGGATACCCTTCTGGGTGATAGTGCGCTGTACCAATCGGCCTAACATAACTTTAGCGCTGTTAGTATTTTTACAGCTATGCATATTTTCTTCACACAATGGTAGTTACAGTTGGCACAAGTGTTGTCATTGTTTTGTGTATTCTGCAGAGAGGCTAGGTATTGGACAAGCATGCAGTTGGACTACCTTTATAACCCATTGACACCAGAACAAACTCGCACTGCCTTCAATCTCAGCTCTGATGCTTTCAAAGACACCCCGTCACACGCACCCACATACTGAGTTCACCCAAACATCTAGAGGCGACCCAATTTATGGTATGCATTGTGCAGCAGTCATATGTTATAGAATAAAAAATGAAAGAATGCAGCATCTGAAAAGATTTAGAGAAATGCGAGATGAGGTGAAAAGTTACTAAGGCTGCAGTGCTACACCAGTCCATTCTACTCTACTCCACTCCACTGTACGCCAGTCTACACAACTCCACTCCAGTTCACGACACTCTACTGCACTCTTTACCATTCCACTCTACAAAACTCTTCGCCACTCTCTTTTATGCCACTAACTTTCTATGCTGAACAGCAGCATACAACATGGTTAAAACACATTGGCAATGCCGATAGCTTTTGCATAGATGAGACCTGTTGACTTTGACAATGCTTTTTCTTTTACTGTGAGCGCTCCATGGGAGGGAATGTGTGTTCTTGCCTTCACCGATGTGGTGTTCCTCCCTCACTTCCCTGTACAACATGCCCTCCTTGTTGCTCCCTATTCCTCCTAGCTCTTTGGTAAAAGCACAGCAACAGATATATTTTTACCAGGGGCTTAACTAAAGAACATATCTGGATTTTTTTAATTTTTTTCTTTTTTTTTTGCATGTGCTTTACATGTTGGATGAAAGTACATGCAGTTACAAACATAGGCTGCATTTATGGTGCTATGGGAGGAGTGGGCTCTTGCAATAACTCATCTGGCATTTGAGTCGGAATGCGTTCTTAGCCTAACTGAAAAAGAAATGTCTCTTCTCCATGAGGCCATAACTTTGCTTCCTGGCTGCTGCAGAGGACCAAATGGAAAAATAAGGATGCGCCTGCCTACTCCCATGGGACCTGGGCTGCGATTACCATTAAATAAAATCTGGCCTAATATAAGGACAAATAGAAATACAACAAGTAACCCAATGGATTTGCTCTTTCTATTGGAAGGTAACTTATTTCCAAACTTGTCAATTCCAATTCTGTAACCGCCCTCCCCAACTCGGATTTAAGTTCCGCTTAAACAAACACAGGACTTTTGTTTTGAGGGACTGCTCCTCCTCTTCTTTACGCATGGACTACCTCCTGGTGGATCAGGCTTGGAGACCACATTTGTACCACTGTATTATGTAAATTGCTCACTGAGAGACAAGAGTCATGTATTGTGTATCGTGAAATGAACCTCTTGGGTGGTATGGACATGCTGGAGCCGTCCTCAGCACCAGTGCTCCACAGCAACTGAGAATGGTGATTGGCGTGCATGGCCCGCCGACTTCATTACACCGAAACTGAAAGTAAATGATCCAATTGTCTCATTTACTTTTATTTACATCGGGGCTCGCATGCATATATGAGCCCCCCGAGCACCAATTTGGACGAGGAAGTGTCATTGAAAAGGGGACAAACTCCCCTTTCCAGTGGTACTTTTCCCTAGTGGATCCCTGCTTTGGGATCGCCAGAGGAGGGTGTTCTCCAAACCAGGATTCACCCACTAGACCCCAGGGACTATTGTTTGATGGAAGAGCAGTCCTCTTACTTCCCCTGATCCCCAGTCATATAAGACTTTCTTAGAAATGCAAGAAAAATGTGCAATTGTTGGCAAAGTTTGAAGTTTACAGGCATTATGGGTAAGAACATCTTGAAGGATCTATGGAAGGCACACAATGCTTGACTTCGTATAGTTTTCAGAAATGTCAGGGTTTGGTATGATTCGCTGGGTGGCCATCAATCCCTGGCCAAATAAACTTTGCTACCACAATTGCCAAATTAGATCCATTTTGTGACCAGAAATGTTAATGTCTCAAAATTGTATTTTGGGGTCTTTCCTGTCGCGGGCACTAGGCCTACCAACACAGGTGAGGTACTATTTTTATCAGGGGACTTGGGGGGAATGGTAGGTGGTAGCTAATTTGTTGCTTCATGCAGATTCCAGAACATTTCATCATAGAAATGTAGTGAAAAGTTGTTTGTTAGTCAAAGTTTGAGGCTTGCAAGGGCTTCTGGTAAGAAAACCTGGTGAGTGCCAGGTAAGTCACCCCACCCTACAGTCCCCCTAGTGTAGAGTTTTCCAAAATGTTCAGGTGTGCTAGGTTTCCCCACGTGGAGACTGAGCTAAAACAGCCATAGCTAGCCACATTACAAAAAATGTTCAGTTTTCTGTGGAAAATGTGATTTCTCTATGGTGCGTTTTCGGCCTTTGCTGTCACACTAGCCATTCTCACACAAGTAAGGTACCATTTTTAGGTCTCATTTAGGCAGCGCTTGAGCTCTTTCTTCGAGACATGCTGTATTCCATTATGGACTTGAAGCTCCGCCCATTTTCCTGCCCATCTTTTCAATTGGCTTCTGTTTAATGTCCTTTCTAAATGGTTGCTTTTGATTTGTGATTAGACTAAATATTCCCTCCTTAGTACCACCTTTTGTCCTTCTGTAACCTCCCAAGTGGACTGGCCCTGTTACTTGTGTTGTAACTCGGCAGGTTTTAGTTACAGCCACCCAGCACTATTTTCTTAAAACTGCTTTATTCTGCCTGCTATTGCAGGCAAGACACGTTCTCTCGCAACGCTTTATACTAACTCCACCCGGCGCCCTCTTAATGAACGTCGTGCTACAACTTTGAAATATGCCCCCTCCTTCCAGCTGCATGGACGTCTTCGCGCAATAACTTTAAAATAAGCCCACTCCTCGCGATAACTTTAAAATAAGCCCCCTCCACCCAGCCGCACGGACGTTGCGCTATAACTTTAAGAAATGCCTCTCATCTCCCAGCTTCATGGACGCTGCGCTCCATGGTTTGTGAAGTGGTAGGCGGTAGCCGTTGTCTATTCATTGGCACCCCTGCTGTTGGATATCCTCAACTCCGCCTGGAAGTACATGGGAAGAGCAGCCTTGAAACCGGACCTTTATACATCATGTGAATATCATTCATGTATATTCTAAAGTACGGTGAATTTATTTACTCAGTTCGATAGTAAAATCCCTGTGTTCAGTGCTTTAAGTGGGGAAAAAAAACCTGGAGGTGCTCTAAAAGGGGCGTGGTTAATGTCTTGAAGGGGCGTGGCCTATCCGAGTAGGGGCATGGTCTAAATCAAAATAACTAGCACTGTGTGCTTAAGAAAATCATGAGTACCGGCACTTCTCCGTGTTCTCCCATTGAGTACCGGGACTTCTCCTTGTGTTAAGAGAGTACCGGTACTCCTAGTGGCATGCTGTGGTCAGTCTCTAGGTTATGGGTGCTTGACAGTTAATTTCGAGTGGATTCCGGCGCTTGGTTGCGGCTGCAGCCCTACACTCCGAGCCGGCATTTGATAAGATAGCGCCTTAGGCGGAGAGAAATTTGGCGCCCTTGCTAATAGAGACTGAAATGCGGCAGCAGGGGGTCCTTTTTGAGTTGAGCTAAGTAGTGACTGCCCCCTGAACCCAAACGCCTCGGGACCTCCCCAGCTCCCCTAAATCACCGATAGTTTAGCTGCCTCACGGTGATGGGTCTGTTGGTGTGTGTATCAGCAGGGGTGAGACGGTGAAAGGAGCGCGAAGAAAGGGACAATGAGGTGTTAAAACAGGCCGGCCCTGCTCACACCCTGACAGCGCAACAGGACAGGAAGACACCTGTGTTTTTCTAAGCTAGAGGTCTCGACATTGGAACTGTCGCGCTGTGAGTTATAGGGAAAGTTTGCAGATCCGTTGTCTGTCAGAGTGCCTTGAAAAAAAAAAAAGTCTGCTTTCGCGTAAAACTTCTGCGTCTCATGTTAATGCCCTCGGGCTAAGTTCACGCTATATATTGTTACAACAAACGCTAATTACACCCTGCAGCTATGGGCAGAACTTGGCCAAAGGCACTTTGAACATTGAAGAAGAAAATGCTGATAGTGTCCAAGGCTGCCTTGACGCCACGCCCCCAGACACGCACCTCCCAGGCTCACCCCTATCAATTTGGTGAGTACCGGCACTTCTCTTTTTCCATTTAAAGCACTGCCTAACAGTGCAGCAACAGTGGGCAGAGTCTGAGCACCGGCAGTTTTTTTTTGGGCCCTCAAAACGGGTCCGGAAAAAAAAAATAAAGAACGGACTACCTTTAGTAGCCACGAAAATAGAGCCCGATAGAGACCCGTTTCGAGGGCCCCAAAAAAAAACTGCCGGTGCTCAGACCCGGACAGACCCGGCCCACTTAAAGCCCTGCCTGTGTTGGTACATTTCATTTACATTCCCAACCTCATTCAAGATAAATCCCTCTAAACGCCTGGCAATCTGCTGCCACCTGTCTGCTATCTATATATGCATCCCCTCATCACATCCTCATTTCGATAGTCTGCTTCCATCCAGATGCTCGTGCTGTAATAAAATGTTCTCTTGCATCAATTTGGGAACTAAGTTGAGCTACATCAGCTACCAAAAAAGCCAAATAGTCGAACTGTTTCTGTAGATAATTGTTTTTGCCGTAGATCAATGCGATTTTGTAACACATTGCTTTATCGTGGCCATTTTCTACAGACCGCTTCCCTCTAAGGAAAATTGCATAATTGCTGTAAAGCACGTTTTGGAACAGCATCCTGCACACTGCGGTTGTTGGTAAACTAAAGTCACCCAAACTAGTTTGTAATTTTTAGGTTTTACAAAGAGCACCGCAGCATGTCGACTGAATATCTAAAGTATCATGTGGATAGAAAGGGAAGTTGCTATGTAGGAGAGTAGTGTGGACAGAGAGTGATTGACTGATAGGGAGTGTGGGGGGAGGCAAATGGAAGCGAAAGTTAGACAAGTGAAGGAAAAGCATGACCACAATAAATAAACCCAGAAGAAATAATAACAAGCATTTGCAATGCAATTGGTCTCACATTAGTTAAATGCAGAGCTATTGCCTTTGCAAATGTAACAAGCATTGGGATAACCAATAGGTCTCGCCTTTGGGACCTTATAAGTGTTTAGCCATGCAACACTTGATGTTGTTGCACCAAGGATACTGTGCTGGATAACTAAATACTTATAAAGTCCCAAAGGCGAGACCTATTGGCTATGCCAATGCTTGTTATGTTCTCTCTCTGTGTATTGTATGTTTTGGTTTGTGTATAATCTTTTAGAGCTCACCCTGTGCTTGAGACAAGTTTACCTGTAGGGAATGTGAATAGGGAAAGGCACAAGCAGGTAATACCCAGATCTTTACTAGTAATCTTCATTACACATAATCCTGCTTAATGTCCAATAAGTGTCTCATCCTACCCACCTTTCCTTGAGGGCTGGTTCCTGGTTGGTTGTTGTTGGTACTTGCTATTTCACGACGTGCACTTAGAAGGCAAAACCCATGTGGAAGAATATACTTCAGACTTAAGCTAAATAATGGTGGAACATTTATTGCAAGCCACGTAGCTGAGGGATATCTGACCACAAAACCAATGATAATATCTTCAACTCAAGTGTAATCATTCTTATACTTGCAACAACATGATCCACAACATGAGGAGAGAAGTAGATCACTTATCACACGACAGGCAACACACAACCATACTAAGATAACCGGGAAAACAAAAGATAATGTGAACAACAACGCACATACTGGAAAAATGCACGCATATCCCAAGACACATCTCCTTGTCATTAACAATAAGACACACTGCGAAGCTAAAGAAAAAAACTGAGGACAAAAGGAGGGGAATAATCTACACTAAGAAAATCGAGAACTTCTATAAATCGAGCTAAAATAGCAATACCATGTACCAAAAGAAAAGTGGTTCTGAAAATACATCTTACATATGCCTGTAGCATAATAATAGACGAACAGTAGCATTTTGTGCTTAGTAATTTAAATGTCTTGGGTGACAGACAATTGTGGGATTTTTTTTTAACATCACTGGACTTGGGACCTTATTTAGAGTTTGGCGGACAGTGCACTATCCCATACATGATGGATGGCCTGTCCTCTTATTATAAGTGCATCATATCGTAATACACTTGTAATAGGGTGGATGGGATATCCCTTGCGTTTGTGACGAAGCACGTGTCCTCCAAACTCAGACCAGGCCCTTGATGTCAGTGTTTCATTGAATGTCTTTGTTATTTGACACATCCTGCCCCAATGCAACTCCTTCCACAGATCGCCCTCATCGTTATTTCTTAATGCATTTTTATTATAATTCCTAAAAAAGCAGTTGCCAGTAGGAAAAGATAAATCTAAATCAGCCAAGACAACAGAAATTGCATTACTCTCAGAAGTGATAGCTTTGTTGACTTGGACCACTCTGTTGTGACTCTATCAGTGTCCATCTTCTAGTTTTACTGTAGACTTGGCCTTGGTAATTAGACTGCACAGAAAATATTGAACTGACTTTGCACACCCTCTTTGGATACCTCAGTTTACCCAATACCCTACTTTCAAGTTGGGCTAATTCACGCTATACATGCAATTTTTATCATTGTTTTAGTTTGTTGCAGATTATAATTCCCCCTCCTGGTGGCCAACCCATGCATATGGTGCTTAAATTAGATTTTTTATACTTGTTCATCTAGTGAGGTTTAATATCTGAGGGAGGAGCCCAATTTTAAGTAGCTCTATAGGGGTAACACTCTGTAGGGGAACGAAGAGATCTGTGGTAAACCCACAGCTTTTCCTGAATTTAACTTCTGAAATCTTTATTATTATTATTAGCTAAATAAGTTTGCACTCATTCAGTAAAAATATATTCACTTTTATCAAAAGGCCATTGCTGAGGGGAGTGTAAACAGGTGTACATTTATGACTTGTACCACATATTTCGAGGATATCGTTGAAAAGGAAAGAAATTGAACTCCACTGTTTGTAATCCTTCATAAAGTCTACAACCAGTTCTGTTGTGGGATCTCTAACAAATTTCTATTTAACATATTTGGAGCACAATCAAGTACTTCAGGTTAGGCTTAAAATAATGAAATAGGCCAACAAAATCCATACTTATTTGCTCCCATGATCTTTAAGGATACTGAACTGGAAACAAGGGGACTTTACAACCACTCAAACTTCGATCAGCACAGTGACAGTCCTTATAATACTTAATGTAATTTGTATTTATGTCCTCCATTTATGGCCACCAATATTATGATCCGACTCATTTCTTTGTGTCAGTTTTTCGTAAAGGATTTTTTTCCTAAATGACCATAATGGAACACTTCAGGAATTATTTTCCTAACCATTATGGCGAGAACAAACTTATCATCTTTTAAGACGATGTATCCCTCTACTGATAACTCCTTTCTAACTTTCCAGAACACTTTTAAGTACAGCAATTACATTCTTTTTCTGTAGGCTATCTTTTTGAATGAATTCCTAAACTTTGGTTAATGCAACATCAGATTGCATACTTGTTCATTCGTCTTCAGAATTTACTTCAGAAAGAGAACCCAAGTCAACACTTACAGAAGCCACAACACATTCTTTGGAGCTCGAACTATAACCTATTGAGACATTACCAGTGAGCATTCTGGAGAAGCTACCAGCTCTGCAGTTATCTTTGCTAGATATATGCTCAATAAAATAAATTACATTCATATTGTTTTGAGCGAATTTTAACTAACCTTGAAGAGGCTCTTCCAGTACCATATAAACTAAAGGTAAGTAATAAAATGCTCCACAGTCCACATGCAAATCAGGGCCTCGCTCTCAACGGTTGAGTATATACTTTCAGCTGTAGAGAGTAAACGAGAAGCAATGGCATTAGCAGTTTGGTTTTTATTTTTGAATTTCTGGAAGAGGGCACATCACCTAACCCTACAACCTTGGCACCCACAGTGGTTACACATTCAGAATTCTCATCAAAAGGCCTAAAAGCTGGGACATTTAATATTTTTATCTTTAAAGAATGCTAAATCTTCAGTCATTTGTTACTTTCAAAAAATGTAGATTTTTCATTTAGATACATTTTCAAAAATAGTGCACAATATTTACACAAGCCACAAGAATTGAGGTTAACTGATCTGTACATTTTGGAATCAGTACTTCACTACTTAGTTTACTCAGGGAATTCTTGGGCCTTATACTATAAATACAGTGTCCTACATCTTCAACCTTTTTCCAAAAAAACAACCTAACTTTACAAACTTAAGCGTGACGCTTCATTCTTGTAAAATTCTTAGTACCATTCCCAACTTCTCATTATACATTTTTCGAAAGATAATCCAGACACCAGATTAGTGTCTTGAAATGCTATTAGCCCTTTTGCTTTCCAAATCAATTGCTCATACTTCTCTGAAATACAAAAATGGCAGATGCCTAGCAAATAGGAATGCATAAGTAGCAGAAGGTACTATTAGGAGTGAGAAAAGTGGTAAGATTTTTACATTTAGGGGTTAATTGTGTCGTATGATATACCTCACCTGAATTTAAGAAAATATTTGTCACCTACCATTTTGGCAAATAATTCTTGAATTTTGGGAAATGAGGGGCAATCAACCAAAATGTATTTGTTTGAGTAATCTAAGGTGTAAGAAATTGGGTTACTGGTTGATGGGGGTGAAATCCTACTCGAGCAGAAACCGCAGTCCTTGTTAGGGTGAGGTTACAAGCAAACCCCAAATTAACCTATGCTCAACCCTGTGGTAGCTTGGCACAGAGCAGTTAAGCCTAACCTAGAGACAATGTGTAAAGTATTTTTACAACACTTCAAACAGTAATAAAGCTCAACACAAGAACAATCCCACACCAGAATATCACACTAGGGTATATTTTAGTAGATAAAACGAGACCAGAATGACACAAATCCAATCAGTAGAACTAGAGATATGCATTTTTAAAGAGTTAAGTGAAGGTAGTGCCCCCTCCCCCTATGGGATTGTTAAAAGCTACCCATTCGCTGTAGCTCTTGTATAAACCGTAAGTTTGGTGATTTTACTGACATCAGCACACCTTAGCGTGTGTGCTGCTATTCACACTTATCACTTATTCTGGTCCTGAAGAAAGCCTCAGCACCCCTGTCGAGGCTGAAACATGTTGACCGCTTGAAGAGAGGATAAGGTAGACCATATATATCTTCCTTTTATCCCTACTGTGTTTTTAACTGTACCCTAGAAACTCGAAAATAAAGGCAGTTATTGAGCATTCTAGAGGCACTTTTAATTGCCCTTTCAGCACCATCTCCTTACACAAAAAAACAGCTCCGCTGTAATTCCGGTGTCGCAGCAAAGCTGGGTTGCATTCGGCAGCCCAGCTGGGAACCCAATGATGAAGCATGCCACCAATTAGGTTGGTTGGTGAGGGTTCTTTTAAAAAAACAAATTTATTTTTGGATCATTCCTGTGTATGACAATCTGTCATCTTCACTTTTGGAACCCCTAACGGGAACGTCCACATTGTTGTTTACTGATTAAACTCAGGGAAAGGGACGCTCCCTCAATGTTTCCTTGCTCTCTCTTTTGTTGGTATCCTCATAAGCATTATTCACATTTCTTTAAATGTTCCTATCTTTAAACTGAATGTCCAAAACAAAGAATCTGATAAGATCAATGGCATTTTTCAGAACAAGAGTATCTTCTTCGGTCCCAGTCATCAAGTTCTACATCTTTTCAATTTTGAACAAAAATGCATTAGAAAATGAGATCCAGAGTTTGCTAAAACCTGCATGGAAACTTTATCAATTTAAATTTCACAGACTGGTGGAATGCAGGATTCATCATCCACTCCAACAAACATCTTAATTACTCATTGAGCTGGATCTTCAATAAGTGCAACACAGAGCACCATATTCCTTTTCTTTCTCCTGCAATAGATTTAGAAATGTCCAACTTTTCTGCATTTGTAGAATTACTTGCTAAATGGTGGACAATTTCTAAAGATTGCAGAGTTAGTTTTTAACCCACAATGGTAGCATTTCCTGCAGTCATTTGAAGACACATTTTCCTTTGCCTCTATCTTCTGTTTTTGCCCCATGTTTTTTTATCCTTGACAGCACATACTTCAAAGGAGAGTTATTTTCTGACATACCTTTAACTGACAGTAACGTGATTTCTACATTCTTGACTATATCAATAGTTTCTTGTAATGTTGGATTTCTATGTCTCAATAACTGTTTTTAAATTATTTTGATTTAGCAAAGAACTACAATCTGGTCTCTATCATATATCCAGTGTATCATCAATTCACACTAGGTTGTAAAAATTCTTAACAAAACCGCATATGATTCCATTGGTTCAATAGGTGATTGCAGTGTGACATAGCCTCCATGTACGTAGTCGTAATCTTCTGCATCAGTACCTCTGGGAGGTAATAGTGGTGGAAGGAATTCCAATTTCTATTTAGCTTTTCTGTATAGCAGATTTTTTTATATGTTTTTTTTTGTTCATTATCAAAAGATTTAACATCAGTGCAGTTGAAGTGAAACAATCAATACAGTCAGGAATAAAAGAACGCGTCTTTAAATACAGGACCAAAATCAAATTCTGCTTCTTGACTTCATGCAAGAAGAGACCATACAGACTTGAGTTGGTGCAGCTTACTAAGCGTTTGTGACACCGGTCAGAGGGACTGTGTAGGAGTGTCTTACCAGGCACACTCCAGTTCCCTTTCAGTGTGCGGCTGCCTTCAGGCACTAATCTGCAGGCATCAAGCACCAGGGGCGATGGCTTGGTTTCCAAGAAATACCCCACTGCACTGCACTTGACTGAATACGGTGAAGGTGCAGTGGTGCAGGAGAGATAGCACAGTCCTCTCCGGGGAGCGTTATGGGGAGCTAGCAGCATACAGTCGTGGCCAAAATTGTATAAGAATATATGCCATACTTCAGAAGAATAATTTGGTAACATACACTGCGAGTCATGCAGCTGACCAAATTCTGTCCACTACGCCGCTTTTAAAATCCTGAATTCAAATGTAGATGTTCTAACACAAGTGGAACCCCACAATCTATCATTCAAGGCCAGGGCTGAATACTTTTTAAGCAACAGGTCAGCTATAATGGGTCCACAAGATTTCACTGCGCCACTTCTACGATGCCCCTGCGTCAAAACCTTACGCCTGCTTGAAGCAGGCGTAAGGAGTGATGCAGCACAATAGGTATAATCCTTCCTGAGCATTGCTGGAGTTGCGTCGTGCTTGCGGCACAACTCCAGCAATGTGTAGCCTTTGCACCAGCAGATGCGTGATGCGTCTTTCAATCCTTGCGCCATGATGCGCTGCATTGTAAATGCAACGCATCCATGGTGGCGCAAGGTTTTTTTTGCGTGACGCAAGTAAACTGCCACATCTCTGCTATAATGCAGAGATACTACAGTTTCTTGTAACTCTGCCCCTGTGTTTTTTAAACTCTAGAACCTGTAAGTCCAGCCACATATACACTTTTTCAGATTTACACATGTAAACGGCTTCTTGAAGGAGGCCCAATGAATCTTATTAAGAGCCAGTCGTTACCCTGTAAATTTAGCATGAATCTGGCTCTCTAGGGCATATATTGGACATCAGTACATTAGGTTTTGTTAACGGCATTGAATGACATTTATTACAATTCATATTATTGTCTAAACAATTGCCTGTCGAAGTAGTGAAAAGTCAGATAAGTTTTTGGTGTGCAGAATGTAAATTGTTGATAGTATATTTATGTATGTTTATGGAGGACGTGATGAGAGGTCTTTTTTTCTGGTTACATTGTCCTTCCCATTTGGAAGAGTATTTTCTGAATTTGTAATCACTTTGGTACCTTTTGACGAAACGGAGGACATTTTTCCCATAGTTGGAATCATCCACCTCCACTTAAACCTGCCGATTTTCGTGCATCCATCAACTAGGTGAAAAGTTATGATAGAGTAAAAAAAGTGGCAAATATAATATTAATTCGCTGAGGGAGAAATCTTGAAATTCTACAAACCTCTTCATAGATTTTTGCCAAATTTGGATAAGATGACGGGGCATGGTTCATCTATCCAGTGGTACTTTTGTCATTTGGTACAAATTCGTCAAATGAGGTCAAATAATTTTATACGTAGCTTCTCTGAAAAAGCTCTGTTAATGTTTTTGCTCAAAAAGGCAATTTTTGTTTCCAAAAACCCTGAAAATAAATGAACTAAAGAAACATTAGTGACATAATTGTAAAGTAAAATGTAAATAAATAAATACATTTAAAATGATGATCTACTTAATGATATAAATATCACTGCATAGTTCTCAAAATTTGACCAGAATACCAGATATTACTAAATAGGAGTCCAACAGATTACTTACCACCTTTTCAGCACATGCTGGTTTGATGTTGTGCAAGAGATAGAACTTTGGGATTTCCTTATCGATGAGGGTTTGTAGACTGGAATCTGCAGGTCTCTTGCCTTCATAGTGACAATGACCAATAAAGATTACTTTTTAATACATGCAACATGATTCTCTGAATAGTGCAGCAGGGTATGAGCAGTGCTTCAACGTATCTCGGAGTGCGAGCTGACAAACCCAAGAGCAAATGTTAGTTTCTACAAGACACGTTCAGCTTCTGTCTTTTTGTATTCTCAAGCTGAGAAGTAAGTGCAGATCCAATGAAGGTCCAGGACATCAAGTCACCTTGCCTTCCCAGAATGCAGAGCTGTGTGCAGGTTGCTAAGCACGGCAACATATTGTCTAAAATGCTGCCTCTTAGCATACTTTGCCATCTAGAAGTCCACTGAGAACTGACCAGTAACAGAATGGGATGGCTATAGAGGAGCAGGAAAGGCTTTCGACAAAAGATGCACACCTACAAGATGCTGCAGTGAAGTACATTGGCCAGGGCAAATCAACTGAACTGTTTATAGGTGCCAGACTCAGAGCATGGCTTCTCCAAAGGACAAGACAAGGAATCCAGTAACTTGCAAATGAAAAACAAAGAACATCGCCATTAAGTGTGGATGCTAGAACTCCCAAGATGGCTAACTATATCTGTACAGCAACAAGTTCAAGACTGTGATGGACCACAAAACCTTTGTCATTCTTCCGCACACCTCTCCTGCAGAATGAGAAGTGGGCACTTCAGCTCCAACTGTACACCTTCAACATTCAATACTACTCTTGAATGAATAGCAATGAGGATTAGTTGTTTGTGCACACAGGCCTGTTGATCTGATAAGATAGCAGGATCTCAAACAGCATTGAAGGACACGTTTTTTTTATTGTGCACGGGGTAAATGTTCCTGAAATCTTTATCGCTGAGTTAAATACAAGATGCCAGTAACAAGGACTAATGCCTCCAAGCTCTCCTAAAGGTAGCACAATACCACAGTTGGAAGCACGTCTTGAGGTGATACTCTGGTACAAGCATCTCCTGTAGTCCCATGGGAAGCCAGCTAAAGGTACAGTTGTACATCAATGTCACCAAGGAATAGTTAAAACCAAAGGAGGTGTGGTACCCAGGCATCAACACTTCTTTCAAGGACATAGTCTGTATACGTTGCTTCCACGATAAACGGAATCCCAACGCCAGATCCAAAGGAACCCTGGGTTAGACTGAGCTTTGAGCTTTCCAGGAAATTGGATGGATCACAGCTATTGTTGGCAGATACCATTGCCACACATCCTGTGGTAGAATTTATACACATTATCTCCTTTGAAATTGTTGTTTTAAGAGGTTCATAGCTGCTAATGAAATCCAAGAAGATCTAAATGTGGACAATGGACCATCTTTTTAAGGAGCAGAAGTTTAACACTTAAGACCAGGAGATAACATCTGATAGATGCCAGTGATAGGAAATTGTGGCGTAAGTGTACTGGTGAAACAACAAGCAGACATGGAATAGATAATCTACGTTGGTACCACAACATCTCCCACTGAACAAATATACACACCAGTAAATAGATAAACAAAGAGATACAAAACATATACATAAATAGTGAACAGTTAAAACATTAGAAAAAATCTGTTGAAAGTTTGTAAAGTGAATGACAAATAAAACCAGAGGTTGGGCATGTCATAGGAGGGCAGTTCCTTTAGACTTTAATCATCACTGTGGAAAGAAAGTGAATGAAATACCTTCATTCTGAGGACACAGACAGCAGGACAGTCAAAGAAGACTTGTTTTAAATCTTGGAGAGCTCATACAAAGTGGATACCCACATTGCTTGGTGGATTAGCAGTTAGGTCAGAGATTTCTCAATACATAATGAGTCTGAAAAGGAAATGCTGGTTTTTAGACACCATTCCTACTGTCCCTGCTCGGTCTCCTTCTACAAGAATGGCAGAGGGGAATGTAAGAGAAGGCATGAACTCAACAATGAGAGGGAAGCAGGTCTCATGAGACTCCCTTACCCCTCCTTGAATTAAGTTGTCCACATTTTGTTGTACCCTATGTCCACAGTATGGCCTAAAATGCACCATGTCTGAAAGGCTTACAAGTAGTCCAGTGGTCAGACTCTTGGGCATTGTCCTGTCCTATACACAGAGGCTGTCACAAGTCTTCTATTAGTACCCTGTTGAACAACTCATCTGTCTTTTTATAGACTGGTGCTGGATATCGTAGCATTTGCAAGCAACTATACATGGTACCTATGCATTGTTCTTGTTGTATGCTTAAAATGTGAAAAATGTTAATAAAAAAGAGTTAAACAACCCAACAAAGATATGCCCCACACTAGACTGGAATCATATTGGCATCAGTGGGGGTGGTGGAAGGGTGGAATCTGGTTGAGTGGAGCTTCTCAGACATCCCTCTCTGATGGTTGCTTTGGCTCCACTGAGTGCAAAAGGGTAGGATTTCATTTCTCCCTCCTCTCCTTCACGGCAATTCTCCTGGAATACTGGTGTCAGGGTGTGAGAAAGTCAGATTGGGCATTCTTCCCGATCCTGATGACACCTTTCACTCATGACCCAGATTTTCTTCTGGGCCAACTGGACCCGGCTTTTAAAGCATGGGAGACTGAGTGCCCAAACACTCTAGGGGAGATGTTTGTGGAGGGAACTGTGATTACTATGGAGGACTTGATGGAAAACTGGAACCTAGAACGGCATGATCACTATTGAGTAATGCAGCTCCGACACTGGGCGGGTTCCAGGGAGGTGGGATGGTAAACACACCATTAGAGAAAATGTTTGCAAACCACATCATACAAAAAGGCATCACCTGGCTCCAACGTTCCCTATTGGATCTGTACACGAAACCCAAACATACATACATCACATAATGGGAGCAGGACATTGGGAGGGAGATTGGGGAGGAGTCAGGTCAAATTCTGGCTTAGGGCAGTGAAGGCCTCCATCAGTGTAACTCATAAGGAGAATGCGTATAAACTGCTGACGAGATGGTATCTGTCACCCACTCGGCTTCACACCATTTCCGGAAGCTTTGCTAGAAGGGATGTGGAGAGAGGGGCACCTTCATTCACATACCCACATACAGACATCCTGGGGGGATATTTTAACACCTGCTTGTCACATCACGGTTACCCAGCTACCCCTTGATCCTCTTGTGATACGTTTCGGTGACGACTCTATACACGGCTTCTTCAGGCTGCCAGAATGTTTCTAGTTCATGTATAGAAGCAACAAACAACATCAACTTTACATCTCTGGTGGGGCAAAATTTGGTTGAATTATGCAGTGGAAAAACTTTCGGTCATTATTCATGGAACACAGGCAAAATTTAACAAAGTATGGAGAGCGTTTCAAACGTACATGTCAAGAGACTGGGTGGTGGGCCTACAGGCCACTTGTCCACCTGAATTGATTTGCATTGCCGGTCACAACATCAGCACACCGGGGATCCGGGAACCACCATATAGCACTGACTTACAATTAGCTACATAATCAGAGTTATGTTTGTGGGGGAGGGTGCGTGGAGGACACGAAGAGTTCTTGTTTGAGGGGAGAGGGGGTGATGACAATTGCATTGCAGGTTTTTGTAAAAAGAGCTATGTTGACCTTGTTGCTGTGGGGAGTGCTGTACCTCTGCGGGAAAAAAAGCAATGAATAAAGTGTTAAATGCTCCCCATTAGTTTCATACGATACTGGGATAATATTGCAAAGGAGTAAAGGGATTTAGGACCGCAAACTCGAACCTTTGCGATTTTTAGGCCATAGTACATGCTGTCATTTCCTCTCGTTGGTCTGTCTTAAAAGTGCAAATAACTTTGTGAATTAGTCCCAAAGTATTTACCACACCTCTAATTCAAATTATAAAATACAATTTAGGTCATTGTTCTTGAAAAGAATTACAGCTTGCTTGCCTACCTTTGTGAGTTTTGGTGCATCAAAAGGAGAGCTTGAAGAAGATCTTTTTTTTCATTCTGGCTGATCAGCTTCTGCCTAGCAAAGAAGGAATAAACAAGTGGAAGGCAGCCAGTTTTCTCACTCCCAAACACAAACCGCTGCAAACTTACAAACTGTCCTCCGCTAATCAGAATGGAGCTCTGCTTTTAGACACTTCCAGTTGGCTAATGGTAGTCCATTTTTTAAACAATTTAGCTGCTCTCGCCACCTTTTGTGGTTTAATAGCTCGGGGACATGCTGTATCTCTGAACATAAGCGTTTTTTCCTGGTCTGTGTGTGGGGTTCATCCTTTATTGTGGTCTGCCAGAGAAGGGGATTGAGGCATTCTTCTTTTGCCCTGATCATAGACATACTTAAAAATCATGAAAAAGCAAGATTCCACATATTTTGCATTTCTGCTGAATATTTTGACCACCCCTAATCGTAAGTGTAATTTTCTAAAGAAAGATGTATTCATGCGTTTTGTTTTTTTAAACCTATTTTGTTATCTTGTCCTCCAGGTTTCCGCTCCATAACAAAGAGCGTCTTCAGCAATGGCTGATTAATATGAACAGGGAGAAGATGGTACCCACCAAACACCAGCACTTGTGTAGTGAGCACTTCACTTCATCTTGCTTTGAATGGAGGTGGGGTGTCCGCTACTTAAAGTCAGATGCAGTGCCCACTATCTTTCAGCACACTGGGAACAGTCTGGTAAGTCTGGACAGCTGAATTTTAGCCAAACTAAATTTCTGCAGAGTGATAGACTTATTAAGCATACAGTATAGTTATTTGTAATTATATTTCTCTTGATGGGGTGATTACATCTGATGCCAGTACCTATGGATTAGGTGCTGTTTTCTCACAAATGCAGAATGGTGAATAGGTAGTAATTGCCTGTACCTCATGTATATAGTATCGGACACTGAACAATGTTACTATATCATTGAAGAGAAACATTGGCAGTGTTCTGAGCTGCAAGACATTTTAGAAAATATGTCCTGGGCATACCATTCACAACGAGAAGTGACCAAAAGCCTTTGATCCATGTGTTATCTCCCAAAGGTTCTAGAGTTATTTCTCCAAGAATTGCTAGATCATTAACCGACAAGGAAGAGTTTAATTATACAATGCAATATGTGTCAGCGGATAAGAATGTTTTTGCCTGTCAAGGATTAAAGTTAATAGTAACTTATGTAATGATTCTGGAGATGATTTACAAGAGTATGCATGGGTGACAGCAATGGAGTTCATAGACATGAAAACTAGAACAATCAAGGAATGGAAAGATGCAGTAGATACGATATTGAATTAGTTTTCTTTAGTATATGGATCATGAAAGGTTGACCTTCACATGTGAATGGTTGGCAGGGTTACATGAATGGCAAGGATAAACTCAATGAGGATTAATGGGGTGTTAGTGGGGGTGCAAAATGAATGCTCCCTGTAGATATTAGAATTGAAGTTGTTGACTTTGCTCCTCAGGGCCACCTAGGCAGAAATAAAATTAAAAGTAGGATTAGTGAGTCGTTCTGATGTCTTGGGATGGATAAAGATGTGGAGAAATTGGTAAAAGAATATTTATGAACCACTAGTGACAAAATACTCCAAGCAGGCCTACAACCTCTATAAATTGTGCATTATCGAATGAGTAAATGGGTTAGGTTAGCCATGGATAAGATGGGTCCCGAGGATGTCATAGGAATTCATAATAGATTTATCGATTTGTTCTGATGACAGTTGATTTCTATTCCAAATAGTTTGAACTATAGTTTGTTGGAGAAGTGACAAATATAACAGTGCGGGTTATCCTGAAGACATGGTGCCAGACAATAGTCCACCGTTTTGTTCTGCAGAAGGGGAAGAATATTTTACAAAGACTAATATAGTACATTCCATAACAGTTGTGTACTATCCCAGGGTTAATCATCTAGTTGAGAGGATCAACAGTATAATTAGGAAAGGCATTCAGATGGATGTGGCATATAGCAGGCCTGTTGTGGATTATGGGAAGCAGGTGATGTGGGCTGAGAACAAGTGAATATTGCACAACAGGTCAATCACTATTTAAATTATTGAGAAGAAAGAAACCCAACCTGACTGTCTCCAGGAATAAGAGTAATGAGGAGGTCGAACTTGATAAAGACAAATTAAAAATACGTTTTAATCAAACAAGAGTTATATAAAAGCAATGTCGATAACATTTTAAGGACAACGAATTTTATGGTGAGAGTAGGCCAAAGTGTAAAGATGAAAATACTGTGAAGTGTTCACAAGGGTAAATCTAAGTTAATTTTGTTCCAGAGGCCGTAAAAAAAGTGGGAAAGTATTATAGGGAGTTATATGGAGTGTAAATGGATTGGGTAAGTTAGACAAGGAAGAGAAATATGGATACATTCAAACTTAAAAGGCCATGTTAGGACGTAGGAGAGCAGATGATGAAATGATTAATGGTAGAATAGAGACTAGATTGCCTTCTAAATTCATGGACTTTGTGTATAGATAACTTCAATCCATCAACCCATTTTTAAGTATCCACTTTTCTCTATTATCAATCGAATGTGCACATATACTTTGCATATGTTTGGCCTATAGAATTATCTCCATGCTCGTTTTAAGTATATACTTTTTATATATTTGATAAGATAGAATGCTGCACATACCTGTGTTTGAGCTTATTGTGTTATTGTCATGTGCTAATTTTATATTTGCAGTTTGTGTTCTGTTTCATAAGAAAAGTAAACATGAAGCTTTCTTATCTGCTCATAGAATGTAAAATACCAAGTTATGGAATTCTCCCATGTAATCTTATGTGGAGTTTGTTTGGAATGAGGGCCAGTTGCTGCACTGGCTAGTCTAGGAAGCACTGGAAGTTAACATAATGTCTCTTTATTAATTTGTGCGTGCTATTCTCTTCAGCGACTGTGGGAATGAATATTACACTATGGCAGTCAAACTGATCACCAAGTACACTGTTTACACATACGACTCTCAGGGTGGCGGAACAAACAGTCCAAGCCTTCTCAGGGAGTTAGTATTGAGAAAAGAATCTCAGCACTCAAATCACCCTATAAAACAAAATAGTTACTGTCCATCTTTATGGGAAAGAGAAGGAGTTCATTATCCGCTATGAATTGCTATACAAAAAAGGTATAAACAAGGGCACAGGGTTGTAAGGAGGTTTTACAAGGAAAGACACAATGTAATTGATACGGTAAAATGGTAGGTTCAGGCTTGCAGTGAAAGCATAAGCACATTACTGTATTTTTGACTCGTAGGTTAGTCTCTTTGGGGTCTCCATTGCAGTTCAGATAGCAGTTGTTCGCCAGTCTCATATTAGTCCCTTATGTCCGCAAAGGCCCAAAGCATTTGAGGTTTACTTGCTGTGGTGGCTGCAGGACACCAGTGCAAAGACCTTGCCATAGTGTACTGTGTTTTTTTTTTAACCTTAATTTCTCCAAAACCACTAAAAGGATTTACACCAAAACATAAAAAGCACTCTTTCTGGACCAAAATCTAACTTTTTTGCCAAATTTGGTGTAAATCTGTTCAGCAGCTTTGACTGTAGCTGTGTGTAAAGTTCCTATGAAAAAATGAATGGGGAAAATGTGTTTTGGGACCCCCCTTTTTCTCAGCTCCCGCTTTACAGATCACCCTGTGTAAACTAGACAAAAAGTAGCACTTTTTTGAAGAGTTTTGTGAATGTTTTCTGAGCTCAATCTAGTATAGCTGTGGCACTGAGCAGGAAGGCTTACTCAGAGGAACTAGTGTAAAGCATTTGAACAGCACCAAAACAATTGCAGAAGAAATCAACACAACACTCGAGAAACCCAACACCAATTTATAAAAATAGACTGTATTTTTATAAGAATTTAGACACCACACAGAACAAGATCCACCAGAGCATTCCAGAGGTATAGATTTCACAAGTAATAATAATTCAAAGCATTTTCACTCAATCGCGTACAAGCTTTGGCAAATTCTACGAATTTGACATTTAGAAACCTTTTCAAGGTAAACTGGGGTAAGTGTCAATTTGGTTGGGTAGAAGTACTTGGGGCGATAAACTCCAGCAGGAAGCTAGTCAGGGGGACCAGCAAGGTCCTTATAAACGGTTACCTCCACAGAAGAGCACAGAAAGGCTTCAAGCAGTTCCAGGCACTTTATCTGTGTTGTGTGTTGCAATCAATTCCTTTGGAGTGACCCTGATTGAAGAGATAAAGGATGTTGAAGATGCTCTCAGGATGCAATGCTAACGACCAGGATCTGCCTGCAGGTGCTCCTCAGTCTGCGAAGTTGGTGTGGGGCTCTTGGTTGCAGGGTCGTTGTCCCACAATGTACTCTCTGGTTTGGCTGAAGTCCAGTCACCACTGGACTACCAGTCGCCCAGTGTCGTCGTCACAGGCCAGTCCTTCCTTGGTTTGATAACTCGTCTTCTGAGGGGCCCAGCAACTCTCAAAGGGCCCGATCAACAAAAGTAATCTGAGACAAAATCCTAACTTTACAACTTTCGGTATTCACAAAAGGCATGATGGAGTAGTAGAGTTAAGATTTTGTCTGAAGACCAAAACATAAGACAAACTTAAGAATAAATCCTAACTTTACTACTCCTAAATTGCTTTTGTGAATACCGAAAGTCATAAAGTTAGGATTTTGTCTCAGATTACTTTTGTGAATTGGGCCCTAAGAGCATTGCGGGCTCCAAACTCTGGTGCAACCCTGTGCGTTGGGTCTTAGTCCTTGGTGCTGCACGGCAGAGTGGTAGTGACTTGAAGACTTTGGGCTACCAGCTTGCCCCAGCAGGCTTCTCAGCTGTTGTGTCCCAGGTGGCCAGCCAGTTGGCCCTTGAAGTCTCTTGGCTTTGCTGGACTCGGGAGACAACTTCTCCTTGAGCAGGACAAGGCGGGCACAGTCCCTTCCTTCGCTAGCCATCAGGTGCAGTCTTCTTTTGTGCAGCCTCTCTCTGCTGGTCTCTCGATGCAGCAGGGCAGTCCTTCTTTGGTCCTTCTTCCAGGTCCATTGAGATCTGTGTTCTGGGTGCCAGGGGTACCCTATTTATTTTCAGAAACTGGCCTCAAGGTAGGATGCAGGTGGTAGCCAATGGGCTAACAAGTTTCCTCCCTCCTAATGACCACCTCCTGGGTACATCATTCGGCCCACTATCAACATGACAAGACCCCTATCTCGACCAGCTGAGCTCCCTAGGCCTCCCCCAGAGGTGTGGCTACCAAGGAGCTACACACTCCTTGAAAAACCAGTTTGACAACTGGCTTCTCCTCTCCTGTCCCCAGTGTGAGCATGTCTGCGTAAACAATAGAGCGCCCCTCTCCTGAGTGCTACCCATTTGCCCTTCAAAGGCAGCTTCTTCCTTTGAAGCTCGCCTTTTGATCTAACACCAATGTGGCTTCCTACAGAAAGGAGGTAATGCCCCTCTCCCATGAAGGACCCTATTTTGCCCTTAGCACATCTAATTTATATTATGGTGCTGCACACTGTCCTGCTTTCCATATGAGATGTACACCAGATTTCCTTTTTTCAAAAACTGTCATGGGTTCTAAGGTTGTGGTGAAATAATCTTTGCCAAAATTGTAGTTGCCTCTCTCAATAAAGATCAGGAAACCATTGTGTAGAGAAGAGGTTTATGCTGTAGCACCTGAACCCTTGGTATCGTCAGGGTAACTGCCAACACATAGAACCCTGACAACAAACCTCCGCAAAACATTCTACATTATTTACCAGAAAGTTGATATGTCATGGTATGACATATCATGAGATCACAACCTCCCCAAACATTCTACATTATTTACCAGAATGTTGATATGTCATGGTATGACATATCATGACATCACCTCTCCCTGGTACCATATACTATGAACTTAAAGTAAGTCAGGTTATGCCAACTGAGGACTATCCAATTAAACAAACACCATTTTAAAGGCCAGAGCTCATGCAGTCCTGTTTGGCAGGGCTCAGGGCATTTCAGAGTCATTAAACCAGTACCTAGTAGTCAAAATGGGGGCAAAAAGTGTCTGTGTGATGGGGGTAAACCGTAGACATGCAAAAAAAACACACACACACGTTATAGTTAGGGCAACTGTTTCATAGGAATAGCTTTTTTTGTCTTGCGAATAACTTTGGCACCATTTGACGAATCTCCATGAAACTGTCCAAAAGTTGCCACTTTTTGACTAGTTTGTGCATGGAAAGGTTCGAAGTGATCTGCAAAGTGGGGGCTGAGAAAAAAGGGTTCCAAAATGCAAAATCTGCATGCATTTTCCATAGAACTGTTTAAGACAGGCTACAGCAAAAACTGCTGAACATAATTACACCGAATATGGGAGGAAGCTAGATCTTGGCCCGCACGTTGTGCTTTTTGTGATTTGGTGTAAATCTGTTCAGTAGTTTTAGGGATCTTTATTTCTCTTGGACCATCTCGCTCCCACGGAAGACTCCTGTGGGATCGGGAAAAAAAAAAAAATAGAAAAATAAAGCAAAATGGCATCTTGACCACATTTACTGTGTTTATTCCCCGGGTAGCTCACCCTGCGGGCTATATTCATAAACAGGCCCATTGGGGCCCACTTCTGGCACCAAAATTTGTTTGTGGGAAAGGGGGCTGGACGGCCCCCTACCTGAGCCTCCAGAGGTCCCAGGGAGCCCACCCCCGCAGCCGTAATTAGTTTGAGGGGAGGGGGAAGTGCGGCCCCCCTGCCCGAGCCACTAAAGGCCCTGGGGAGCCCACTCCTGGGGTCAAAATGTAACAAAACTGAGAGGGGGACCAGACGGCACCTCTCCCCTTTTCTTAAATAAGTGACTCTGGGGGATGGGGATCAGTGTGGGCCTAGCAAGGCTCGAGGGGAATGGCTGTGTGGCCCCCTTCCCTTTATGTAAAAAGGCCCTGGGGATGGGGTCCCCCGGGGCCTAATAAGGCTCAAAGAAAGGAGCTATGTGTCCCCCTGCTATTTCATCAAATAAAAAGGCGATGAGGGATGGGGTCCACAAGGCCTGATATAGCTCTGAGAGTGGAATATATATATTCACTTAAAAAAACTAAGGCCAATTGACTTTATAGTTAGGTGTGATTAAAAAAAACTTAGAAATTGACTGACAAACAAAAGGTGAAAGTAATGTTAAAGTTAGGTGAATATGTCGGTAACAATATTAACATTTTGAACTGAAACCCCCCCGCCCCACAGAAATGCACCAGTTCTAGTTAGCAGAGCTAACTATAACTTGCACCCCTGCCATGCACTGCTTATGACCTGCCCTATTACATCACTCATGACATGTTCTATGACATCATTTATAATCTTCATTGTAATCATGAGATTGTCCAAAGATTTGAAGTATCAAAGGTTCAGATTATTTGAAGCAGCTGAAGAATGAACCCCAATGCATTTCGGGTATTAAATTACCCTTCATCAGGAGGAGAGATCCTGAAAAGACGTAAAAGTAGGAGTAAATTGAAACGACAGTTTAAAACAAACTAACGTTAGTCGGGTTGGTGCCTTGAAGCTGTAAAACGTGATTGTGTGGATTAATAAAAAAGGAAAATAACCCGTTGAATCAAGGGCAAAAAGAATGTCGACTGCCCATGTCAGAAAACACCAATGTGCTGCCAACTGATAAAACCGTTTAGTTTATCCACGTATTGAGGTGTCACCCTATGTTGCGATGGTTTGGAAAAGTGTGAAAGAAGATATAACACCAGTAGCCCAAAATGGTTAAACTCAGTATGAGTTTACGTGCAAAGTAACAAGTGTGCCCGAAATTAAAGAAAGCATACCTTGATGTGAATGAGGACAGCGTTCCGCGTGCTCCCATGAGTTTGTGAAGGTTTGCACGGCGGGCACCGGCAGCTGTCGTTATAAACAGTGAGAAGGGAAAGTGTACTGTGAGTCATGCTTGTGGCGGCCATGTTGGAATGGGTAAAAGTCAGTGATCACAAAGGTGACTACGATGTTTCAAAACAATAATAACGATGTTGAAAAAGAATATGGGTAAAGAAAGTTGATCGTGGTAATCACACGACCATGTGTGTGCCTCGATGTCAACAGGGATAGGTGTTGCATGTAGATTAACGTGGCGGCCATGTGTTGCCATGGTAGCGAATACTAAACATGTTACTGTACGTGGCGGCCATATTAAGATAGGTAAATGTCTGATAACCAGAAAAAATGGAAAGTGACACAGAATTAAAAACTGGAAGTGATGAAGAATGAAGTAGAAAACGTGTATGAGAATAACACAGAGAAAAGCAAGGCAGAAGTATGAATAGAATATAAAAAATGGTAGATGAAAAATAAGAGATAAGGTTTGAGACGAATAAATGATACATTACTCAAGGTGATTATAGATGTAAATAAAAATATTAAAACCTGTTACATGAAAAAATGAAAGATGGTCGAACGAAAAGTTCAAGGCTGAAAATAAAGGTTATGGAGAGGAAACTAGGATGAAAATGAAACCAAAGCACAGTGCAATGGACAAAGATGGTTTACATGAAACAACTCGTTTCAATTTACTCCTACGTCTTTTCAGGATCTCTCCTCCTGATGAAGGGTAATTTAATACCCGAAATGCATTGGGGTTCATTCTTCAGCTGCTTCAAATAATCTGAATCTTTGATACTTCAAATCTTTGGACAATCTCATGATTACAATGAAGATTATTCCATGATGAACCATTAACAATAAAATATTGATTTTCAATTTTCTTCAAACTTTTGGCTTACTTTGGATTTGCGACGGCGTCGCCCACAAGTGGTTGTGCTTTAGGAGGGACACCACCCAGCTCTGAGTGGTGCAACTGGTGCATTTATCATTACGTCTTGGTTTAGAGGACAACTCCTCCCAGCACGCCCAGAACATTTTGATATTCTATACCATTAAAATAAAATTGAATTTTTTTTTTTCGAACTGGTGTGCGTGGTATATCACATAATGACATCATTTATGAGATCACCGATTACATCATTGATTACATCATCCAAGGTCCTTTTGCACACATTGCTCTATAAACTAGTGTGGCATTAAAGGCCTGTATGTAAGAACAAAATAGCTCAGAATAATATGAAGCATCATTAATGCCACCACAGATAAAACTCCCTTGGGTGTAGCACGCATGTGTTATGTGCAACATTGACCATACCTTTCATGGATAGCCTAGTTTGCATTAATAATCAACCACAGATATACGGAAAACTGTTATTTCACACAATGTTCAATCTTTACACAAGTGTTCAGGGAAAGTCAAGTCCCTCAAAATTCTCAACATGTCTTCCAAAATTAATCACCTACTGTGGACAACCTTTATCTGTAGCAAACGCCTCACAGTCACTGAACCTACATTGGGAAATTATGTTGATAAGAGTAGAAAAGGGGGTATTTTAAACAATGTTTAATTCATAGAGATAGTGCAGACCGTGAAACTCATGAGAAATAGACCAAAAAATATTGAAAAGTACCTACTAAGAACAGTATACATTCTATGCAAACCCTGTTCAAAGAGACACTATTCGCTTTAAATAACTATTGCATGAAAGTGCTAATGGTCATACTACCTGCAGCCTTCATATTGTGCTGTAAACTTTACAGATACACCATCTTCAAAAGCTAAACAAGCATAAGTACATAGGTTAGTACACGGTCAACACGATATTCTATGTTATGTAGAAATGGGCATGCTGATCTGATTCTGTCTAATAACTCTAGGCAGCTTACAATACTTAGTATCTAATATGTAGAACCTGTGCCCTGTGGAAAACTATTTCTACAGAACCAAAAAGCTTGTGTGGTACATACTGGACACAAGTTGTCAACTGTCAACTGCGCTCCGATTTGCTCATCAATACAAAGATTTGTAACGTATCCAATACCTCTACACATCTGTGATGCATTAGAAGCACATCTATTTTGTAAACACTTTCACCCAGTACCTGGACACAGGCTGTACCAAATTAGTTAGAAAAGTAATATGGTAGCAACCCGCCATTATGTAAACTATGAAGCAAACTACAACACTCATTGGATGGTGTCATTTGAGATGACATCAGTGATGCCATTAATTATGTCATAGAACGACATGAGTGATGTAATATGTGAGGTAATAAGCCGTGCATGGCGGTGGCGCCAGTTTTATTTAGCTCTGCTAACTGTAACTGTGAATTTCTGTGTTTTCTTTTATTAGTTTATAACAAGTTTGTCATTGACATATATTCACCTAACTATAACGTTACTTTAACCTTTGTTTTTTCCGTGAATAGAGATATAGTGTAAAAACTCACATTGCACCAGTAGTGCCTGGCCCTGAATGGGGCTACATATTGTGTGAATGTGCACATTATAGAAGAGAAGAAAGGTTTCACTCACAGGCAGGTAAGTAAGCCAGAGGCTGAAGTGGAGTGACCCTGTACCCTACACCGTATGCTGAGGCCGGCACCAAAATGTCAATGACAAGGCCGCAGACCAATAGATGATTTAAAAAAAATCCCATTTAAATATGTATAGTAGACTAAATAAGTATTGAAAAAGACAATAGGCCTGGTGTTGGTTGCCAAGCGTTTCGCTTTGTCCATGCTTGTTTTGTTATGTTTTTGTAAAACTTGATTTTTGGGGGGAGCCTCCCTGGCCTTTATAGAAAATAAAACATTGGCTAAAACAAAAATATTTTTTGGGGTCTGAAAAGGTACGCTTTGGCATAATAGTTCCTGGCTTTGAATGGAACGACTGTGTGCGGAAGTGCTTCTTAGCTCAAAGCATAAATAAAGTAAGAATATCCTGGGCAATGAAGATAAGTTCTGAATGCACGTCTCAGGATTATATTTAGTCATTTTTTGTATGTATATTTTCTCATCTAAGTTAGACACACTTTTGGAAATAATTTAAAACTGAAAGACACTTGGGACAAAGAGCTATTCCTCAGTTTAGTAACTTGTAAAATCGTTCTTGTTTGTTTGCAGAAGAGAAAGAACGTATCAAAAATGGGAGTTCGAAAAAAATTGATGATTGACAGCAGCATTGCTTGCAATTCTCCAGCACCGCAAGCCGTCCTTGTTCGCTCTTTGTCGGAGATTCAGGACTTAAAAACACTTGCATTCTCCATTGACCCATGCCAGTCTTCAACGTCGCTATCCATTGGAGGGACCCAGGACTTCGCCAAGGATTCAGATGTCCATAGAGTCTCAGCTCCTATTGGATCTGTGAATTTATTGCCAGTAATACAAATTGTTGAACCTTTTCAAGGTGTATCTTTTTCATCGAACACCAAAACTGATATTATTACAGCACCTGAACATACATCAGGTCTGGCAACTGCTCATGCAGTTGCAGTGAAACAGTTAGACATTGATGTAGAATGGTCCCATGAGGCACCCGAGGATTCGTTAGTGGTGGCATCTGAGGAGAATCTGGAAGGTTTGCCTGTGTCCTATGAATGTACAGCCCCTACAGGAGATAATGAGTGCTCTACTACATTGGTTCTCGAAGAAGCACCTGCAACATACTCAGTGGATGAAATAAACTGGCCTGGGGCACTGATGATCAAAAATGTCTCCATAAATCCATCAACTGAAACGGATGTGTCTGCATTAACTTCAGCAACGGCTCAGCAGTTACAGCCACAGCTAGGAGTAACAGCCCCTGAAGTTCCCCCTGTCCAAACTGATGCAGTCACTCTTGTCACTGTGCTTCCAGAGACTGTGTTATCTTCTGCTATTTCTGCACCAATTGTCTCTACTCTGCCAATTGTGTCCAATCATGCAAACACATTATCACCTGGCTCTTTTCAGTCCACTGACTCAAAGGTTGCTGCAAGCTTGGAGGAAAGTCAATTGGAAAATTTGGATGAAACGACATTGCCACTACATCTGGGGAGCAGCGTTACCAATGAGCAGCTTGTTGCCTTAGCCGTGAGCCTCCAGAAGAAAGTGAAATTACTCCAGCAAAGACACAGACGGCATCGCGCCAAAATAAAATCTCTGGAACGCATTGTGGAGGAACTCAAGAAAGAGAACTTGATTTCAGAGGAGAAGTTGAAAATGTTGGAAACGGTACAGTATATTAAACTCTGAGTTAGATGGGATTTCTAATTCTCTAGAACATGTGAAATGTATAAATGCGTCACATAAACAGAGAAATCAGTCTTTGCCTTTTAAAAGTACTTGCGTTTTTAAAAGAGCTGTACATAGTGTAGTTCTGCACACTTATGTTAGTCTTTTAGTTTCGAAATCCAAGATTAATTGTTTTGCTTAACTCTTCCAATCACATTTCACATCTCAAATCCTGGAGAGAAACATGAGCGAAACTTCTGCAAGGTGCACTTAAGTAGAACAGCATTTCTTTCTAAAGAATTCTGGGGCAGATGTATGAAGGCCCCATTTTCCAATTTTCTAATTGCGAATCCTTGAAATTCGCAAATGGGAAAGCGCAAAACGGCATGCATGAAAGTGTGTTGAACACTTTCTGCGATTCCTAGGGGATTGCAAATGACCCATTTCATGACTATTAATGAGGTAGGTCGCAATTTGCGACCCCCTAGGAATCGCAAAAATCACAGGGATGGTGGCAGACCACCATGTTCGTGATTGCTTTTCAATAAAGCAATCTTTATTTTTGTAAAGCAGCTCGTTTTCCTTAAAGAAAAAACGCATGCTTTACAAAAAAAGAAAAAGAAAAGTTTTCCTTTCATTTTTTAAGAGCAGGCAGCGGTTCGTGGGTCCACGGCTTGCTCTTAAAAATGCTTTTACAAACATTCACAAAAGGGAAGGTGTCCTTGGGGACCCCTGCCCTTTTGCGAATGGGTTACCACCTACTTGAAGTAGGTGGTAAAATGTGAATGTTTTGAGACCCCATTTTGGTTGCAAAACATTAATGCATAACGATGAAATTCGGTATTAGGAAGGGACGCCCTAAACACGCCCCTTCCTAATACCGAATCGCAAACCCAAATTGCGATTCGGTAACATGTTACCGAATCGCAATTTGAGTTTGATACATGTGAAAACCCTTTTTTGCCGTTTGCTAACGCAAAAATGGTTGATACACGTGGCCCTCTATGAGATCAATCTTCAATGCGCCTAAATAATGAATAATGATGTCATCTTTGAATCTGTGAATTTTCCGGCTGTACATTGCCACACTTACTGCCCTTCCTGGACATGCCTTTGGAATACCATAAATTGTTACGGGCGTTCGCCACAATTTCCTCAATTGGTTTTCCGAACTACAAATATAAACCATCCTGCGCAATTAAATGACTTCAGTTATTGCCACTGAACTTACTCAATTTTAGAGCATATAGGTTATTACCTAATCACATTCTAGGAACTCCCCTTCTTTAGGTGATCCAGGACCCCACTTTCTTCACTAACAGGACAAACAGCGAGTGTTGGAGCCCATATATAAGAGAAGATTCCCTAAAGCATTAGTGCAAATAAATCATTTACACTGATTCCACAATGAAACAAGTGTTTTATTCTTCAAATGTTTGTGAAAAACCTTGTGAAAATTGTAGTTTTGGTAATAATTATACAGAATATTCCATAGTCATAAGTTTGGCCAAAACTGAGAAGCTTGTTGCCTATACAATACAACAATTTGTCCAGCTAGAAATGTTGGGCAATAACAACTCACCAATACAAATTGATAATCGTGTGCAAAAAAAGTTATCTTTTTTGTTCTCTGCGAATCTGAAGTCCATTAGAGGTTCAACAAATAGCTGTTAGGGCTACAATACCTTGAGATCTATTTGTAGGCATTGTGAGCAACACAGATCTTATCATTCAGTCACTCATTTATTCCTATTTATGTGTTGATTCTTCTCTGCATGTGATGAAGTAAATTATTGATTCAGAGCCATTCCACATCAAATGATGATCACATCATCTGTGTCACTGCTAAGATTGCCTTCAAGAGTGCCAATTGAGAACAAGTAAAAGAAGTTTTTAGCAGAACCATAGACTGATTTCATGTTGGCCACTTGAGTGCCACATTCGATCACTACCAGCAGGATTTGTCCACTTTGTTTAACCATCCTGCACCACCACTCCAAAAGGTCAATTTTTGCAGCTCAGTCCTTATAAAGGCAAGTGAAATTTACAAAGGAGCGGAACCAGCGGTTGTGTTACCTCACAAAAAGAAATCTGCTTTCTTGGCTTTTCAGTTTCCAAACATTTGCCTCTAGTGTGGTTTGATATGTGTTGCCTTGTCCGCATATTTAGTAGAAGGTGCAGCTTTAACTGCTAGTTTTTGTTTTATTTGGCTACTAGCATGGTTTACTCCATTAGTGTCCAAGTAACCTAAAATTCACTTTAAATGAGATATACCTATGAAATTGCAAATTAGACCTGCCCATTTATAGTGAAGTGTAAGGAGAGACTTTGTAGTGGGAAACCTTTTGATATGTGGAGCCTTGGTGGTAAGCCCAACTCCATCCCTGTTGGAGGGGGTGCTGGCCCCAGAACGACTGTGGTGTAGCTTAGTGGGTGAGTGCTCATTTCTCTAAACACACACCTGACTCACGCAAGCTGCCCCCAAGGGTAAAAGGACAGTGCCATCTTTGAGTTTTCTTAGATTGGTGCAATGTGGGCTAGTTTGCAGCAAGAGAAACAGGATGTGCTGCAAAAGTGGGGAGAGTTGCCCCCAGACCTTCCTTTTTCCCCATTTGTTAGGAAGTGTCTAAGAGTCACCCCCACCCACTGGCTAGTAAAAAAAACTTACAAAGCTGGCACCTCACTCACAGCTACTCAGAAAACCTTCTAGACCTCTTGAAGTTCAGAAGAGTGTTGGACTGCAGTCAATGATATGTGCAGACTAGAAAGTCTGGACCTGCTCTCACTTGTACCGAGGACTGAGAAGTGGACTCAAGGGGTCAGTTGACTCACCCCTTATGTGCCTACAGGAACACGACAAGCTGTGAAAAGCATTTTCCTTGAAGTGACCAGAACTACTGGACCTTGACTGGACCCTGCTGGTTGCCTCTGCTGGAGTGAGTCCTGGTCCTTATATGCTGCCCCTGAGGTCCTGGAAGCCTTATCAGTGACCCAGAGGAGCTTCTCCCGAGACTCTGAAAGGTTAGGGCTTCAGGACCTCCTGCACGTCGGTGGGACCTCACATCAAAGATGTCCTATTTAGATGCAAGTTTGTCAGATAGAGTTTCAGGCTTGCCGTGATGGAGGATTTTGAGCTCCATACGGAATACTATGTCAGAAGGTAAAATCTTTGGCCAGGATAAACCTGCTTGGTGTATCCGGCTCACACTCCATCAGAGTTGGCTGAAATTGTGTCTAGGTCCCAGTCTACTGCGCTGATAGACTTTTATTGGCACTTTGTGCTTTTTATGCCATTGTCACTTAAATCTTTGAAAAGTATTTTATACTGTTCCACTTATTGAAATTTCTTTTAATTTACTGTCATTTGTTTGCTAAAATGTACTCTATTTTTCTAATGTGGTTTGGGATTTTTATTGTTTGATGTTTTTACTATATTACTGTTTTAATACTGCATAAATACTTTACATATTACCCTAAGTTAAACCGGTTTGCTTTGTGCCACAGCTACGGGGTAGTTGAGCTCCGGTTAGAGTAATTACTTTTGAGGTTCACCTTCACAAGTTAGTGTTATTTTTCCTTTAGGTGGGCAGCCGCTCAGTCTAAATAATGCACTTTTTTACAGTGGCCACCTTAGAAAAATAAGATTGGTAAAACCAATAGGTCTTGGCCCAATGTTGTGGGCAAATCATTTTGGCTCTGCCAATCGATGGTGTTGTAGAGCAGAATTGACAGAGCAATACAGTAATCATGAAGCACTCTCAATCTATATGATTCATCTTTCTGTATGTTTCATGTGGAATCCATGCCTTAAATTCTCTTTGCTTAAAGCCATTGTGTGATATGTCACGGTAGACGTATTTTAAAATTCAGTTGCAGAAACAGACATTTAATGGCTGAATGCCTTGAAAGAATAATTCCCTACAAGTCTTTTTGTTGTGCTTTGTTCGAGGTATCGATAAGTTGTCATGTAAGTGGAATGCAGCATTTAGCTAATCAGAGTTCATGTACAAACGTGTTATGATGACTGACTGCTTTGCTGTTTCAGGCATGTTTACAGTCCAACATGGAAGTTCATGAAACAGGGGGTACTGTCGCCATCCTCTGCCAGAGCAAGGAGGACACATTGTCCTATGATGTGCAGCAGCAGGAATCCGAATGTGAAGCCATAATCCACCTGGAAGACAACACAACGGATGAAGCAAACTCTCTTTCTCTGATCACATGTTAAATATTGCACTTAAATGTTACCGACAAATTTAATTCAGGGAGGAGCATGCTTTTGCTCTGCTAACTGTAGGTAATGGATCATTAAGAAATTCACTACAGTATAAAATACCTATGGTGTTATGGCACTTTATTGCTAGTTTCGTTTCTCTACCTAATATATTTTTCTTCGCAAAATCTGTGTCTTGTGTTTTTCATTTTTAGTTCATACATTAGAGTTGCTTGAGACTAAAACTAAACAATTGCCAAGATATTTTAACTGATACATTACCACATTTATATTTATTTATTTTATTTATAAAGTTTTACATAGCGCATACATAAGATCAAAGGCAACAGAGAGGGAGACAAGTAGGTCAAACAACAATGTGAAAGTGCAGGATAAACAAGAGTACAGAAATATCAGAACGCCACAAACACTAACATGAGCATGAGCATATGTGTGAGGAGGGAGCATCAGAGCATGGCCTCAGGGAGGAGTAGGTGCGTTACAGGTTCAAAGAGTATGCATAAGTAGTGCTTTCACTTCTTTTTTGAAAGAGGGCGTTGATAGTTGATTTATACTGAACTAATACTTCCAACCAGCCCTCAAGATCAGGGCCAAGGAATAGGAGAAGCATTAACCTCTGAGGAAACCCCCTATATCTATGAGGTAGTTCTCACTCCTAAATACTACATCAAGGGCTTGCGTGATATCTTGAACAGGAGCAATATCCTTTGCCTATTTAAACATGTAGCATCCCTTGCACAAGCTTTTTTTTCCAGATGATTTGGAATGGGTCAGATTCTTGAAACTCCATGGGATACCCATGGTGACTCGACCCTAGTGGGATTTCGCCAACAGCAACTTCGACTTGCAGTTCTGGGAGAATCGTAACAGCTAGTAAATTAGGGCATAGATGCTCAGCCACACGTCCTTACTCAAATCCATTGGGAAAAAGGGCCCCCCTCAGTTCTGCGGGGCACTAACAGTATTAAAGTTTAAGGGGCAGCAATGTAGGCCTCTGACAGGTAAAAAGGGGGAGCACAACCCGGGCCACCATCTATTAGCCCAGTTTACTCATTCCAGACTTTCAAGTCTCTAACATCACTGGTACGTGTTTATTGAGCTGCTACAGAATAATCCACAGGCATTGAGGGCAGAGCACACATCACTTTAAATCAGCACTCTTTGCACTTTATCATTTTAATTTTTTTTTTTTAGCTTTTTGCACAGTATATCCCCGTTAAGCGTAGATGATATGGATTGCAAGGGCCACCTTGTCCACCAGCTCACTCAATCTTTGCCAGAAAGTCCAAGTCCACTCACAAGTCCTTAGGACAAGCTAGGCCTCATGCAGGGTTGCACAGTACAGGCCTAACTAGAGGAGACTCGCCTTATTTTATGATATTTAACCATCTCAATAGTAGAAGACGTACACACCAACAGATGGTCTCGTAGATTAAGCTTTTTTTCCACCTGTAAGTGCAAATAACTTTGACTTATGAGCTCATGCGGACCAGGGGACCATTGTTATTCGAATGACTCGAGACTGGTGGCTGGGGGTATGGGGAGCATTTCGCATTTTACTGTAAAGATTTTAAGTAATTGAACGTTCCATAAATAATTATAATTGGTGAACTAACACCATGGTTTTCCTTTTTAGGTCCCTCCCACCGACAGATTTAGCTGCCTGGTCCGAGCTCATGTCATTATACAGCATACATTTACATACACATAACATAATACATACATACATATATCAATAGGGATGAGCCATTCTACCCTTAGAATGCGGGTTGTCACACCTATAATACACATCTGTTTGGCTATTAATACACCTTACACAGGAACAACCCCATACAAACTGTTTTACATTTCACATGGGAAACTGACCCATCCATTTGCTTCACTGTGGATCAAACCTTCCTAGTCACTTCACAAGGAGACCAGACTCACTGTTTGCATCACAAGGAGGCTTTATCCATCCATATACACCTGTGATGGTAAAAGACATTAATACCCTTCACCGGGGGGGTTTACCTATCTATCCGCCTCACAGAGGATCCAAACAACTCTAGTTTACTCTTTGCAGGGTAGGGGGGGGGGGCTAAAAACATACATTTTGACCACGAGGAATCAGACCTGCCCATTCACCTCACATGTGGAACCTAACTATCCAGTAAATTCTCTGGCAGGGAAACAATTCTTTGGACCCGACTCATCTAGTCACTCTGAAAGAGAAACCAGTTCCTCCTTTGACCCAACTTGGGGAGTATACCAATCAATTCACATCATCGAGGTGTAAATCTGTTCCTCACTTCTCAGGGAGGTGCCCCCCTTTCGTTTGCCCCACTCTGGGTATGCAGGCCCTTCAGTGTAGACCTATTCATTTACATTCGAATGGGTACCAGACCTTTCCATTCAATGTAATTGTGATACTTCTAGCAAACAACCACATCGAAGGGGGAGAGGTAGCAAACCTCACGGGGGCCAAATGTACTCAATTGCATCATTTTCCCATTCACATCACGAGGGGCTAGATAAATCTCATCCCCTCATGAGGGGGTGGCATGCCTTTCAATCCAGCTCAATTTCTCTAGTTTTGTTTTGTTATTTACGTAGTGACGTATGGAGTAGGAGGGCACATGGAGCACTGTACATATGATGTGAGTGTACTACACGGAGGATCACATGCATGTGGGGACATTGCAGACAGGCGTGTACATGACATCTAAAGAGACAGATGTGTATAAAAAACGTTTTAGTGCCAATCTGAGAGTAAGCTGGTGAAACGCTGGATCTTGGGATCTTATGGGATGGGTGCAAAGTGGGGAGCAGTCTTAGGTGTGGTGGGGTGTGCATTTTAGATCATAGAAGCACATAAAAAGGCCTATTTGTAGGGACGTTCTCTGTAAGATTTCGGAACTACAAGGCTGGCTGTCGTGAGCTAAGAGATGACTTCTGTAATGTCCATTTTATTCACAAAGGAGCCCAGATTATTTTAATGGACATTCTTCAAAGTCACATAGCAGGCTTTAACGTGGATGCAAATTGAAGGCGGTAGCCTATATGTTTGTTTTTTTGTTGTGATGTAATGAGATTTCCTTTGGTTGTTGAACAAGCCGGTTACCTTATGTAGTGCAGTTTGTAGAGGAAAAAGCAGACCTCACAGGCGTTTCAATCTTCCTTTGAATTTATCTAGGAACGTACTTCATATAAATTAACTTCACAGACTATTAGACTTTTTAGTCTCTCCTATAAGGGGCTAGATGTCTTTTCACTAAGAAGTCTTCACCACTCACCTTTCATAGGTATCAGGTGCTTTCATTGACGTCATGAGGCATAAACCTTCCTTTTTACCATGCATGAAGTGGATACATTTCCCTTCGATGTGGGCCAGGCACATGCATTTACCCCAAAGATGAGAAAAAAACTGTTTCAATTACTGTCCAGAACAATCCTATCCATTTATTTCAAGCAGTTGGATCTGCCAATTTACTTTCCAGGAGGGCAGGCCTACCTATTCACCTCGTGGTAGATACAGATCCTTCCTTTCCTTACATAGACCTATTGGCTTTGGTAATTCTTGATTGTAAAAAGTGAGCCGAAGTCACTGTTCCAATGCTTGTTTCCTATATAGCAAGAAAAACGGATGGGCGACTCTGTTTAAACACTCTTATAGTACCAGCGCAAATAAAATTAGCTTCTGAGAGCTTATCGAAGCTATATCATAACCCCATATGAGGTATTTTTAATTTAAAAAATGTCTTATTTCATTTGGGTCTGGGCCTAAAAAAGAGATCAAGTGAGAAGAAATATTGTCATCCCCAGTATGCAGAGTGCGCGTAGTCTCTCTTCGCTATCGTTGGCTATTTGGTTAGTCGAAGACTCTTTCATAGGAGCCTCTGTGCTGGTCACTTTTGTCAGCTTATTATTTAGTGGCCGATATTCTGCCAGAAGTGTCGTGGAACTTCTGCAACCAGTGAAGTTTCAACTGTGTGACTAACTGGAACGGATTTCTTCTAATTTCACGCCAGTTGCTGCATTTCCAAGGTTTTTTTTTTTTTTTTTTTTTTTGAAACCGTTTATTGCAATCTCAATTATATACAAGTATGGGCCTACAACCTTCCGGCCGGCCGCTAGAGTGACAGGAGCACCTGACAAACTTACAAAAGGGCACTTGGCGTTGCAGAGAAGTAAATCAGGAGGCATCAACGACGTGGGCCACATGACTCTAAGCCCACAATACGGTTTCATTTTATACAAACACAACAACATAGAAAAACCACACCCGCAAGGCAACCCGCAATCGAAAGTAACCGCACGTGCTCCTCAAATGAGGGACCCCGACCATCCACAGGAAGCTAAAGAGGGGGAAGGGAAACAAGTCCAGGACTGGGGGAACTCTGTGCCCGGGGCTGGGGGAGGGGGTCAACTAGGGGGACGGAGCCGGTGAGGCAGCAGGCAGCAGTGGTGGCTCGCAGATACCCCCGCGGTAGGCGTTCCAGGGGCCCCATATTTTCACCCACGCCCCAGGCTTGCCCCTCGCCACATACACCACCTTTTCTCGGAACATGCACCAATCCATATGTTCTTTCCAGGCCGACACCGCCGGGGGCCGCTGGGATCCCCACAGTTGAGCGATGTCACGCTTAGCTATCATATATCCCAGAGTCACCCATCGCGTCTGCGGAACCGAGTAATCAGTTGGTTCCCACACATTCAGCAAGCATCTCCTCGCTTCAGGCAACAGCGCGACATGCGTAACCAGACGCAGGACCTCATGCACACCACGCCAGAATCGCTCCACCTTCGGGCATTCCCACAAAATATGCAAAAAAGTCGCCAAAGCACCACACCCACGCTTACACAACCCATCCTCAGCATAACCCATACGCAGAAGCCTTGGCCCCGTCATGTAAACCCGGTGGAGTATCTTAAGCTGGACGAAGCGAAGGCGAGCCGGTATGGCCACCTCCTTCGGAGAGGCCACCGCGGAAATCCAGTCTTCGTCGTCCAACTCCAGCCCGTCGGCAACCCAAGCCTCACGGAGGCCGGTCAGCAGGCCCGAGCGGTCATTAATCAATTTTTTGTAAATGAGGGAGATCGTGCTATCCGGAACGTGGCCATCCAGCACTCTATCCTCCAGGGGGGAAGACTCCGGGATGGAGGCGACGTCTGGGAAGACGGAGCCCAGCGGGTGACGGACCTGCAAGTACCGAAAGTATTCACTGCCCTGCAGCTGAAACTCCGTCTGCAGCGTCTCGAATGTTTTTAATCCCCCTCTCGTCCAGAGGTCCCCCACTTTACTGATGCCAATCGTGTCCCACTTCTCGAAGCCCTTCGAGGTCCACAGGGAGCCCAACCGCTGAGGCGCATACAACGGCGACGCCCGGGTCAAACGGTCCTTCCACCCCATAGCTGCATTGGCCGCGTGCCACACCCGCACCATGACACGCGTGGGCCCCGTCAAGCGGGGATCCGGCGCGCCAGAGTAGAGCGCTCGATTGTAGTCGCCACCGGGCAGGAGCATCTTGTCCATTTCAAATGCCGGGTTCAGGGCGGGCCCATAGAGGCCGTGATTAATTGCAGCTAGCTGGGAGGCCCAGTAATACCGCTTAATGTCCGGGAGGGCAATCCCCCCGTCATACCACGGGAGCGTCAACTTCGCCAGGGCTATACGCGGCCTCCCGTCCCAGAACAGGCGGCGCTGTAGACTCTCCACCTCACGCAAGTAGCGCGCCGGGACTAGGTCCATAGTGTTCTGGAGAGCGTACAGGAAGCGCGGCAACGACATAATCTTAAACAATGCCGCCCAGCCGAGCGGCGAAAGCGGCAGGCGCCGCCAGCGCGCGACGTCCTCCTTCAAGCGCTGGAGGGGGGGAAGCAAATTTCGCTCGTAGCGGGCCTCCGGGTCCAGCGTGATATAGACACCCAGGTACCGAAACCCCCGTGAGGCAATCCGGATCGGACAGCCCCGCGGGAGGACAGGAGCCTCCCCGGAAAGCACATAGACACATGATTTAGCCCAGTTGATGACGAGGCCTGAGTTACGGCCAAAGGAGCGCAGGACATCAACCAGGACAATCAGTGATTTGCGCGGGGAGGCTAGGTACAAAAGGATATCGTCAGCGTAAAGGGACACGCGGTCCTCATACTCGGGGGTCCAACAGAGACCACGGATGGAAGGGTGCCACCGCAGCCACTCCGCCAGGGGTTCCAAGGCCAATGCAAACAGGAGCGGCGACAAGGGGCAACCCTGTCGCGTGCCCCGTCCCAGCGCGAATGGGGCCGAGACTCGTCCATTCACTACCACCTGCGCTAATGGGCCCGAGTACAACAATTTAACCCAGCTGATGAATCCCGGTCCAAATCCAAATTTCGCCAGCATCGCCCAAATGTATGGCCATTCGAGCGTGTCAAACGCCATGGTGGCGTCTAAGGACGCCAAGATGGCCGGCTCCCGCACAAACGGAACACGCGCGAGCACCCCGTGCAAGCGCCGCAGATTGAGGGCCGTGTTGCGATGGGGAATAAAGCCGGACTGGTCTTGGTGGACCAAATCGCCGACCACGCCGACCAGCCGGTTGGCTAGCACCTTGGCGAGGATTTTGGGCTCCGCATTCAAGAGCGAGATAGGCCGGTAGGATGTAACCCGGTCTCGAGGTCTCCCTTCCTTGTGGATCACCACGATTGTAGCCAGACGTTGGTCAGGCGGGAGGGAGCCCAGCGAGTGGGCCGCCAGGAACATCGCGCGGAGGTGGGGTGCCAGTACATCCGGTCGCAGCTTATACAACTCGATAGGGATGCCGTTCGGGCCCATGGCCTTGCCAGATGCGACCGAGCGTATGGCGAGGGCAATTTCGTCCGAGGTAGGAGCAGCATCCAACGACTCCCTGTCCTCCACCGAAAGGGAGGGCAGCGCGATATCTCGAAGCAGGGCATGGGAATCCGCCTCCGAGCAGGGAGAGACCGGGGAATACACCTCGCGGAAATACTCCGCGAAGCAAGAGACAATGTCTTCTGGCTCGGTGACACGTACACCATCCATCCTCTCAATCAGCGGTACCACACGACTCGCTCTCTCCTTTTTATCCAACCACGCAATCAATTTACCAGCCTTATCACCCACATCATACAGTCGCCCCTGTTGCTCTCTACTGAGGCCCCTGGCTGCCTCCATGACGAGGGCCCTATAGGCCGCTTGCTTAAGGTGTAGAACATGCAGTGCAGCATCCGTCACCCCACTCCCCAGATCACCCTCTAATTCAGTAATTTCGGCCTCCACCCGGGTCACCTCCTCCTGCTCGCGCCTCCGGGCATGGGATATGAAGGAGAGGGCCTCCCCCCTAAGAACTGTCTTGAAGGCCTCCCACAGGGAGATAGCCGAAGGGACAGACCCCACATTCTCCTCAAAATACCGCTGCAAGGATTTAATCAGATCAGCACGAATGGTGGGGTCGCGCAGGTACCAGGCATTGATTGGAGCTACCCTGCCCTCCCCCCTCGGGAGGACACCAAAGTGCAACAGGAGCGGGGAGTGGTCTGAAATACCCCGCGCCAGATGGCGCACCTCACCCACCCTCCCAGCATAGGCCGCAGGGACAAGGATATGATCAAGCCGCGAGAGGCTACCATGGGCACCCGAATGGAAGGTGTATTGCAGCTGCGTGGGATGTTTTAAGCGCCAGCAGTCCACCAATCCCAATGTATCTAAGAGGCCGGACAGCCACGCCTGCGCCCGGGGGAGGTCCCTAGGGGGGTGACGATCCATAGTCCCAGAAACCACCGCATTGAAATCCCCCCCCAACCACCAGAAGCCCCCCGGGAAGGTCAAGGAGGAGGCGCCCCAGGTCCGCAAAAGTGGTAGACTGTAGCCCCGGTGGGACGTACACTGAAACAAAGACAACCACTTTGCCCTCCATTCTCCCCACCAAGGCAGTGTAGCGTCCCCTCTCATCATGGCGCGCCTCGTCTATTTCCAGAGGGAGCGAGTTCTTAACCATGATGCCCACCCCCCGCGAGCCAGACGTGAAGCCCGAGTGGGCCATCAAACGATAGCCACGCCGATTCATGGCACAAAAGGAATTACCAATAAGGTGTGTCTCCTGCAGAAAGACCACATCTGGCGAAATTCGTTTCAGATACTGCAGGACCACACCTCGCTTAATCCTATCCCCCAGTCCATTAACGTTCCAAGACAACAAAGTCAAGTCCCTACCCCCCATCACATACAGAAGCCATCATTCGTCCCCCCGAGAGCACCTCAAAAACACCAATACAGTAAAGGGTTTGCCTTGCGGTAAAAACGAACAACACCCCACCCCAACCCACCCGTCCCAACAGAACTCCCCCCTCCCTGCACCCCTGCATGAGCCCAAACAGCCCCCCCAAAGTGCAGTGTGCCTGTCGCCCCATAGATGAAAACACTAACTAGTCCCCCAGAGGAGGAGGGAAAGCCCCCAAGAGACCCCGTACGACCTCCACGGGAGGGGAACTTACACAATCAGTCAATGATGACAATAATGTTGTCCAGAGCAAGGCCTACTATTAGTCCCTCAGTCCTGATCCGGCAAGCCCTCCCCACCAACCGCGCCCCCCCCACCCCCCCGGCCCCGATCCCCGGGCAAAGTGTCCAACCAGTCCCCGGCCGCCTCGGAACGATCAAAAAAGTGCGTGCGGCCATCCACCTCTACCCTCAACTTCGCTGGAAAAAGCATCGCATACTTGAGGTTCAGGTCCCGTAGGCGACGTTTGACTCCGAGAAAACTCAGTCTCTGCTTCTGGACCGCCGGAGTAAAATCAGGATAGAAGTTTACATCCATATTGTCGAGTCTGACCGGTCCTTGTTGCCTAGAAGTCTGCAGGATAGCGTCTCTGTCCCGAAAGTTGAAGATCCGGGCAATGAGAGGCTTCGGAGGGGCTCCGATCTTAGGTCTTCCTCCGGGGACCCTGTGGGCACGTTCCACTGCGAAGAGTTTACTCAGCCCCCGGGGCTGGAGACGGGTGAGGATCAGGTCCTCCACAAACAGATCCGCCGCCTCCTCCTCACGTCCCTCCGGCACCCCGACAATGCGGACATTGTTCCTCCGGGCCCGACCCTCGGAATCCTCCAGTCGACGATCCATCAGGGCGCTCGCCTGGCCAAGTCGGCGCACCTCCTTTTGGAGGGCCGCCACGTCCGTTGTGAGGCCCGAGGTGGTGTGGGCCAAAGAGTCGACCCGGTCATTCGTCTTGGACAGATCGGCCCTCACCAGGCCCACATCCACGAGGACCGAGTCAATCTTCTGCGCCAGAGTGTCAAAGCGCTGGTCCACTGAGGCCTTCATCTCGGCGATGGCGCCCATGACGTCCCGGAGGGTCAGATCCGCGGGCAGAGCAGGAGCATCAGTCGGGCCCACAGGGGACCTACGCGGCGCCTCTGGAGATCCCTTCTGGAGGGTGTAGCGGTCCATGCTGTTAGATTGAGGGGCTGCGCCACGGCGGGTCGATTTCACCTTTGCCCGGTCGCCATCTTGCTTCGTGGACATGGCTCCAGTCCCCAAATCGTGCCAATCTCCTTGAAAGGGGCTGACAAACCAGTTCACGGGCTCCGGGGGGGGGGCGACCACAGCTCCGAAGGGCAGATCACAGCTGGCGGGCCGGCAGGGCACCCCGACGAAGCCACACCACCGCACGCCGCCTCGCGACCCTACCTCGCTTGGCAGCAAGGAGGGCGCGAAAGTGAAAGTGCGGGGTACGCGAATCGCCCAGCCTCGCCCGCCGCTGTTGTTCACTTTGTCTCCGGATCGCCCCACAACTCCAATCCGGGGGGCCGGCGTGGAGAAGGCCGCAAACCTCAATCGATGCTCCCGCCGGTGTCCGAGGTCCGATTTGGAAACGGAAAACGGGTGGCACCTCAGCTCGGTCTCACGAACACAGTCCCCTCGTCTAGGACAGGATATGGTCAGGATTTATGCAGGAGGTCGCGGAGGTCCTCGGGAGCCTCGCACCTACGCGGCCATCTTGGTTGCGCGCTAGGCTCCTCCCCCATTTCCAAGGTTTGAAAGTCTCATAATAGCCTAATGCAGAGTTGTATTAGTCCAGCCATGGTGTGATCTGAGGTTCACTGTGATAGGTTATACCTCAAGAAGGATGAAACGTAAAATGTGTTACCCTAACATAAAAAGTTTAAAGCCACACTCTTAACATATTGGCAAAGTGGTCTGTCATCCTCAAACACTGCATGCATATGCTTTTAAAAGTTAAGTAGTTTAATGTTTTCATCAATAAAAATGAGAGATTTATGTCCTAGCTTTCTCTTACTTTTTGGGGTCCCAAAATAGTCTTGGTTTATACTAGATAACAATCCTCTAGCTTTACTTCTGATGATCTGCAGAGTAGTATTGTGCTCTGGGGTTTCCATGTAATGTTGCAGCTTGGTCTTGTTAACATGTGACTTCAGTAAACTAGGGCTTCTGATCATCTGGATCACAAGAGCTGAGCAAATATGGTCCTCCGTTGATGAATTGAGTGATGTCTATAGTGCTCCATAACAGGTGGTCTGTGAGCAGACATGAAATCCCACAGTCTACCTAATGCTGACATAGATCTAGTAATGATAGAAGCCAGCATGTAGCATCATCACTGATTTCCAGTACCACGAACCATCAACCCATTAAAATGCTATAGGCCACAGCGATAAATATAGCAGACAATTCAAGTGCAACCAAATAGGCCCGGTGGAAAAGTTTCTGAAAGGGTATTCTGTCCCTTAGCTGCCATTTCTGTAGTTGCTGTAGTCTTGTTTCTGAAGTTTGATCATCAGCTAGGGCAACATTTGTGTGCTTATGAGTATTTTTGCAAGGAGTGTCTACTTTTGCTGTCCCTGGAAATGTTGAACCCGAATACTACTGCAAGCTCACTGAAATGTAAAGGGTCTTTTCTGATGGATACATCTGCCTGTGGATTCCTCACTTCTTGAATTACCCCATGCACAAAATTCCACGGAAACTATTTTCCATAGCTTTCCCACGCCGACGAGGACGTCACAATGGAACATCTCCGCAAGGGACTCCGTGTGACGTCATCGGAGCCATAAGTAGACCTCGTTGGCATGCTGATATCTGTTCCCTTTTTTTCCACGCCATCAATGCTTAACGGTTTTTCCAGGGCTCTCCATTTTTGGCAGTTTCTTTGATGCAAATACTTTGTGTAATTGTAGCAGCCATCATGGCTACCCAGTAGAATTCTGGTTAAGCCATATAGGGAATGTGGGGGTCATTTGTCAATCACTGACCCACATGACGACTGTTTATGGTGCCTCTCGTCGGACCACAACGTCGGGGAGTGTTCGTCATGCAGGTGTATGAACCCCAAAGCCTTAAAGGAGAGGTAGGCCAAGCTGTTTATGGCCGAAGCAGAAAAGAGGTTGAAGGAGGTCGAGGTCCACATCACCGAATCCGCATACCTTGAAGTCGTCAAGGAAACATAAAAAGAAGCGGGCCATAGATCTCGATATCGTTCATTAAAGGATGGAACACTGAAGTCAGGGTCTCTGGTTCTGCGACATCTCTGCAAGGATGAGTTCTCGCCCTTCTCCTTCACCTCAGGTGACTCCAGCCCAGTCTCTGGCTCAGAGAGCTTCACCGATGCCCAGAGAATCGACGCCTCTGCTGCCGGCCACTGCAACCCTAGCTCTAGAGTCTCTGGCGTCGCAACCACCAGAGCCAATTAGATTGCCTCCTCAAGTGGTCTCCGAACCAGCAGAAATGGATCCAGGATATCCTGCCTTTCTGGCTCCAGGTACGGATCAGTCGCATTTTCTCAATGCGATGTTTGGCATGTTTGCCAGAGCTGCTAACCCTACTGGTGTGTCCGTTGGATCAAAGGGTCCGCTTGCTTACTCCATGGGAGGCTTTCCACTTCGCTACCCTCAGGTACCTCTCGTGCCTTTTATGCCCATGGCTCCAGGGCTCCGTACACTGAGGTTCTCAATGCCGGTGCAGTCCCTGGAGGGAAGAGTGCCGTTGGATGGATCCTCTCCGGTCAGTCGCCGACACAACCTCATCTGGTGCCTTCTACTATCCTGGTGGAATTTTCATTGAGCCGGTCCTGAAGTCACCGGTGCCACGTCTGGTGCTGCTGACGCCGGTCCCAAGGATGAGATCCAGAAGGGAAGCACAAATGATGATGGAAGAGGAAGAATATCAAGAGCAACAGGAGGAGGCTGAAGAGAGTGAGATTGTTGGTGCTGTTCAAGAGTTTGTGGGTCTACAGGAGGCTAGTGGCCTGGACACATCTGAATGGGAGCTCTCCTCGCAGAAAGGCCTTCCAATGCAGGAGGTATCTTCATATCATTCTGTAATAAGGAAGGCAGTGGATCGGCTGGATTTGCCATTGCCTACTGTAGATTTAAATCCAACATTTTCAGGGAGGTACTTCATTCTCCTTCTTTTGTCTCGTAACCCCTGCTTCCTTTTAATGAGGCTTTGACTGAGCCTACCTTGGGGGTGTGGCAGCTCCTGCGGTGTCCAGGTCTCTGGCGAGGAGGTATAAGGTGGCTCCGGGAGATCCTACTTTCCTTTCTACCCATCCGTCTCCTGAGAGTTTGGTAGTCCAGGCATCGTGCTCCTCTAAACAATCTGCAGGCTTATTTCCATCTACGCCTGCAGATACAGAATCCAAACGAATAGACCAATCGGTAAAGAAAGTATTTTCTTTGGCTAGTATGGCTCTGAAATCGTCAAATGCGACATGCCTGTTAGGTCGCTATATCCATGCTTTCATGGACTCGGCGAGGGAGGTGCTCCTGAATCTTCTGGAGGATGTTTAAAGACATTTCGTGGAAGAACTTTCCGATACTGAAGCTGCGGCCCATCAGGTCATTCAGTCGGGCCTGAACACTGCAGACTCTGTTGCCAGGGTAATTGGTTCCTGTTAAACCTGGCATCATGGCGTGGGTCTCCCTTCCATTTTAAGCTGTTGCCTTATGTGTTTTTGCTGGTGTTAGATGCTATGGGCACTGTGCCACTGCTGTCCAATGGCACAGTCCAAGTGCTCCCTATTGTAAATTGATGTATGAATTAGTGATTCCATGATTGGTTGGTTTGGTTTACCTGTCAGACCCTAGTACAGTGCACCAGGAGTGCCCAGGGCTGGTAATCCAAACACTGCTGGTGGGCTTGCAGCACTGGTTGTGCCACCCACAGAAGCAGCATGTAAAAGTGTGTCTAAGGCTTGCCATTGCAGAGCCTGCGTGCAGTCTGGTACTGTCATGCTGACTGAGTAAGTGCACCCACTTGCCAGTCCCTAAACCTTACCTTTTCTTCATATCAGACACCCCTATGGTAGGCCCAAGGGCAGGGTGCATTGTAAGTATAAGGTACGACAAGCCCTGATGTGTGGGGCATGTCCTGATAGTGAATTACAGCCATTTTCGTTTTTTACTATTGCAAGGCTACCTGGTCTCCATAGGCCAGAATGGGCAGTTGGATTATTACACCTTATAATGCTAACTGACTCAGGGAACCTGGTAGAAATTAGAATTTAGTATGCCTGAACTCAAAATGATAAAATGCATCTTTTAGTGAAGTTGGTTTTAACATTCTGTTTTTGAAAATACCACTTTTAGAAAGTAGGTATTTTCTTGTCTAACCATTCAAACCTGCCTCTGCTAGGCTGTGTATTCCTTGTCTGGAGTTTGAGTGACAGGGCTGGGGGATTCCAGGAGACAGGGTGAGTCAGCCCAGTGGTGAATAGCGAGATCTGCATCGAGATGGGAGGGAGGAGTTGCACCTGGGACCTGAATAGGGCTGTGCCTTCCCTCCACAATGCTGGCTCCACCTCCCGTGGTGTGTCTGATGTCTCTGCCCTGCACTCTGAAAGGAATGGAGGAGTCATGTAAACAAAGTGCTCCAGGACTGACCAGAACTGGTTTGGACTAGGCAAAGGCCTCTCTGCGTTCAGAGAACAAAGAGAAACAGGGTATAAATATTTGGACCCAAACCCAAGAACTTTAGATCACTTTTGGACAACAAGAAGAAACCTTTGCTGAGGAGAGGAACCAGAAGAAACTGAGGATAGACTGTCCCTACGCTGAAGTGCTGCTTGGGGGATTGGCCTGCAGTGGTTGCCTGACTGCCAAAGAAAGGAGAAAGGACTTTGTGTGCACTTTATTCAACTTGTAAAGGATCTCCAAGGGCTTGAGAGAAGATCTTGCCTCCTGCTGAAGTCTCAGGGACAACAGACTTCAATCACCAGCTCCCCAAGAGTTCTTTGGAAGTGCCTGTAGCTGTATTTGGGCCTTCTGAGGGACTGCGTGTCGTAAGGAGCAGGAAGCGCAACTCAAGAAGAAGTGGTGTGTCGCCGTCGCAGAAGCTGCCATTGCATCACTGAACAAGGGTGTCGCTGCTGTAGCTGTCGCATTGCACTGCATCATGAGAAGCGTCTCGCAACACCGAAGAAGTGTGTCGCAGCCGCTGCCGTCGCATCACTGAACAAGGGTGTTGCCGCTGGAGCTGTCGCATTGCACCACATCACGAGAAGTGTCTCACAGCACCGAAGAAGTGTGTCGCCTTCGCAGCCACTGCCGTCGCACCACTGAACAAGGGTGTCGCCGCTGGAGCTGTCGCATTGCACCGTAACACAAGAAACACCTCGCATCCATGGAGAAGTGTGCCGCTGTAGCAGCCGCTGTCGTTGCATCACTGAACAAGGGTGTCGCTGCTGCAACTGTCGCATCGAGCGGAAGCGTTTCACTTCGTTGGAGAAGAGTGTCGCCGCCAAAGCCGCTGTTGTCGCATCACTGGACAAGGGTGTCGCCGCTGCAGCTGACGCATCGAGCCGAGACATCTCGCAACATCGGAGAATCGTGTCGCATCAACAAGAAGACGCCATCTTTGTTTATTTGCACCAGATCTTCAATGCATCACCGCCTTTGCGTGTAAGGACCTACCGCATCACCTTCCCTGCAACACTTTTGTTCCCCTGCGTGTCGCATCTTAAGGTACATTGACACAAAGTGTCGCATTTAAGATATAAAGAGAACTAAGCCAATTCTACCATTTTTAAGTAACAGTATTGTGGATTTTTGTCGTTTATGGTCTTGTGTTAAATCTATATAAAGAATACTTATGTTTTATATAAAACTTGTGTGGTGTCCATCTGTAGTGTTGTCACTTGATTACTGTATATGTTCACAAATGCTTTACACACTGCCTCTGAAATAAGCCTGCCTGCTCGTGCCAAGTTACCAAGGGGGTGAGCAGGGGTTATTTTAGGAGTGTACCCCCTTACCCTGACTAGAGGCAAGGGTCCCTATTTGTCACAAGTGCATACCTGTGCCAACTAGAGACCCCAAATCTAACATTGGTGGTCAGCGGTGAGGATTGTGGACTTGCATTTGTGAATCATGTACAGTGATTGGTGAACACTACTAGTGCAGACCAAAAAGCAACCACATACTTGGGTAGGTTTTTTTCCCCCTGGGATTTTCTATTTTTGCAAAGTTTAACCATCATGGAGGAAACAGCATCCATAGCATCAGTTGATTCTGAGTGGGAAGAGGAGAAACTAGAATGCTACAAAGTAAGGCAGCTGAAGCACTTCTGCGAGAAATGTAATGTTCCAACTGTTGGGCTCAGCAGGAAGGATGAGTTCTACAAGGTGCTGAGGGCCTGGGTAGAAGCAAGAAATGCGAATGGGGATGAAAATGCAGAGGTGTAGCTGGAAGGGCCAGTGGGCCCCAGAGGGAGGAAGACACCTTCCCCCGCAGGTAGCAGTGTTTCTGCCAAGAGTCTGTCTCCAGAGGAGCTGGAGGACAACGAGAGATGCAGGAGGCATGAGATGGAGCTGGCCAAGCTCAAGTTGGGTGGGCAACTGGAATTAGAAAAAAGGAAATTGGCCCTAGAGGAAAAGAAACTGCAGTTGGATCATGAGAAAAGTTTGAGGGAGTTGGAATTGAAAGCCAGGAGCTTAGAGATTTCTCTCTCTGGTGGCAGCACACTGTCATTGCCTGTGGAATCTAGAGTGTATATTCCCAAAGATGTGGTGAAAGAATTTTTTAAGAATTATAATATTGGGCAGTGATTCAAGGCCTATGAGGTAGCCTTGTCTTCCCACCGGTTCCCTGAGGAGGATTGGGGAGCGGGTTTGTGGGGACGGTTCCTTAGTGAGAGGCGGGACACACTGTTAGACTTGTCTTCTGAAGTCTATAACTCATATCCCCACATGAAAGATGTTATGTTATGTTATTTTAATTTGTAAAGCGCGCAGCTACTCGAAAGTGTCCCGGCGCTGTGTGCTGCTGGGGAACCAATCCTGCCTTTCCTTGTGAGATGGTCCCTGCTGGGCATCTCCAAGGTGAAGACAAGCATCCCCGGCGCTGATGGGGCCGTAAATGGAGATTAAGCAAGCTATTGCCCAGAGTTGCTGAGTGGGATCCATGGTTAGCGTAGGCACTGAGGCGAGAATTATCGTGTCCGCTGACCTTGGCCCAAGACCCTGCCGCGTCGGGAATCGAACCCTGGTCCCGGGCCGACTTCTGCCTCTGGGTGCATTAATGTCCAGCTATGGTTTAACTCCTGAATTGTACAGACCGAGATTCAGGGGTTGCAAGAAGATAGAGAACAGTACCTGGGTGGAATATGTCACTTTTTTCTGCAGAGCATTGGCTGGTTGGGTGAAGGGTAGCAAAGTTGATGATTTTCAGCGGCTCTTTAATTTGATTGCATGGGAGCACTTGTCAAGTAATTGTTTTCCAGAGCCAAGCCAGCACCTGATTGATAGTAGGCTGACTAATCCGAGGAAGCTTGCTGAAGAGGCGGACCGCTGGGTCAGTACCAGGCTCCACAAGGGTCACGTGGGAGATTCAGCCAAGAGTGGGCAGGTTCCCTAGCAGAAGAGTTGGGGGGGGACAAGGGTAAACAGAGGGAGTTCCAGAGAAGGCCCCAAAGTAATCCCCAAGGGAACCAAGGGAAAGGTTCCCAGCCTCCCCAACAAAAACTGTCAGGGGCCCTGACAGGTCCACCTGTTCAAGGGGTACCCCTGAGATGCTACAAATGTGGGGACCTGGGTCATAAAGCGAATTATCCCAGGTGCCGCCAGTTTGTGAAGACTGCACCCCCTGGTGCAGCCCCCCGGCAGACGGCTAGTGTAGCCCTGGGTGAGGAGATGCGTGCCAGCATAGATGTCCCTTGTCTCTTTAGGAGACTGAGGTGGTCCCCAGGACCCAACTGCCTGATAACACTCAGAAATACAGGCAGTGGGTGACCATCAATGGCCATAGGGTGGAGGCTCTTAGAGATACAGGAGCCAGTGTGACAGCTGTCAAGTGTCACCTGGTTTCTCAAGAGCAGGTTGGCCCCAATGCATTCTATCTAGTTGTTGACGCTGACAACACAGAGAGCCGCTACAAAGTGGCTCAGGTTCCCTTTGATTGGGGGGGTCTCTGGTACTCTTCAGGTAGCTGTGAGGCCCGCCATGCCTGTTGACTGTTTGTTAGGGAACGATCTGGATAGCTCACCTTGGGAGAAGGTGGAGCGGAGTGCTCATTTCGAAATGTTGGGTCTGCCTGACTGGGCGTGTGTCACCACACGGTCCATGGCAGCCAGTAGGGGTTCTCAAGAGGACCTGGAGCCTGAGAGGGGGGCCCAGGTACCTGCCTTAGAGGGAGGAGGCAGGGGGCACAAGAAACCAGCCCCCAAAGTTCTCATGGTCCAGGAGGGAGCAGGCCCTGAGGGGGATGCCCTGGAGCCTACAGGTAGCTTAAGTGGGGGACCTGCCTGAGCTGACTCATTGGCAGCAAGAAGGAGGACCCTCCAGGGAGGAGTTCTGTGAGAAGCAGAACAAGTGCCCTTCTCTTGTGGGTGTGTGGCAGCAGGCTGCAGACCAGGCAGTAGGTGATCAGTCTGGGTGACATTGGGTCTACTGGGAGAATGGTCTCCTGTATTCTGAGCCTAAGATTGCTGAGCCTGGGTCAGCCCGTGTGCTGGTGTTACCCCAGCACTTCAGAGCCTTCCTACTGGGACTGGCTAACGATGTGCCATTTGCAGGACATTTGGGGCAGGACAAGACCTTTGAGAGGCTTGTCACCCACTTTTATTGGCCCCAAATGCGCAGGAGTTCAGACACTCACTGCAGGACATGTCAGACTTGCCAGGCAAGTGGAAAGAGTGGGAGGAAGCGCAAGGCTCCTCTCCAGGTATTCCCTGTGGTCAGCACCCCCTTTGAACGGAACATTGTGGGGCCACTGGACCCCAAGACAGCCATGGGCAACAGGTTCATCCTGGTCTTGGTGGACCATGCCACCTGGTACCCGGAAGCCATACCTCTGAGCACAGTGACGGCCCCCGTGGTGGGACGAGCACTGATGGGAATGTTCTCCAGAGTGGGATTCCCTTGCGAGGTAGTGTGTGACTGAGGTACTAACTTAATTTCCAAGTATATGAAGTCTCTGTGGCAGGAGTGTGGGGTAACCTACAAGTTTACCACTCCTTACCACCCCCAAGGAAATGGGTTGGTTGACAGGTTCAACCGAACCCTGAAGGGCATGATTATGGTTCTTGAGGAACCCATGAGGCATAAGTGGGAGTTCCTATTACCATGCCTACTCTTTGCTTACTGTGAGGTGCCACAGAAATCTCTAGGATTCAGCCCCATTGAGCTTCTCTATGGACACCCAGTGAGAGGACCTCTAAGTTTGGTCAAAGAAGGCTGGGAGCAATCTCCCAGGAAACCTCCCCAGGATGTATATAGCTACATGCTGGCCTTTAGGAACCAAACTAGGCGTTATAGGAAACTCGCTGAGGCGAATCTGGAAGCCAGCCAGGAGTAGATGAAGCGGTGGTACGACCAGAATGCCACTCTGGTAGAGCTTCAGCCTGGTCAGAAAGTGTTGGTCATGGGCCCAGTGGAGCCCTGTGCGCTCCAGGATAAGTGTACCGGACCATTTGAGGTTGTGGAGCGCAAAAGTCCGGTTACCTACTTGGTAGACTTACGGTCTCCCAGGAACCCCTTCAGGGTCCTGCATGTCAACCGCCTGAAGCCCAGCAGCAAGTCTCCTCCTTATCTCCTGCCCCTCCAATTGGTACGGCAGGGAAGCAGCTCTAGCTCCGCCATCCTCGAGCATGTTGGTCCAATGGAAGGACAGGTGTCCCATTTTCTACGAAATTGTAGGTCTGAAATTAAATGAAAATTTTATTTATAATGCGCGCTAATACCCAGAGGTGTCTAGGCGCGGCGGCTCCCCCCAATAAACTGACCAGAGTGGAAAATTAACATGCTGTGATGGGCTAGTTGTTAAAAAGCTGAGTTTTTATAAGTTTACGAAATCCCAGTAGATTACTTTCTGTCTTTTGTGTCAGTGGGAGGGAATTCAACAATCTGGCTGTGCCTAGAATAGAGCTTTTCTCCCCCCCCCCCCTCCACAGGGAAGCCGTTTTGGCCCTGGGGATCAACAGATTTGCAGCAGTCGCAGAACGCAGCTGCCTCTCTGGAGTATACCACTTAAATTTGTCTGCGAAATATTCTGGGCCCAGGCCATGTAGTGCTTTGAAGGCGATACAGAGGGCCTTGAATTCAATCCTTCTTTTAACTGGAAGCCAGTGCAGAATTGGAAGGGCATGGGCCACTGATTGATGTTTCGGAATGTAAAGTAGAAGACTGGCTGCTGCATTTTGGAGAACTTGCATTTTGTTGAGGAGACGTGACTGTATATTTAAAAACAGCCCACTACAGTAATCTATTATAGACAGGATCAAGGCTGTAACCACCGATTTCTGAACTTCTAATGGGATGTAGGGGAGAATTTTCCTGATAATTTTGATTGAGTAAAAACATGCAGAGGTAAGTGCGTTTATTTGCCCCTCAAAGGACAACTTGTTGTCAAAATAAACTCCTACATTTTTCACCTTGGAGGTGGGAGTAGGGATATCTCCCATTTCCTGAGGCCACCAGTTGGGTTGCCAAAAAGAGGTATCTCGCCCAAACAGGAGTACCTTGGTTTTCCTTATGTTCAGCCTCAAGCGGTTTTGGGACATCTAATGCCCAACTTTCCGCATACAATCCTGAAATCTCCGAGCAGTATTAGTTGAGTCCCCTGAAAAGGGGACTAAACTAATTTGTGTGATTTGTGTGTCGTCTGCATACAACTGTCTTGAAATCGAAAGACCTAATAAGAGAGCAAAGGGGTGCAACATATAGAGTGAAAAGTGTAGGGCTCAAGGAGGAGCTCTGTGGCACCCCATATGGAAAGGTGAACGAGGATGATGTATGTCCACCAAGTTCCACTCGTTGCTCTCTGTCACGGAGAAAGGAGTTCAGAAGGGCCAAAGCCTTGCCCCTGATCCCTACAGAAAACAATCGGTTTATTAGGAGATCATGATCCACCGTGTCGAAAGCCGCCAAGAGGTCTAAGAGGATCAGGGCAGTCTTCCCACCCCTATCCAAGACCTCTCTTATTTCCTCCGACACACTAATCAGGGCCAGCTCTGTGCTGGGCCCTATCTAAGAGTTATTGTCCTTTATGAACCGATTGAGTTCTGTGTTCATGTCCTTCTCTATGACTTTAGTTGGAAGGGGTAGTCGGGAAATAGGTCTGTAGTTGCTTGGATCAGTTTTATCCAGGTTCGTTTTTTTCAGGAGTGGGAGGATGGATGCCTTCTTCCATGGTATCGGAAAATACCCATTGGAGAAGATACAGATAAAGATGTCAGTAAGCTAGTTAGTAGTGACCCCCAGGGCCAGGTGAAGGATCTTAGTGGGCCAAGGGTCCCAGGGGGAGGTCTGTTACTTCAGGTCTCTTGGTGTTGGATCTCGTGAAGAAGGGGTATGCCCTACCCTCCGGGGAGTTTCCCGCTCCTTTCCCCCACTCACCACGGTTGGTGCTCTGAGGAGCACCTGTTGCTGCTACAGCAGGAGGTCCTATCTTTGCTACAGAAAGGTGGGATATAGGTGGTTCTGGAGCAGGAAAGGGGTCAGGGATTCTACTCCTGGTACTTCCTGATTCCCAAAAAGGACGGTCGATTGAGGCCGATCCTAGACCTCAGGATCGTGAATTTTTACCTCATGCAGGAGAAGTTCAGGATGTTGATGCTAGCCCAGGTTCTTCTGGAGTTGCAGAAGGAAGACTGGATAGTGTCAATCGATTTGCAGGATGTGTATTTTCACATTCCAATCCTGAAGTCGCATCGGAAGTATCTCGGTTGTATGGTGGGGTCTCAATACTACCAATTTGCGGTCCTTCCGTTCGCTCTTACTTCAGCACCTCAGGCCTTCACATAGGTGATGGTGGTGGTAGCAGCACATCTCAAGATCAGGGATTCCTGTTTTTCCCTATCTATCAAAGCAAAGTCGCCAGAGATGGTGCTGCATCATTTTCATTTCGATTCAATTAAAGTTTATTTGGACCAAGGATGCTGCATCATTTGTAAGTAACAACGCTTCTGTTGCTCGATTTGGGTGCTTCGATAAACATACACAAATCTCACCTGGTGTTCTCTCAGCACAACCTGTTCATAGGGCAGTACTGGACACTACTGTGAGTCGTGCCTTCCCGCCTCTTCAGAAGATTTGACATCCAGGCTATGATTCCGCTTTTTCACAATAGAGCGGTTATTCCAGTCATCAAGGTCTGGTGCCTGCTCAGTCTGTTTGCTTCCTGCATACTGTTGGTCAACCATGCACACTGGCACATGAGGGCCCCCCAGTGCTGCCTTTTCAGGCAGTGGTTTCAACACAACGGAGATCTCAAGGAGGTGGTCAGAATCTCCAAAGACACTGCAGCGAAGCTGTTATGGGGGAGTGTCTCAGACAACCTGTCTCAAGGGAAGCCGTTTCAACCTCCTATTCCCGTGGTAACAGATGCCTCCACTTTAGGGTGGGGAGGTTATCTGAGGAATCTGGAGATCAAAGGCCTTTGGTCTCCAGAGAAAAGATTGTTTCACATCAATCTTGTGTAATTGCGGTTGATACGTTTGGCTCTCAAGGCCTTTCTTCCCTCCCTTCGCAATCAGTCTGTTCAGGTCCTGAGAGACACCACTACCACAATGTGGTACATTAACAAACCGGGTGGAATGGGGTCATATTGTTTCTGCATAGTGACTCTGCGACTCAGGTCCTGGGCTAGGACCATCAGATTTGTGTGATTGAGAATCATCTGGCCAAAGTGCTGAATATGCGTGCGGACAGTCTCAGTCGACAGTACCTGGCCGATCACGAGTGGCATCTCCATCTGGTGGTTGTCCTTCACATTTTCAGAATGTGTGGGTATCCTCGGTTGGACCTGTTTGCCACTCAGGAGAACTCGCACTGCCCGTTGTTTTGCAGTCTCCAGTAGCTGATACAGGAAGCGTTGGGGGATGCGTTTCAGTTAGATTGGGGTTCCAGCTGCTTTACGCTTTCCTCCCATACCCTTGATTCTCCGGGTTCTGAGGAAGATTTGCCAAGACCAGTCCCAAGTCATATTGATCGCCCCGGATTGGTCAAGAAGGATGTGGTACATTGACCTTGTTTATCTCTCATCTCTCCTTCTCAGGGCAGACCTCCTCTCGCAGTCGCAGGGGCAGGTTCTACACCCGACCTCCAGAGCTTGTACCTTAATGCCTGAAGATTGAATGGGGCAGCCTGAGATCATTCTCTCTCACGCCGGATGTGGTGGATGTTATTTTATCGGCCAGAAGACACTCTACCAAATCTGTCTATTCTGATAGGTGGGCCAAGTTTGTTAAGTGGTGTGGAGAGAGATCAATTGATCCTTTGCAAGCCCATTTGTCTGATATTCTGAGTTTCTCTCTTGCCCTGGCTCATCTGGGTTGTGTGGTAGCTACTGTTAAGGGCTACTTGTCTGCCTTATCTGCTTTTCTGTTTACCAGACCAACCCTCTTTATTTAAATCTCCCATAGTTATGAGATTCATGAAGGGTCTAACCAATAGGTTTCCTCCCACCCCCTTTATCATGTCTCAGTGGGATTTGAATTTGGTTCTCACTTCATTACATAGTTGCCCCTTGAGGTTCTTAGCGTTTAAGACACTATTTCTGATTGCAATCACTTCCGCTAGGAGGGTGAGTGAGTTACAGGCTCTTAGCTCCAAGCCTCCATTTGCCTCATTTCATGCAGATAAGATGGTACTTATGACAAGAGCTGCTTTCCCACTTTACCCACTTTCTATCCTCCCCCTCACCCTTCTAAGGAGGAGGAGAGACTTCATCACTAGGAACCCAAGAGGGCGGTTAGCTTCTACCTGGACAGGACTAAGAACTTCAGGTTGGATGACCAACCTTTTATCGGATATGTGGGCAAGATTAAGGGCAAGGCTTTCTACAAAAGAACGTTGTCCATATGGATCATCCTCTGTACACAGATCTGCTACAGCTTGGCCAAGAAGTCTCCTCCTGAAGGTATTCAAGCTCATTCCACCAGAGCTAAGTCGTCTTCTTTGGCTTTAGCTTGAGGTGTCCCTGTTGTAGACATCTGCGAGGCAGCAACTTGGGCTTCCCTCCACACTTTTGCGATGCACTTGTGCTTAGACTCTGAGGTGAGGAGAGACCACCATTTTGCATGTTTTGTGCTGCAGGATTTTTTGGTATAGGTAGACAGGCACCCTCCGCCAAGAGCGAGACTGCTTGGGGATTAATTTCAAAAGGTGAGGAATCCAGGGGCAGATGTATCCATCAGAAAAACAAGTTACCTTCGGTAGTGCTTTTTTTGTTGGATACAGTATCTACCTGTGGATTCCTCACTGACCTATCCGCCTCCCGTTGCCTGCCTGTTATGCCAAAAAGTGATTATCATGTAATTTATGTATTTTTTTATTGTGATACTGGTCACTAGGAAATGTCTATATTATAGAATTTCCAGTTTTAATTAGTTGTGTATACTGTGTATAGTTGTGGAAATGTTGTCGGTTCACCCGTTTGCCTCGAAGGCACAGAAAAAACGGGTGGAACTGACGTCAGAATGCCAATGAGGTTGACTTATGGCTCCGAAGACATCACGCGGAGTCTCCTGCGGAGCTGTTCCATTGTGACGTCCTTGTCGACGTGGGAGAGCTATGGAGAAAAGTTTCAGTGGAATGCTGCACATGAGGTAATTCAAAAGGTGAGGAATCCACAGGCAGATACTTTATCCACCAGAAAAAGAGTTACCGAAGGTAATTAACTTGTTCTTTTTAGGTCTCGCCTGAGCCAGCGCTTTAGCGCTGCTCTCGCGAGAGCTTTTGTAAAAGGGGGATTTGGAAGTGCAAACCAGTGCTTTCAGGCCGCCAACTACAGTGCATGTGCGCCGGGCGCGCGCACCATTTGGCAGCCTGAGTGATCATTTCGCGGGCGCTTTGATGTTCTCAGTGAGCCGCGCGGCCACTGAGAACATCAAAGCGGCCGCGAAAGTGCACACCATTTGCCACCTCCTCCCTTATTCTTCTTGCAGCCTCATTCTGAGTGTTGCGTTAATGTGTGTGAACAGCCTTTGCGCTAAATCACCACTGGAACATGTCTTAATTGGTTGCCAAAGGAAATACAGCTACAATGCGCTAACAGTATTTCTCCCAAACGTTGTTGCACCCTAGATTAGTTCTCTCTGAAGTTTAGGAAAACCATTTCACTATGCAAATGGCAAAACGATTGGCTTTGTCATTGTCGGGTCATTTATTACGCTATCTGTGCATCAGGTGTCTTGCAGCCCACCACTGCCTCCCCTTTGTCTCCTGAAGTGAAGGGAACGCTCAGGCCCTGTTCCTCAGAAGCAGATTTTCACCGGAAGAGGCGACTCTTTGGTCTTGAGCAGTCATTGTCCTGACGTTTGTAATCTACCCCATTTCAAAGGAGCTTCAATCTCAGAGGAAGAGGAGGACAGAGCAAGACTTCAATGTCAGCAGGTCACGTGACCTAAACTAAAAAATAAACAACAGATGGAAAAGGCAATGTGTGAGGATTTTTCAGAAATCTTTTTTCAAAATAGAACATTTTGAAAAGCAAATTCAGACGAGCGACAGCCCCGAAAAGGAGCGCAGTGTGACAGGCGAGAGATAAAAACACAACAGATAAAAACACTTTCCTTAAAACAGTGCCATTCCCCTTCCCTGCAAACAAGAGCACACACAGAGGCAGAAGCAGAAGTTGCCTGGTCATGAAACATATTGCCCTTATTTAAAATAAAATTTTAACGAAATCATGCACGTTTTAGTAGGCTTTAATCACTGCATGAAAATTTTATTCATGAACTGTAGCGCATTTAAATAAATGAAGTGTTAATCAGGGTTTAAGTGGGAAGAAAAACTGGGGGGTCTCTCAAAGGGGCGTGGTCAATGTAATTGGGGGCATGGCTTAAAACACGTTTGCTAAAAATGTGTATTTAGCACAGTGTGCCGCCCGACTTGTATTTTGCTGTTCCTGTCATTGCGTCGATACAAGTCACATCATACCTACAAGTAGGGACTATTGGCTTTGTCAATGGTTGCTAGTTGCATAAGATAAATAAGCAGCAACTATGGCTTGTATATACTATTGAAATCACTTCCACTTAAAGCCCTGGTGGTGACACCACGACAAAGTTGCTGCTCCTGAGATTCAAAATGAGAAGGGAAATCCAGAGAGAAAATGACTCTTTTTGAAGGATTTCCCTTCCCCTACAACGCTCACATCGATGTACCTGCTGTTACTGCAATACGAAAAACAAGCATTGGCATAGCCAATAGGTCTCGCCTTTGGGACCTTATAAGTGTTTTGCCATGCAACAGTTGTTGTTGCACCAAGGATATTGTGCTGCATAACTAAATACTTATAAGGTCCCAAAAGCGAGACCTATTGGCTATGCCAATACTTTTTCTCCTTCTGTCCCCTTCGCTGCCCCCGTGATTCTGTGCCTCTCTCCTTCTGTCCCCTTTGCTGCCCCGTGACACAATCACACACACAAACACACAACCACACACACACACGCACCCACACACAACCACACAAAAACAAGCACACATACAACCACACACAGACACAACCACACACACACAACCACACACACAACCACAACCACCACACACACACACAACCGCACACGCACACACAACCACACACAACAACCGCACACACACACAAAAACCACACACACAACCACACAACCACAACCACACACACACAACCACACATACAACCACACATACAACCACACACACAACCACACCGTCAGTGCACACATTCACCAGGCACAGACACCATCAGTCGTCAGTGCACGCTTTCACTGGGCACAAACACCACCAGACGTCAGTGCACGCTTTCACCAGGCACAAACACCACCAGCCGTCAGTGCACGGTTCCACCAGGCACACACCACCAGACGTCAGTGCACGCTTTCACCAGGCACATACACCACCAGCCATCAGTGCATGCTTTCACCAGGCACACACCACCAGCCGTCAGTGCATGCTTTCACCAGGCACACAGACCACCAGCAGTCAGTGCACACTTCCACCAGGTACACACACCACCAGCCGGCAGTCCACACTTCCACCAGGCACACACACCACCAGCCATCAGTGCACAATTTCTACAGGCACACACACCACCAGCCATCAGTTCACAAATCAATTGTTAACGCATCCACAATTAACTATTGTAGCAATCGCAGTATGGCGCACTTTACTTTTAAACATATTCATTTAAAGCGCAGCATGCCACCATTGCTACAAAAATAAATACAAATTTTTTGGGCCTACAATTTATAGACTTTTGTTGCAATTGGTGTTGAAATATTTAGCAATCGCTGTTAGACCTGGCACCATTGGCGTGGGTCACCCTTCCATTTTTGTCTGTGCCTCAATGTGTTTTTGTGTTGGTGTTAGCTGCTCAGGGCGCTGTGCCACTGCCATCCAGTGCCACAGTGCAAGTGCTCCCTATGGTAAAATGTATTATGTGAATTGACTCCCACGTTTGGTTTATTTGGTTTACTATCAGTCCCTAGTAGAGTGCACCCGGGGTGCCAAGGGCTTGTATATCCAAATGCTGCTAGTGGGCTTGCAGCACTGGTTGTGCCACCCACCGGAGCAGCGGGGTAAAATGTGTCTAGGGTCTGCCACTGCAGAACCTGCGCGCGGTCTGGTACCGTCGCGCTGACTGAGCAAGTGTTCCCACTTGCCAGTCCCTAAACCTTCCCTTAACTACATGTTAGTCACCCCTCTGGCAGGCCCAAGCGCAGGGTGCATTGTAGGTCTAAGGTAGGACATGCCCTGATGTGTGTGGCATGTCTTAATAGTGAATTACAGCCCTTTTCGTTTTTCACTATTGAAGGCTACCTGCTCTCCATAGGCCAGAATGGGCTGCTGGGATCGCTACACGCTGTGACCCCAGTGGACTCAGAGAGCATGGTAGGAAGTCGTGTTTAGTATGCCTGAACTCGGGGTAATAAAGTACATCTTTTAGTAAAGGTTATTTTAATATCCTGGGTTTGCAAATGCTACTTTTAGAAAGTTAGCCTTTGCGTGCCTAACCATCTCAGTCCGCTTCTGCTGTGTGTGTGTGTGTGTTCTGCCTAGCAACAGTACAGGAGCAGGGCTGGGGGATTCCAGGAGACAGGTTGGCTGCCAGGTGGTGGGTAGAGAGATTACACCAGGATGGGTGGGAGGAGTGCACCCTGACTCTTGAATAGACCTGTGCTCTGCCACCACAAAGCCGGCGCCGCCCCCTGTGGAGCGGCTGATGTCTCTGCCCTGCTGCTGAAAGGAACAAGCCGAGTCACCACAACAGAGTGCTCCAAAACTGGACGGAGCCAGGCCCAGGCCCCCTGGCGCTAAAGAACAAAGGAATCCCTGTATAAAAGTAGGAGCCTGGCTCCTAAGAAATCAGATCCAGATTGAACCACGAAGGAACTCTGCCCGACTAGAAGGACCTGGAAGAAGCTGAAGGAAGAGTAACTTTCCCTGACCTGAGGGATTGGCCTGCAGTAGGTGCCTTGCTGAGGAAGGAGAGGAAAAGACTGAAAGAGACTTTGCACTTTGTTCTTCAACTATCTCCAAGGGCTTGGAAGAAGAGCTTGCCCCCTGAACTGAACCCCAGGACCAGTGGGTTCACCGTGTCTCCGCTCGTCTGAGAATTCGAGCCGTGTGCTTTCTCCCGCCGGAGTGCCCTGCGCACCTTCGCATCCCTCCTAGGGCCGTGACACCCAGAAGCCTGGCCGCCTCCACTCGCCGAGAGCCCCGCTCTACCTGAGTCGCTCTGGACCCATCGAGTCTGGCCGTCCCGCTTCCCTGTCACCTGCCTGCTACTGGAGCGCGCTTGGTGCCCTCTCGCCGGATTTCTAGTGGGGAAGTGAAATCCAGCCTCGGACGGCCGCCCGTACGTCGTAACGTATCCGGCCGCCCCGCTTCACCTCCCAGCCGGAGTCTGACCGTGCCGCCCTCCGCAGTGACCTCCCGCACAGTCCGTGTCGGAGGCCCTGGGCCGCACCTGTCTACCGAGAGCCGCCCGCTGAAGTCTTGATCCGGAAGACCCACGAGGTGCAGAACCTGCATCTCCCCGGAAGACTCGTCCAAGCACATCGCACGTTCCCAGGTACAGTGAACTCTCTATCGGACTCGGGGTCCGCAACGTTCTGATTTCCCCGTATCACTGTGTCCCGGGTACGCTGCGCATCCCCGTGACTGGACCGACTCAACCGAGCCCTGTGAAGCGCTCGTGATCGAATAAGTTACCAAAGACAAGAACAGTGCCTAATTATCATCTTGTGGCTTCCATTTCGCAACCGTTATTGATGGTCTTGTACATGCCTGCGTAACAAAGAATCTTTTATATAAAGCATCCGTATTTTTGATACAACTTACGCCTGGTGTCCATTTGTGGGGGATCGTTGTGGTTTACTGTGTGTGATCATAAATGCTTAACTGACTAGCGCCCTGAAGTTTAGCCCTGACTGCTCGCTCCACACTACCTATAGGGTGAGCAGGGGTTGTTCTGAAGGGGTAATCCCCTCGCCCTGAATAGAAGAAGGGACCGCTGCTTGTCACAAGTACCTACCTGTGCCAACCAGAGGTTCCCCACTCTAACATTGGTGGCAGCGGTGGGATTTCGAATTTGCATTTATGATTTACATACAGTGAATTATTGATCACCACGTAGAGCAGACCTATAACGCAGCCACAGATTGATTGACAGTTGTTGCTAAAGAAGAATCTCCACCTTAAGAAACCATGCCTAGCTCAGTCAGTGGGAGCAGAGCGTCCTCCGTATTCTCTGGAGTTGATGACATCGATTGGGAGGAAGGCGCACTGCGGAAGTGCAACAATGATATCTTGAAAGGATATCTCTCCAAGTACCGAATTAAACAAAGCGGACTAACCACTAAGGATCAGTACGTAAAGGCGCTGAGAGCCTGGCACGAATCAAAGTTCCCAGAGAATGCCCGGGAGGTGATACCCCCAGAAGGTGTTTCTGAGACTAGCAGAGGCCTGTCGCCAGAGGAGTTGGCCGACAGGAGTGCCGCCCGAGCACATGAGGTGGAGATGGCAAAACTGCAAATGGAGAGAGAAAGGCAGAAACTGGCCATGGAGCATGAGGTAAAAATGAGGGAGTTGGATCTCAAGGCCAGGAGTTTAGACAACTCACCCTCTGGTGGCAGCAATTCAACAGAGTCAAGGGTGCACATTCCTAAAGATGTAGTCAAAGAATATTATAAGCAGGATGATATTGGGCAGTGGTTCAGGGCCTATGAAGTAGCCATGTCCTCCCACCGGGTCCCTGAGAAGGATTGGGGAGCAGGGTTGTGGGGAAGGTTCCTGAGTGAGGGGCGGGACACACTGCTAGACCTCCCCTCTGATGTCCACACATCCTATCCACACATGAAGGAGGCTCTCATGACAAGGTATGGGTTGACTCCTGAATTGTACAGACAGAGATTTAGGGATTGCACCAAGAAACCTGGTACCACTTATGTAGAATATGTGACCTTTTTTTGCAGAGCGCTGGATGGTTGGGTGAAGGGTAGCAAGGTGGATGATTACCAAGGGCTGTTTGATTTAATCGCATGGGAGCACTTGTCGGATAATTGTTTTCCTGAGCTACGCCAACACCTGATCGATAGCAAGCTGTCCAACCCGAGGAAGCTTGCTGAGGAGGCGGACCGCTGGATCAGCACCAGGGTCCACAAGGGTCCCGTGGGAGGCCCCGCCAAAGGTGTTCAGGGTCCCCAGCAGAAGAGTGGGGGGGACAAGGGTAAACAGAGGGAGTTCTACAAAGGGCCCCAAAGTAATTCCCAAGGGAACCAAGGGAAAGGTTCTCAGCCACCCCCACCCCTGAAGCAGACCGGGGCCCCGACAGGTAACCCTGTTCAAAGAGGGCCCCTCAGATGTTACAAGTGTAACAACCTGGGGCACATTTCCGTGGATCCCAAGTGCCCCCTGTATGGTAAACCAGCACCCTCTGGTGCTCCACCCCCCAAGCAGGTGAATAGTGTAGCCTTGGGGAGGGAGATAGACGTCCAAGGGGCGGGGGATCCCGTACAGATGACCCTAGTCTCATTAGGAGACAGTGAGATGGTCGCTGAGGCCCAGCTGCCCCCCAATACTCAAAAGTATGGGCAGTGGGTGACCATAAATGGCAAGAGGGTGGGGGCTCTTAGAGATACTGGAGCCAGTGTGACTGCTGTCAAGCAACACCTGGTGTCTCAAGAGCAGGTTGTCCCGCACGCATTCTGCCGTGTTGTCAACGCTGACAACACCGAGAGTCAGTGTCCAATGGCTCAGGTTCCCTTTGAGTGGGGGGGGGTCTCTGGTACTCTGCAAGTGGCTGTGAGAGAGGCCATGCCTGTTGATTGTCTCCTAGGTAACGATTTGGAGAGCTCCCCTTGGGAAAAGGTGGAGAAGACAACTCACCTGCGGATGGTGGGCTTGCCTGATTGGGCGTGCGTGACCACCCGGTCGATGGCAGCCGGTAGGGGTGTTGAAGGAACCCTGGAGCCTGAGGGAGAGGCCCAGGAACCGGCCTTAGAGAGAGGGCAAGGGAGGCACGGGAATCCGGCTCCTGAAGTTCCCACGGCTCAGGAGGAAGCAGACCTTGAGGGGGATGCCCTGGAGCCTACCGGGGAACAGATAGCCGAACTGGGGGACCTGCCTGAGCTGACCCATTGGCAGCAAGAAGGAGGCCCCACCAGGGAGGAATTCTGCAGGGAGCAGAAAGAGTGCCCCTCTCTAGAGGGTATGCGGCAGCAGGCTGCAGCCCAGGCCAATGGTGATCAGTCCGGAACTCACTTGATCTACTGGGAGAACGACCTCCTATACTCCGAGCCTAAGGTTGCTGAACCTGGGTCAGCCCGTGCGCTGGTGGTACCCCAGAAGTTCAGAGCCTTCCTACTGGGGTTGGCTCACGACGTACCGTTAGCAGGACATTTGGGGCAGGACAAGACCTTTGAAAGGCTTGTCACCCACTTTTATTGGCCCCAAATGCGCAGGAGTTCTGACACTCACTGCAGGACATGCCAGACTTGCCAGGCAAGTGGCAAGAGTGGAAGGAAGCTGAGAGCTCCACTCCAACCTTTCCCTGTGGTCAGTACCCCATTCCAGCGGGTGGGGATTGACATTGTGGGGCCACTGGACCCCAAGACAGCCATGGGCAACAGGTTTATCCTGGTCTTGGTGGACCATGCCACCCGGTACCCTGAAGCCATCCCTCTGAGGACAGTGACGGCCCCCGTGGTGGGACGGGCACTGATGGGAATTTTCTCACGAGTAGGATTCCCTCTAGAGGTGGTGTCTGACAGGGGGACCAACTTCATATCGAAATATATGAAGTCCCTTTGGCAAGAGTGTGGTGTGACCTACAAGTTCACCACCCCTTACCATCCCCAAGGAAACGGGTTGGTTGAGCGCTTCAACCGAACCCTGAAGGGCATGATTATGGGTCTCGAGGAACCCATGAGGCGTAAGTGGGACGTCCTCTTACCATGCCTTCTCTTTGCGTACCGCGAGGTGCCACAAAAGTCTCTAGGGTTCAGTCCCTTTGAGCTTTTGTACGGCCACCCCGTACGAGGACCTCTTAGTCTGGTCAAGGAAGGCTGGGAGCAATCTCCCAGGAAACCTCCCCAGAATGTATACAGTTACATGCTGGCTTTCCGGAACCAGACTAGGCGTTTCAGGCAACTTGCTGAGGCAAACCTGGAAGCCAGCCAGGAGGAAATGAAGCGGTGGTACGACCAGAACGCCACTCTGGTTGAGCTTCAACCTGGCCAAAAAGTGTGGGTCCTGGCCCCTGTGGAGCCTTGTGCACTCCAGGACAAGTGGACCGGACCCTTTGAGATTGTGGAGCGCAAGAGTTCTGTCACCTACTTGGTGAACTTGCGGTCTCCTAGGAACCCCTTAAGGGTCCTACATGTCAATCGACTGAAGCCCCACTTGGAGAGGTCCGAAGTGGGCATGCTCTTGGCCACCGATGATGGGACGGAAGAGGAGTCCGAGCCTCTTCCTGACCTCTTGGTAGCCTCAGAGCGAGACGGGTCAGTGGATGGAGTTAACCTCTCACCCACCCTGACCCCGGAGCAACAGGGTGACTGTCGCCAGCTGCTGGGGCAGTTCCCTGACCTGTTCTCCCTGGTTCCTGGTATCACAAATTGGTGCGTCCATGATGTAGATACAGGAGACAGCTTACCTGTGAAGCACAAGGCCTACCGGGTAACTGACAGGGTCAGAGCCTGCATCAAAGAGGAGGTCTCGAAGATGCTTGCCCTAGGGGTGGTTGAGTCCTCCAGCAGTCCTTGGGCCAGCCCAGTGGTCTTGGTCCCAAAGGCTGCAGCGCCGGGTGCCACACCCGAACTCCGGTTCTGTGTGGACTACCGAGGACTCAACTCAGTCACGAAGACTGACGCGCACCCCATCCCCAGAGCTGATGAGCTCATCGATCGGTTAGGGGCTGCACGGTACCTCAGCACGTTTGATTTAACGTCTGGGTACTGGCAGATCGCCTTAACTGATGGGGCCAAAGAGAGGTCCGCATTCTCTACCCCAGATGGGCATTACCAGTTCCGGGTGATGCCCTTTGGGATGAAGAATGCCCCTGCCACCTTCCAGAGGTTGGTCAACCAGGTGTTGGCTGGGCTGACCGAGTTCAGCGCCGCCTACCTGGACGACATCGCAGTGTTCAGCGGCACATGGGAAGAACACCTGCAACATCTCTGGGAAGTGTTGATGGCGCTGCGCAAAGCAGGCCTCACGATCAAGGCAAGCAAGTGTCAGATCGGGCAGGGTTCGGTGGTGTACTTGGGACACCAAGTGGGGAGCGGCCAGGTGGCGCCCCTCCAACCCAAAGTTGAAACCATCCTGGCTTGGGAGCCCCCAAAGACCCAGACGGAGGTGAGGGCCTTTTTAGGACTCACCGGGTACTACAGGAGGTTTGTCAAGGGGTATGGCAGCATCGTTGCCCCCTTGACAGAGCTGACTTCGAAGAAGCAGCCCAGAAAAGTGATATGGACTGACACCTGTCAGAAAGCCTTCGACACCCTGAAAACTGCCATGTGCACGGCGCCCGTGCTCTTGGCTCCTGACTTCTCCAAAGAGTTCCTGGTGCAGACGGATGCATCAGAGCATGGTGTAGGGGCTGTTCTCTCACAGATCACTGAGGAGGGCTGTGACCAACCCGTAGCCTTTATTAGCAGGAGGCTACTTCCCCGGGAACAAAGGTGGAGTGCGATAGAACGAGAAGCATTTGCTGTGGTCTGGGCGCTGAAGAAGCTAAGACCCTACTTGTTTGGGTCTCACTTCCGGGTTCAGACCGACCACAGGCCCCTCAGATGGTTGATGCAAATGAGGGGTGAGAACCCAAAACTGTTGAGGTGGTCCATCTCCCTACAGGGTATGGACTTTACGGTGGAGCATCGCCCTGGCACAGATCACGCCAATGCTGACGGTCTGTCCAGGTTTTTCCGCCTTAGTGATGCAGAACTCCCTGGGGTAGGGTAGTTCTCCCCACTTTTCAGCTGGAGGGGACACGTGTTAGACCTGGCACCATTGGCGTGGGTCACCCTTCCATTTTTGTCTGTGCCTCAATGTGTTTTTGTGTTGGTGTTAGCTGCTCAGGGCGCTGTGCCACTGCCATCCAGTGCCACAGTGCAAGTGCTCCCTATGGTAAAATGTATTATGTGAATTGACTCCCACGTTTGGTTTATTTGGTTTACTATCAGTCCCTAGTAGAGTGCACCCGGGGTGCCAAGGGCTTGTATATCCAAATGCTGCTAGTGGGCTTGCAGCACTGGTTGTGCCACCCACCGGAGCAGCGGGGTAAAATGTGTCTAGGGTCTGCCACTGCAGAACCTGCGCGCGGTCTGGTACCGTCGCGCTGACTGAGCAAGTGTCCCCACTTGCCAGTCCCTAAACCTTCCCTTAACTACATGTTAGTCACCCCTCTGGCAGGACCAAGCGCAGGGTGCATTGTAGGTCTAAGGTAGGACATGCCCTGATGTGTGTGGCATGTCTTAATAGTGAATTACAGCCCTTTTCGTTTTTCACTATTGAAGGCTACCTGCTCTCCATAGGCCAGAATGGGCTGCTGGGATCGCTACACGCTGTGACCCCAGTGGACTCAGAGAGCATGGTAGGAAGTCGTGTTTAGTATGCCTGAACTCGGGGTAATAAAGTACATCTTTTAGTAAAGGTTATTTTAATATCCTGGGTTTGCAAATGCTACTTTTAGAAAGTTAGCCTTTGCGTGCCTAACCATCTCAGTCCGCCTCTGCTGTGTGTGTGTGTGTTCTGCCTAGCAACAGTACAGGAGCAGGGCTGGGGGATTCCAGGAGACAGGTTGGCTGCCAGGTGGTGGGTAGAGAGATTACACCAGGATGGGTGGGAGGAGTGCACCCTGACTCTTGAATAGACCTGTGCTCTGCCACCACAAAGCCGGCGCCGCCCCCTGTGGAGCGGCTGATGTCTCTGCCCTGCTGCTGAAAGGAACAAGCCGAGTCACCACAACAGAGTGCTCCAAAACTGGACGGAGCCAGGCCCAGGCCCCCTGGCGCTAAAGAACAAAGGAATCCCTGTATAAAAGTAGGAGCCTGGCTCCTAAGAAATCAGATCCAGATTGAACCACGAAGGAACTCTGCCCGACTAGAAGGACCTGGAAGAAGCTGAAGGAAGAGTAACTTTCCCTGACCTGAGGGATTGGCCTGCAGTAGGTGCCTTGCTGAGGAAGGAGAGGAAAAGACTGAAAGAGACTTTGCACTTTGTTCTTCAACTATCTCCAAGGGCTTGGAAGAAGAGCTTGCCCCCTGAACTGAACCCCAGGACCAGTGGGTTCACCGTGTCTCCGCTCGTCTGAGAATTCGAGCCGTGTGCTTTCTCCCGCCGGAGTGCCCTGCGCACCTTCGCATCCCTCCTAGGGCCGTGACACCCAGAAGCCTGGCCGCCTCCACTCGCCGAGAGCCCCGCTCTACCTGAGTCGCTCTGGACCCATCGAGTCTGGCCGTCCCGCTTCCCTGTCACCTGCCTGCTACTGGAGCGCGCTTGGTGCCCTCTCGCCCTCCCGCCGGATTTCTAGTGGGGAAGTGAAATCCAGCCTCGGACGGCCGCCCGTACGTCGTAACGTATCCGGCCGCCCCGCTTCACCTCCCAGCCGGAGTCTGACCGTGCCGCCCTCCGCAGTGACCTCCCGCACAGTCCGTGTCGGAGGCCCTGGGCCGCACCTGTCTACCGAGAGCCGCCCGCTGAAGTCTTGATCCGGAAGACCCACGAGGTGCAGAACCTGCATCTCCCCGGAAGACTCGTCCAAGCACATCGCACGTTCCCAGGTACAGTGAACTCTCTATCGGACTCGGGGTCCGCAACGTTCTGATTTCCCCGTATCACTGTGTCCCGGGTACGCTGCGCATCCCCGTGACTGGACCGACTCAACCGAGCCCTGTGAAGCGCTCGTGATCGAATAAGTTACCAAAGACAAGAACAGTGCCTAATTATCATCTTGTGGCTTCCATTTCGCAACCGTTATTGATGGTCTTGTACATGCCTGCGTGTAGGAGAGTAGGGTCTGCTATCCTATGGTCACCCCAAATTTTTGCTTTTTGCTTCACTGGTTTTTGACATATTGAGGCTGTGGGCCTGCCAATCAGACCCCCAGCCTGCTGTTCTCTCTACTAAATTAAAACTATGCACCCTAGGTGCATAACCAATTGGAAGTGGATCACCCTGTCAGCCCCTGTACCAGTGTACACTAGGTACCCAGGGCATTGGTGTACCCAAGGCCTGCCAAGGGCTGCAGCATGTATTATGCCACCCCAGGCTTGGCCTAACAATTTGACACAACTGGCTGATCACTCAGCTGGGGTAAGTTGGTGTAATCACCTCTTACTTAGGTGTAGTATACCTATACCTAACCTTAAATGGGACACCTGGTAACCTATAAGTCACTCCTATGGCAGGCCTTAACAATCCTGAAGGCAGAGCGCTTGGTTCCATGTGAGATGGTGCTCTGGCATGAGCTGAGCCTGTCTGCAGTGGTCGGAACAACTTCCTTCTACTGTTTCCAGATATCGTCATACCATATACTCTTAAGTGCATTATGAACCTCGCGGTTAAATGCTATCTTTGGTTTGGCTTTATCAAAACATGTCGAGTAAGGTGTCATACGAATTGGAATACTAACCCCTCGCCAATTCTGGCGACGGGGTTAGCATTCCACCCTTCTAGAGGGACACGACATGTACAGTACCTGAAACCCGGGTAAAATCAGACATAGCCTCAGCTCCACAAAATGGATGCTGCCACCACAGACACAAGTCTGCCCTCCTGCTGCTGGGAGTCCTTCCAGCTTGGGAGGTGTGGACAAAGGGTTTCCTGCCAGGGGAGGTGCGTGCACCACCCCAGACAGGATTTTGTGTATTGGTCAGGTAGGGCTTGAAAGAAACCAGACATGCCTGTGGCTCACAAGGAGCCTCGGTGCATATGCCAGTTCAAACCGGTCCTGGGGCACACCAGTCCCGGGCCTGGGGCGAGCTGGACAAAGGATTGGGGGTGTAACCACCCCCCTTCCTGGTCCCACCCATAGGGAGGGACCTAGCAGGTAGTCCGGCCCCTAGAATCCGCTTAAAGGTAGGAGCTGTGTCCTAAGACTTCAGACATCCTGGAATCAACTTGAAACTAAGAAGAAGACGGGAACTTCGACGCTCTGCTGCACAGAGGACTGAAGCCAATCTCCCCTGTGGTCAGGGAGTGACCACCTTGCTAACGCAAGCACCATCCAGCAAATCAACGTCTGCTTTGCCGCCGCCTCCCGCCGGAGCCCGAGCCCAGAGACTGACAAGACCTGGACCTCCAGACCTCTCACCGCCCGATCCACAGTCCCTGCAAAGAGGAGACCCGTGGAGGCACCGAGACACGTGGAGCCAGCCATCTTGAAACGACTACGACAAGCTGACCAGTGCAACAACCGAGGCTCCCTCCAAGTTGTGCTTTGGGTCCTGAGAAGCCCAACCCTCGAGCAGCATCTGCATCAAAGGTGAGCCCTCCAGCATCTCCACGATCTGCGTGGGGCCCTTCTGCATTTTGCCACTCGACGCGCCTAACCGGTTGCTGGCCCGCTGGCTAGTGGCCATCTTGGCGACGAAATCTACGACAAACACCGCTGGTCTGGTTGCTCCAGACTGGCCCTTGCTCCCCTTCAAAGGAGCAGTTCCTCTGACCTTGCTGGTCAGAACCATCAGCTTATCTCCTTGCCTACAACAATTGCTTTTGCCAAGGCTTGTTTGCTTCGATCAAGTCGCCGACACCGCCGACAGCGAGAGCCTGCGTGGGACAGCTCGTGACTTGACTCCTGGACGTCGTCGACCTTCAGGGACCACGTGGCTGCAGAGTCAAGCTACACCTTCCTTCCTGTTTGCACCCGACATCGCCTGGTACCCACCTGGTGCCACGCTGGTCACTGGCTAGTGACTGTGAACACTGTCCCCTCTGCTTACAGGTCTTCAACATCTCCGATCCACTCTTGGATCCACTGCATCTCTTCCCGACCGACCGCCTGCAGCACTTTTGTCTACAGGCCCCACGGAACCGATAGAAGAAACCCGACGCACTTCGAGGCCTATGCACCCGCTTCCTGTGGGTGAGGTAAAGCTGGCACTCCTGTGCCCAAGTGTAGTATTACATCTCTAGTGCCTGTGTTCCAAATCTTAAGTTCCTAGGTCATCCGGAAGATTCCTTTTGCAGTAACTTTGTACTTTTTACGCACCCATTGAAACCTATGGGAGCACGCGTGTGACTATTTGCTCTGCACACGCCACCCGTGGACCTCCTGGTCACTAACTGACGTTAGCTCCTTGTAGGCCCAGCGATTCTAGAGGCCCTAGGCCTTTTCCCGTTTCTGTTCGTGGTACTTATACCACTATTTTAGTATATGGTTTGAGTGGCCACCAGGGCCTATCCATATAAAGTGCAACTTCTGTGTATTCTGTGATAATCTTGTTTGACGATTTGTGCTCCTGTGCTCATAAAGAGACTAGGGGTTACTTTGAGAAATAAATACATATATATTTTGAATATATATCTGTGTGGTGTCCTTTCATTGGTATAAGAGGGGGTTACTATTGGTAAAACAGCTTGCTTAACACGCATCACGAGTTTAGCCTCAAAGACTGCTTAGCCTACGCAACCACTAGGGCAGCTAGTCCAAAAAGGTTGACTTACAACCACACCATAAGGGTTGCTTAGCATGGTACAAGGTGGTCACTAGAACTAGTGAACAGCATATACCAGGCCAACTTCTCACATTGGTGAGCAGCGGTTGGATTTGAGCTTGCTGTGTTTTACCATTGTAATCTCTTGGTTACCAATTGAAAGATCACATAGGTACCTGTAGGTACATATAAAACAAGATTAGATATACTTAAGTTCTACTGAACTTAGTTGTTGTAGAGCAAAGGGAGTAGCACACCCTGACTACAACTACTAGATAGGTTTAGTAGGTAAACCCAAGTGTAGGTAGATTGCAACACATCCACCCACACTTAAGAGCAATGGCTGGGGCAGAGGGGTCCACTGTACCCATCTCTGTTGAGAGTGACCCCCCGAGGGCACCATCCATCTTTGCTACCCTTAATCAGAATGAGCTCAGGCAGTTGGCAACTCTTAGAGGCCTTAAACAGCCCAAGAACCCTACCTCTGCTGTGCTCAGAGCACTCTTGCAAGATGATGAGAATCAAAGAGAGCTCAAGAGAGCTTCCCAGTTAGCCCCCTTAGGGACAGGAACAGGAGGCCCCCCTTCTGAAGATGCCACTGAGGTACCCCTTTCCAATAGCCATCCCTTAGATGAAAACCATACTACAGAGGAGGAAAGTGAGGGGGATACAGACAGTGGTGAGGATGAAGGGAGAACTAGCTCAGTGCCAAGTGTTATACTTGGCCCAGCTAAACCAAGGCTATTGGGGACTGACAGTGGGTTCACCCCACTGGATCTCCCCAGTGGACTTAACACAGGGCTTGGAAGGCAAAGGAATCGCTCAGGTGACTCCAATGCTTCCCATGACTCTAGAGGCTCTCAAGGTCACTCCAGGAGAAGGATGACCACCCCTCAGAGGAGGGAACATGAGGCCAAGATGCAAGAAGCCCAGCTGAGGATCAGGAAGCAGGAGCTAGAAGTAGCCCTGATGGAAGAGAAACTGAGCAAGGCTAGACAGCATAAAGAGAGTGGGTCTATACCCACTGGTGGCAGCATTGTCCCTAAGGACAAAGATAGGGTTTTCGATAATAGAAACCTGTCTAAGGTTGTGCCCCCCTACAAAAGTGGGGATGACATCCACAAGTGGATAACTGCTCTTGAGAGAGCCTGCAAAGTACAGCAGGTTCCTGAAGACCAGTGGGCAGCAATCCTCTGACTCTCCTTTGAGGGAAGAGGCAGAGACAGACTCCTCACTGTTAGAGAAGAGGATGTCAGAAACTACAGAGTCCTGAAGAGTGTTCTAGTTGATGGGTTAGGCTTAACCACTGAGCAGTACAGGTTAATGTTCAGAGACACCCAAAAGACACAGACTCAGGACTGGTCTGAATACATTGAATGTGCCACTAAGGCTTTGGAGGGTTGGTTGCTGGGAAGTAAGGTATCTGATTTTACAGGATTGTATAATTTGATGATGAGAGAACAGATTTTAAATAACTGTCAAAACCAGCAACTGCATCAACACTTGGTTGACTCTGATCTGACCTCTCCCCAAGAATTGGGAAAGAAGGCAGACAAATGGGTCAGAACCAGGGTTAAGCAAAAGAACCAGAACCAGGGCCAAGGGGGTGATCAGAAGAAAACAGACCAAAAGGGTGGAGATCAGAAACCTAAAGACCAGAAGTCTTCAACAGGGCCCCAAACTACTGCTAAGGAGGGTGGGTCCCAACAGTCCAAAAAGAAGAAAGAAGGTCAAAAGAAACCCTGGTGCAATCATTGTAAAAATACAACTCACTGGACTAGTGATTGCAAAAAGGGTGGAGCCCCCAACACTGTTGCCCCTAAGGCACCTGCTCCCAGTACTACTGTTAGCAGTGTTGGTCCCCAGACAAAGGGTGTAGTGGGAATCACTATGGGAACTGAAGGAGATTCTGACTTAGACAGAACCCTGACACAGGCAGTCTTGATCTGTGATGGGGACATTGATTTGTCCCTGACTGTGAGCCCCAGTAACCTGGGCAAGTACAGACAGACTCCTTTAATTAATGACAAAGTGGCTCAAGCCTACAGGGACACATGTGCCAGTGTCACTATGGTGACACCAGGCTTTGTGGACCCTGGACAGTACATACCAGGTGAGAACTACCTGGTGACCAATGCCAGCAATGCCACTACTTCACATAGTGTGGCAGTTGTTAACTTCTCATGGGGAGGGGTAACTGGCCTCAAAAGGGTTGTGGTTAGTGCAGACCTCCCAGTAGAATGTTTGTTGGGCAATGACCTAGAGAGTTCTCTATGGTCAGAAGTGGAGTACAGGACTCATGCAGAGATGTTAGGTATATCATCACATGTCCTTGCTGTGACCAGGTCACAGGCCAAAAAGTGCCTCACTGAACCACAGGTCTTGGATCCTGGAACAATGGACCAAGCACCTACCAAGAAGAAGAACGGGAGGGTCAAGGCTGTGCCTTCCCCCCTGCCTCAGAGTGATGATCAGCCTTCCCAGGAAGCTGATCTAGAGGACCCTGAAGGAACTGTCCCTGAAGAGCTTGAACCTGACCAGGTTGAGTTTCTGGGGACAGGGGGACCTTCAAGGGCTGACTTGAGGCAGGCTCAGTTATCCTGTCCCTCTCTTGAACCCCTCAGACAGCTGGCTGCTGCTGAGGCTGCTGGGAATGCTCAAGGTACCCATAAAGTGTATTGGGATGAAGGGCTCCTTTATTCAGAGGCTAGAGACCCCAAGCCTGGTGCAACCAGGAGGTTGGTTATACCTCTGCAATTTAGGGGCTTCCTTCTTACCTTGGCCCATGATATTCCTTTAGCAGGACACCTAGGCCAGAACAAGACCTGGGACAGACTTGTCCCTCACTTTCACTGGCCTCATATGAATGAAGATACAAAGGAGTTTTGTCGCTCCTGTGTTACCTGCCAAGCCAGTGGCAAATCAGGTGGCACAACAAAGGCCCCCCTGATACCACTACCTGTGGTGGGGGTTCCCTTTGAAAGAGTGGGAATAGACATAGTGGGTCCCATGGATCCTCCCACTGCATCTGGGCACAGATTTATACTGGTGGTAGTGGATCATGCCACCAGGTATCCAGAGGCAATTCCCCTTAGGACCACTACAGCTCCTGTTGTGGCCAGGGCCCTGCTGGGAGTATTCTCCAGAGTGGGGTTTCCTAAGGAGGTAGTATCTGACAGAGGTACCAACTTTATGTCAGGATACTTAACAGCTATGTGGAAGGAATGTGGTGTCAACTACAAGTTCACCACCCCTTATCACCCACAATGCAATGGGCTTGTTGAGAGATTCAACAAGACCCTAAAGGGTATGATCAAAGGATTACCTGAAAAGCTCAGGCGAAGATGGGACATCCTTCTACCCTGCCTTCTGTTTGCTTACAGAGAGGTCCCACAAAAAGGAGTTGGCTACAGCCCCTTTGAATTGTTGTTTGGGCACCCTGTGAGAGGCCCACTGTGTTTGGTGAAGGAAGGCTGGGAGTTACCTCTCAAAAAGCCTAAGCTAGACATAGTGGACTATGTACTTGGTCTCCGCTCCAGGATGGCTGAGTATATGGAGAAGGCATCCAAAAACCTTGAGGCAAGCCAGGCCTTACAGAAAGCTTGGCATGACCAAAAGGCTGTCTTGGTTGAGTTTCAGCCAGGACAGAAGGTATGGGTGTTGGAGCCAGTGGCCCCAGCAGCACTCCAAGACAAATGGTCTGGACCCCATACAATCCTGGAAAAGAAGGGAGAGGTCACCTACTTGGTCGACCTAGGAACTCCCAGGAGTCCCCACAGGGTACTCCATGTTAACGGGCTTAAAGCATATGTTGACAGGGCAGACATGGGCTTGCTCATGGCTACAGATGAGGGACAGGAGGAAGAGAGTGACCCTCTCCCAGACCTGTTGTCTCAGAACCCTGAAGATGGCTCAGTTGAAGGAGTGACCCTTGGAGGCAACCTCACTGCCCATCAGCAGACTGAATGTAGACAGGTTCTACAATCATTTTCACATATGTTTTCCTTGATACCTAGTCAAACTGACTGGTGTACCCATGTGGTGGACACTGGTGACAGTCTGCCTGTAAAGAACAAACTTTACAGACAACCTGACCACGTCAGGGACTGTATAAAGGCTGAGGTACATAAAATGCTGGAATTAGGTGTCATTGAACCCTCAGAGAGCCCCTGGGCTAGCCCAGTGGTTCTGGTCCCCAAACCTCACACCAAAGATGGCAAGAGAGAGATGAGGTTCTGTGTGGATTACAGAGGACTCAATGCTGTCACCAGGACAGATGCACACCCTATTCCAAGGGCAGATGAGCTCATAGACAAACTAGCTTCTGCAAAGTTTTTGAGCACATTTGACTTAACAGCTGGCTATTGGCAAATCAGATTAGCCGAGGAGTCTAAGGCCAAAACAGCATTCTCAACCCCAGGTGGGCACTACCAGTTTGTGGTGATGCCCTTTGGTCTGAAGAATGCACCTGCCACCTTCCAAAGGCTGGTGAACCAAGTCCTTACTGGGTTGGATGACTTTTGCGCAGCATATCTTGATGACATTGCTGTCTTTAGCTCCACCTGGGAGGATCACCTGATCCACCTGAAGAAGGCTCTTGAGGCTCTGCAAAGGGCAGGCCTCACTATCAAGGCTACAAAGTGCCAGATAGGGCAGAGTAAGGTTGTATATTTGGGCCACCTTGTAGGTGGAGGCCAAGTTCAACCACTGGAGAGTAAGATACAATCCATCAAGGACTGGTCCCCTCCAACCACCCAGACTCAAGTTCGAGCTTTCTTGGGCTTGACTGGGTACTACAGGAAGTTTGTTAAGAACTATGGGTCCATTGTGACTCCTCTTAATGATCTGACATCCAAGAAGATGCCCAAAAAGGTTCAGTGGACAGTAAGCTGTCAAAAGGCATTTGATGACCTGAAGGAGGCCATGTGCTCTGCACCTATCCTGAAAAGTCCTGACTACTCCAAAGAGTTTATTGTCCAAACAGATGCTTCTGAGTTGGGTGTGGGAGCTGTGCTGTCACAACTTAATGTAGATGGTCAAGACCAACCCATTGCTTTTATTAGCAGAAGGTTGACCCCCAGAGAGAAGAATTGGTCAGCTATTGAGAGGGAGGCCTTTGCTGTGGTGTGGGCCCTGAAGAAGCTGAGGCCATACTTGTTTGGCACTCACTTCAAGATTCAGACCGACCATAAGCCCCTCTTGTGGCTAAATCAGATGAAGGGTGAAAACCCCAAACTGCTTAGGTGGTCCATTTCCCTACAGGGGATGGACTTTACAGTGGAGCACCGGCCAGGTACTGACCATGGGAATGCAGATGGTCTCTCCAGGTACTTCCACTTAGGACATGAAGACGAGACTGGTCAAGGCTAGTTTAATGTCCCAGCGTTTGGGGGGGGGGGGTTGTGTAGGAGAGTAGGGTCTGCTATCCTATGGTCACCCCAAATTTTTGCTTTTTGCTTCACTGGTTTTTGACATATTGAGGCTGTGGGCCTGCCAATCAGACCCCCAGCCTGCTGTTCTCTCTACTAAATTAAAACTATGCACCCTAGGTGCATAACCAATTGGAAGTGGATCACCCTGTCAGCCCCTGTACCAGTGTACACTAGGTACCCAGGGCATTGGTGTACCCAAGGCCTGCCAAGGGCTGCAGCATGTATTATGCCACCCCAGGCTTGGCCTAACAATTTGACACAACTGGCTGATCACTCAGCTGGGGTAAGTTGGTGTAATCACCTCTTACTTAGGTGTAGTATACCTATACCTAACCTTAAATGGGACACCTGGTAACCTATAAGTCACTCCTATGGCAGGCCTTAACAATCCTGAAGGCAGAGCGCTTGGTTCCATGTGAGATGGTGCTCTGGCATGAGCTGAGCCTGTCTGCAGTGGTCGGAACAACTTCCTTCTACTGTTTCCAGATATCGTCATACCATATACTCTTAAGTGCATTATGAACCTCGCGGTTAAATGCTATCTTTGGTTTGGCTTTATCAAAACATGTCGAGTAAGGTGTCATACGAATTGGAATACTAACCCCTCGCCAATTCTGGCGACGGGGTTAGCATTCCACCCTTCTAGAGGGACACGACATGTACAGTACCTGAAACCCGGGTAAAATCAGACATAGCCTCAGCTCCACAAAATGGATGCTGCCACCACAGACACAAGTCTGCCCTCCTGCTGCTGGGAGTCCTTCCAGCTTGGGAGGTGTGGACAAAGGGTTTCCTGCCAGGGGAGGTGCGTGCACCACCCCAGACAGGATTTTGTGTATTGGTCAGGTAGGGCTTGAAAGAAACCAGACATGCCTGTGGCTCACAAGGAGCCTCGGTGCATATGCCAGTTCAAACCGGTCCTGGGGCACACCAGTCCCGGGCCTGGGGCGAGCTGGACAAAGGATTGGGGGTGTAACCACCCCCCTTCCTGGTCCCACCCATAGGGAGGGACCTAGCAGGTAGTCCGGCCCCTAGAATCCGCTTAAAGGTAGGAGCTGTGTCCTAAGACTTCAGACATCCTGGAATCAACTTGAAACTAAGAAGAAGACGGGAACTTCGACGCTCTGCTGCACAGAGGACTGAAGCCAATCTCCCCTGTGGTCAGGGAGTGACCACCTTGCTAACGCAAGCACCATCCAGCGAATCAACGTCTGCTTTGCCGCCGCCTCCCGCCGGAGCCCGAGCCCAGAGACTGACAAGACCTGGACCTCCAGACCTCTCACCGCCCGATCCACAGTCCCTGCAAAGAGGAGACCCGTGGAGGCACCGAGACACGTGGAGCCAGCCATCTTGAAACGACTACGACAAGCTGACCAGTGCAACAACCGAGGCTCCCTCCAAGTTGTGCTTTGGGTCCTGAGAAGCCCAACCCTCGAGCAGCATCTGCATCAAAGGTGAGCCCTCCAGCATCTCCACGATCTGCGTGGGGCCCTTCTGCATTTTGCCACTCGACGCGCCTAACCGGTTGCTGGCCCGCTGGCTAGTGGCCATCTTGGCGACGAAATCTACGACAAACACCGCTGGTCTGGTTGCTCCAGACTGGCCCTTGCTCCCCTCCAAAGGAGCAGTTCCTCTGACCTTGCTGGTCAGAACCATCAGCTTATCTCCTTGCCTACAACAATTGCTTTTGCCAAGGCTTGTTTGCTTCGATCAAGTCGCCGACACCGCCGACAGCGAGAGCCTGCGTGGGACAGCTCGTGACTCGACTCCTGGACGTCGTCGACCTTCAGGGACCACGTGGCTGCAGAGTCAAGCTACACCTTCCTTCCTGTTTGCACCCGACATCGCCTGGTACCCACCTGGTGCCACGCTGGTCACTGGCTAGTGACTGTGAACACTGTCCCCTCTGCTTACAGGTCTTCAACATCTCCGATCCACTCTTGGATCCACTGCATCTCTTCCCGACCGACCGCCTGCAGCACTTTTGTCTACAGGCCCCACGGAACCGATAGAAGAAACCCGACGCACTTCGAGGCCTATGCACCCGCTTCCTGTGGGTGAGGTAAAGCTGGCACTCCTGTGCCCAAGTGTAGTATTACATCTCTAGTGCCTGTGTTCCAAATCTTAAGTTCCTAGGTCATCCGGAAGATTCCTTTTGCAGTAACTTTGTACTTTTTACGCACCCATTGAAACCTATGGGAGCACGCGTGTGACTATTTGCTCTGCACACGCCACCCGTGGACCTCCTGGTCACTAACTGACGTTAGCTCCTTGTAGGCCCAGCGATTCTAGAGGCCCTAGGCCTTTTCCCTTTTCTGTTCGTGGTACTTATACCACTATTTTAGTATATGGTTTGAGTGGCCACCAGGGCCTATCCATATAAAGTGCAACTTCTGTGTATTCTGTGATAATCTTGTTTGACGATTTGTGCTCCTGTGCTCATAAAGAGACTAGGGGTTACTTTGAGAAATAAATACATATATATTTTGAATATATATCTGTGTGGTGTCCTTTCATTGGTATAAGAGGGGGTTACTATTGGTAAAACAGCTTGCTTAACACGCATCACGAGTTTAGCCTCAAAGACTGCTTAGCCTACGCTACCACTAGGGCAGCTAGTCCAAAAAGGTTGACTTACAACCACACCATAAGGGTTGCTTGGCATGGTACAAGGTGGTCACTAGAACTAGTGAACAGCATATACCAGGCCAACTTCTCACACTGCGTAACAAAGAATCTTTTATATAAAGCATCCGTATTTTTGATACAACTTACGCCTGGTGTCCATTTGTGGGGGATCGTTGTGGTTTACTGTGTGTGATCATAAATGCTTAACTGACTAGCGCCCTGAAGTTTAGCCCTGACTACTCGCGCCACACTACCTATAGGGTGAGCAGGGGTTGTTCTGAAGGGGTAATCCCCTCGCCCTGAATAGAAGAAGGGACCGCTGCTTGTCACAAGTACCTACCTGTGCCAACCAGAGGTTCCCCACTCTAACAATCGCTCAAACTTAATTAATGCGAGACCTATTGCATTGCAAATGCTTGTTGGGACTTTGACTTTCAGTGGGCAGTGAAGGTGATCAATCGAGGCATAAGAGGTTTGTGTAGAGGAACCTGGACAAAAAATTTAGTTTTGATTGATATTTCAAATTAGAAATTCCGCACCTAGAATACTTCCAAGGAGAAAGGCTTAGTATAGAACCCTTTTCATAACAGTGCTCCGAAATGCTGCTAGGTGGTTTCTGGCTCTGTGTGACTCCACACTACCCTGAAGTGACAAAGCAGATCTACATATAAGCTCCACTTCTGTGCACAGATGTTCCTCTCTTTTCATGCCTTCCAATGCAGCTGCTGAGCTCCATTTGCATTTTTTTTACCAGTTTTCAGAATGGCTTCTAGAAATTTCACAGTATGCTAGGGAACAATGACCCCACCTAAAACACCCAGTTTCAACCCATTTCTGGATTTGAAGAAGCAAATTTTGGTCACGGACACTTGCGAGGTAAGCTGTCAGAGCTTGAGACATAACTCTACGTCATGCAATAATTGTGCCCTCATGCCGTGGAAGGCCATCCAAGACCAGGAGGTGAAGCTGTCTGTTGTGAACTCAAGAAGACGACGCAACCGTAGCTCCCACTTACTCTCAAATTCACAGACTTAGACTCAATTCTGTTCCAGAGGCTGCTCCTGTGACTGTTCAAGTTTTTTCCTCGAGGTCCTCCAGAAAGTCCAAGTCCAGTAGAAACATAAGACAGCAACAAAGGACTCAACCACATCCCGCCACGCTGACACCGAAGAGAAGGCACAAGAGCGTCATGATGTCAATCACACTCTTTTGAGGTCTTCGGCCATAAAACTGATTCTTCTGTTGGTCCGGACACACCCGGAATTTCTGGGGCTGTTGTTGACCCTACAGCAGATCGAGGCCTTCAAGTAGGCCATGCTGCAAATTTTCTATATGTTTTGGGTTCTGGCCTCCTTTGACACGCAGTCAGGCCCCATGGAACTGTTACCACGGGTTGGCGCTGTCTTTCTTGTTTGAACCCATTATTAGGCCCATACCATCTCTGGTATAGACTGCTTCCACAGCTTCAAGACCCAAGCCGATCCCTCGTACCCCCCAGCACTGGTACCAATGCCGTCGAAAGTTGATCCCATGCCGATGCCAGTGTCGAACCTCAAACCGAGCCTGTCCAGCATCGTTGCATGCAATCACAAAAGTGCAACCAGTGGTCATGCAACCTGATTGTAACTCAGAGTATCTGCCATGTAGTATCTACCAGTAGAGGCTCTATTATCCTTTTGGTTCACTGCCACACAGAATGTATGTGAGTTGTTTGGAGCATCATATGTTAGTTTTTTCATCAAGAAGAGATAACGTGAAGATTTTGGAACATACTAATTGCTGTATTGATACAAAGAAGACGGACTCTGCATTTTGTAATATAGAAATGATAACATAGAACTTGTTCCGGGTTAGCTATGCTAAATTATTTTTAGGAATTACACTTAACATGGATGGAAGTTGTATTATCTATACAAGTAAATAAATCAAGTACCCAAGCATAAAACACATGTCCACAATGTAGGTACTGGGTGTGTAGCATCAGGTAGCTACTGTCCAGCGTACATAATTTCAAGTTATCATAGTCCCGATGGTGTTCACGCTAGGCCATGGTTTGGAATTCTCGGAATAAATGGTTTACAGGACTTTGTAAACATTAAACATGGGAACTTACATTAATCAGCTGTAACAATTAGAATGGTTAAGGAAAGATGCAGGTTACCAAAGAAGCAACCTGAGGTGGCATGTTGCATGACCTGGCATATCCTCCATCCTTAGGAGGCTAACAAAGATGTGCAGGACAATTTCCCTATTTGTCACTTGATGATGGATTGCAGAGTAGTGGATCAAGACCCCACTCCCGACACACATATGTCAGACAGTGTAGCAGATGCCAGAGCAGGAGGACTTTCAAAAAGCAAAAACAGCTGCATGGGTGTCGTGTTTAACTTCTCCATATTTGTCAATACCAGACACAGCCCTGGCATTTGATCACCTTGGTTGTCATTCAAAAGGTGGTTTGACCCATGTCACCATGAGACGCCCCCAACTTCAGACCTTCAGGTGGACATTTTCCAATCAGAATCTGATGAGCTGTATCCTCTGAGAAGAGGCTGTCAAGTCAAACCCGATCACTGTGACACCACCAGTGCATGCTATAAGTTCATAGAAGCTCTAACCTTTGTTGACAATGTTCTGTGGAGATAAGTCAAATAAGCTGGCTGTGGAGCCCAAGGTGAGAACAGATATCTTTATAGTAAGTAGATATACTGGTTGGCAGACATTACAGTTCAGGCGTATTGCGCTGAATATAACTGCCTAAAAATGTTTTCAGAGTTCTTTGACAATAAAGCGTTGTCCACTTTGTATGTGGTCTGTACAGTGCAGCACACATGCAAAGTTAGTAACATTAAGTAGCTCAAAGCACTATTTGTGTTTTGCACTAGAAAGTAGTTTATCAAGACTTTGCACCAATTTGCATCACTTTTTGTGCCCGATGCAAGTCTGCCCTTAATTCTTTTGATACACTGTTTGAATGAAACAGCAGCTAGGTAGTGTAAGCAATGACCTCTCATTCATACTTAGCATGTGGATGTGCAGGAAAACCACAGTACCAGGGTGAGCAATTAATTCTAACAACTTGAACTGTAGCCTAATGTCACATGGTGATGACAGATTTATCAGCAGACAGCTGGGAGGCGTCACCATAGATGTAGATGCTACGTTTCATGTACCTTTTGATAGGTTGGCACCCTTTAAAGGGCGGTAATTGAACCATTCAGAATACTTTTTTTCTGTTGATATGGTCCATTGGCATGGCATTCATCTTGCTTCTGAAGGGTACTCCGTAGAGTTATGAGTCAGAACCTCCTCCTTGTGTTAATTTGAAGTAATAATGGTCAGAGTACTTTAATAAGTACAGGTTTTTGTTTTATTTGTTACAGCATAAAACGCTCTTTTTAAGGTATTACAACCTTCAAGTTATATCCTTTCTTGTTTATTTGTTGTGTTGTTTCTTTCTTCAGTGGGAAGAACGTGTTGGGATTACCCCAGGACTACGACTTTTTCGAAGAGACTAAAACATCTGCTCTGCTTTACTGTGAAGTATTACTGAACATAAGACGTCAATGCTAACATGATGTGCCTTTATTTTGAATTTTAAGCCTTGAAAAAGCCCTGTCCCAATTTTAGCCACTGGGTGAAACACAACAAATAAACAAGAAAGGATCTAACTTGAATGTTGGAATACCTGAAAAATAGCGTTTTATGCTGTAACAAATAAAACAAATACCTGTACTTATTAAAGTACTCTGACCATTCTTACTTCAAATTAACACAAGGAGGAGGTTCTGACTCATAACTCTATGTATGTACTTTTTTCGGAGGCTATAGAGGTCCAGTGTCTCGAGTCAACCTCCTTAAGAAATAAACTACATATTTTGGGCAATCCTCTTTGGAACTGGGACCTCTGGACCTTAGCAACTTTGTAACTGACGCAATCTCCAAAGTTTCTCTGGTCCCCATCTTCAATCCTATAATGTATCAGAGCTCCCAGGACTTGAGAAGACCAGACCTGTTGCGAAGGACCTGGTATTATGCGCGCTACTTACAGATTGCATAAGTACGGTGACACTTAGCCAAGGCATTGCCTAACGTACCACAATCGTAAGATAATGAGTCAAAGAACAGAATGTAAAGTACAGGTTCCTATGTCATGAATAAATAAACCTTTATTTATAAAATGACGACCTGGGTAGGTGTAAAAAAAACATTAAATATCACTGTACGAACAGTGTGCTGCATGTTTAACGAGTATTAAGGGGTGTGCAAAATTTGCATAGTTACGTGAATTTTTTCAAAATGTACGCAAAATTATTGGACATGTAAAACCTGGATTAAGTGCTATGTGTTAGTTTGCAAAACATCTGTTTCCATTTTTAGATGAGAGGATACATTTCACACCAAAAAAGTGCAAAAAGCACAAGTGACTCAAACAAAAGTCGTTCATGTTCTGACGTTTGCATGGTTCAACGCTCCTCCGTTAATATATTGGAGTGAACAGAGTAATTACATAATGTCGGATAATGGTGTAATTTCATGAATTTTATGTTACAAGCGTCGCACTATGTAACAATCGAATATGGATTTTATAACACGTGATGGAAAAACTGGACCATGAAGTTTATAGTTCTCTGTGCACCTTCTGCAATGGCAGCTAATTTGCAGTGGCGCGGATCTGATTATGGTAAACCAGTTGAGTATGCGGAAAAGTGTTGCAAGGGCTTCTCAGAGGATGCTCAAAGTGTTGGATACAATCAAAACTAGGCAAAAGTGTAACAGCACAAATCCACGCATTTGCTTTGGGTTGTAATTTGCCCATTCTTTCCCTTTAACTGTTGTGTGTCATCAGGTAGAACCTTGGGGTAACTGTCATATTCCTGTTATGTAGTAGAACCTTCAAGGTTCTGTTGAAATGTCATGATTTGAAGGCCTCAGTCAGTTTGTGTTTAGGCTGGCAGGGAAAGGTCACCTTGTGGCAGGCTGATTAGAGGAACTCTTAAGATATAATATGAGTGATTAATCTTTATTTACCCCAGCTTTTGGTAACGATTTGCCAGCTTAAGTGGTTTCAACCTGCCAAGTTGTGATTATCTGAGTGTTTTGCCCACAGAACTCAACGGGTGCAGCGAGAGGATTGCGCAACTTCCGTAAAGGATTTGGGGGCATATGTATCAAAATCCGTTATTGCGATTCTCAAATAGCGATTTTTTGAGAATCGCTATTTGAGAATCGCAAAACGGGATGTATTTAAAATCCGCAAATATTTTGCGATTTCTTGTTATTCCTTAATAGGAGGCCCATAGGAATGAATGGGAAGGTATTCCTTAATTGTGATTTCGCAATTTGCTAATCACAATTAAGAATAATTTCAAGGGTGCAAGGGTGTCATAAGGACACCTTGATGCACCACTGAAATGAGCATGTGTGCGCATATGTCGTACATACATGCCCTAAGGGCATGTATGTGCGCCACATGGCACTTTGAAAAATGCCAAAAAGTGCATTTTTCAAAGAAATCACAAATTACCACCAACTTGAAGTTGGTGGTAATTTGCGATTTCTTAAGGAGAAATCGCACAACTTGGGTGCTTGTTACCATAGCATTTAAGGAATTGCAATTTCCGATTCCCTAAATGCTTACGCAAAATTAAGAAATCACAAAATTTGCGATTCCTTAATAATGCGATGCGAAAATGGCTCATACATCGCGTTTTGCGATTTTGTATTCGCAAACCCTGTTTTTTTGCGAATTGCAGCGTTTGCGAATACAAAATTGTTTGATACATATGCCCGTAAGTCTCTGCCCTTTTTGTGTAGAATGCTCTAGGAAGACTTTGCAGCGTATGAAGACTTGTTTTTATCGTGAACAACGATATCCCGACATGTGAGTGAGGCAAAGCTGAGGGTTATCGGCATGACCCAGGGTTGGAAGTTATCAGTTGCAGCCTGCGAGTGAACCTGCTCATCGCGGTATCCTGCATGCTATGTGGATTTTTCAGGGCGTGCCTCCTTCAACATAAGATTCCTCTGCATGTATCTCAAGCCAGGGGGAGCAGCCAAGGTCTTCGCGTGTCAGCATGGTGACATGCACAACTTGTTTCTAAAGGAACCACGTTCTGTTTGTGTGCTTCTTCACAGTGAGTGTTTACAGGGTGCGGTGACGCACACACCTGGTGTTTAAAGATTAGAAAAAAATAATATGGCGATCCTGCTGTGACGCGCTCACCACTAGAAAATATATATATATTTTTTAATATCATTGCTGTGACGCGCTCACCACTAGAAAATATATATATATATTTTTTAATATCATTGAAGAAAGTTTATTGGTACATATCCCAGTTATATGCTCATCTTTAGTGACACAGAATTCTTGGGCAACATGGAGCACGTGTTGATTGCAGCACCACCACTGTTTCTACAGCATCAAGGCACTTCAGTCATTCAGTGGGAAGACTGGATCGACATGTATGACAATTCCTTGTTGGCATTGGATAGTAATGATTTTAGTTCTGAAAGAAAGTAGGCAATTCTTTTGAATTCGATAGGTTCTGAAGCACAGAAAATGTTTACATGTTTGCCATCAGCACTAGATAACGGTGCAAGGATTACCGATGTGTATAATAAAGCTAGGTTAGCAAAGGAAACAAACATGGTGGTGGCAAGGCAAAAGTTTTATACGCAACCTCAATACGTTGGAGAAATGATTGATGAATTTGTGTCAAGTTTGAAAGATGTCAATTTGGTGGTATGAGAGGTGAAATGATTAGGGATCAACTTATTGTGCAGTGTAAGAGTAGAAAGAAACAAAAGCAGTTATGGGCAGCTACAAATCCTACTCCTAAAGATGTCATTAATGTGGCAAAGGTGGTGAAAGAGTCAGAATTTTGTATGTGGGAAATGAGAATATGGCCAAGTACCGGTTCAGGTGAAAATGATGGGACGGCAGAGGTTGAAGAGGTTGACAGATTGAGCAGTAAGCTAGGGGTGGAATGAAAAAATGTACAAGAAACACAGAAAAGTTCAAGTATTAAGTTTAACTCAAATAGGTGCAGTAGGTTGGGAGCCATTTTTCATGGAAGTGAGGCCAAGACATGCTATGCCATTGCCAAAGGATGCAGTAGATGCAGGTGCAAGGGGCGTTTCACATGCATGTGCAAAGAATGGCCAAATTCCAAAGTAGCTGTAACAAGTGATAAGAGGAGAGATCTTATTTGTGACTGTGCAGAATGCAGGGACCACATTTAGAGTTTAGGGGATGATAAGGACATAGAAAGGTGGGGAATTAGGCCTAAAGTGTGCTTTACTAGAGGAAAATCTAAGGTAGTACTTATGGTTGACACCAGTTCAAGGTACACCATTATTTTGAAAGACATTTTCTACAACACATGGTCACATATTGAGTTATTACCCAAAGATATCTGTTCAGGAGGGTACCAGGGGAAGAAATCAATATCTTGGGGTATTTTCTTTCATTGATAAAGTTCAAGACATGCAAAACGCAAGGGAAAATATATGTGTCTAACAATGTATCAGGGAAGCACCATCACACACTTCGCGCCAACCCCTGGTCTGCGTGATCTGTCTGCATTAACAAGGTTCTCCCATTAATCATGTGGCCATACTTCCAAGGTAGTTGACTTTTGTTACCTATCAATATGAGCTATGCTCTGTGATATATTCTGTATTATTACTTATGAGAATTACGAATCCTGTTTTATAACTTGTAAGTGGTGAACAACTATTTCTTTGTGTACAACTATTTCTTCTTCATGTCATTATCGGCATGGTATGCCTCCGCTTTAAAAAAACACATGTCAGTGGCACTTTTGTGAGACAGGTTCTGTAAACGGTCATGCAGAAGCCTATAAATAGACCACGCCTCTGTTGTTCAGCCCTTGGCTTTGTTTACCCGCAAGGAGCGTGTGTCTCCTTCCTTCGTAAGCAGTGAACTGCGCATCGGGTGAAAAATGCATCCAGTGAGCCGGCTCCAACGTTCTACTCTTCGCAAAGAAATCACCAGCCAGTAACGGAGCAACAACGAAGACGCTGCTCAGCTAATTCGCACGTCTTTCAGAATGCTTCACTGACATTGTCTAATCGTTGTTTGACAGTACGCTTGTATTTGTGAAAGTACTTATTTATTTGAAGGACATTACGTTTGCATTAAGGTACATTATTTTTAGTTATGTGTTTTTAATAGCGCATCGTCCTAAAAGGTGATATTGTTTAACCCCTTCAGTGCCCGCCCCTTTCCCCGCCCAGTGCCGGCCGTTGCATTAGCGGGCGGGGTCTATGACGAGCTGGACTCGTCATGGGCACAGCGCCACCGCGGCCCATGACGAGTCTAGCTCGTCATGGGCACTGAAGGGGTTAAAGGGGTAACATTAGGATAAAAGAAGAAAACCCATAGTGGAGTTGCATGTCCGACATTAATCCTTACTTGTTATCAAAAATAGCGAAAGACAAGGTAAGGATATACAAGCACAAGTCATAAGAGAATTAACATAATGGCATTAAACTAAAGCATTCTTGTGTTAATGGTATTTTCCTTGTCTCTTACTCTCAAGGTAGATAAGCCATTGACATTGTTTGTAATTTATGAAACGTGTGAACTGGTGAGAGACATTATCTCCCGCTATTCTGGAGTCTCATACAACAACACACCTTTGCATGATCCAATAAGTAGATGCAAGGCATAATATTAGGTGATTAAACAAATTGAGTTTAGTTAAGATACCAGATAATATATAGTTGTATAAGGTCACACTTCATGTCACTGAATTAACAGACATTTTATTGTTATTTAGATACAGTCAGCTGTCATCCAGAATAGAATCCCGGCTGGTCCGGGTGATAGAAGGCAGCTGTGTTGTTTCTCCTGTCTCTTCTCGTCCACTTCCCCTTCCCCCTCAGAACAACTGCCAAGGGCTCCTGTTAATCTCAGGAGCATTGAGAGGTGTTCTGGGAGGTCAAGCACCTATTCATCGCTCCTGCAGATGACCTGGCATTCAGATAAGTGTTCACAAGCTAACACAATGGACCACCTATCCTAGGCTGGATGCATCAGTATGATCTTAGTATTATCATAAACCCGAGGGCTTCAGAACAGGTCATGGTTGTGGAGGCAAAGAATGCTGAAGGAATTTTGGATGAAGTGAACGGTATTTCGCGAGGAGTTGTGGGTCCTGAAAGAGTATTTGCACAAGATCCATGTGAAACCAGGTGTGGTACCAGTAAAGTACAAGTTTCGGAAGGATCCAAAACTGGTAACAGAGGAGATCAGTCTGATGTTGCTTGAAATGGTGAAGTAAGGCATAATTGAACCTGTGGAGGCTATCATTTGGATTTAACCTGTAGTTAAAGCGAAGAAATCGAATGGTCGTTTGAGGTTTTCTCTGTATCTTTGCAGCGCGAATCAGAATATAACAGATAACTCTCCACTCCCGAACATTAGCGAATAGCTTCTTTTGCTAAACGGTGGTAAGTACTTTTCAAAGTTAGATTTAAAAAGTGCTTAACATCAGAATAGATTGCATTAGATTTCCAGAGATGTAACAGCTTTTATCACCATGAATGGGACATTCCGTTTCACAAGAATGTCATTTGGTTTGTCTTCTGCAGCCAATGTCTTTGATAGAATGATGTCACAAATATTTGAAGGTTTTAGAAATGTTATTTTCTTTCAAGATGACATTTTTATTTATGGAGCAACTGTTGAGCAACAGAATTAAATTTTGAGGAAGGTTCTCAGGAAGGAGAGAGATGTGGGTCCTACTCTACACAAAGAAAAATGTGTATTTTTGTGTGAAGAAATAGAGTATTTGGGCCATACTACTTCTGGTGAAGAATTGAAACCTAAAAGTGACGATTTGAAAGTGATAAAGGTAGCTCCACAACCTAAAGACAAAGATCAGCTAAGGTCAATTATGGGGCTCATAGAATATTACGCCAAATTTGGGGATAACTTTGTTACTAAGACAGAGGATTTGAACATCTTGTTGAGAAAAGGGTGTACTTTCGGGAGGAGTGATGTCCAACAGACTTGTTTAATAAAATTGAACAAGATGTTTGTGATGCAGGAATCTTAGTACCTTTTGATACATCTTTGAGTACGGTCCCTACTGTTGATGCCAGTGCATCAGGAGTTAGTGTTCTTTTATCCAAAATCCATAAAAGAGTTGAGACGATTGTAGCAATTTTGTTATGCTCACTGACTGTGACTCAGAAAAATTGCTCAGTCATTGAGCGGAAGACATTAGCGGAGGCTTGGTCTGCGGAGTATCTCAGAACATATCTGTGGGATCTAGCAAGGAGGAGTGCTTAACAAGAAAGGAAGGAATTCACAGGGCACACTTGGCTGAAAACACGTAACCAACATACAAGGTAATTAGAAGCAAGACAGCAGTACTAGAAAGACAGCAAACTAGGAATTGGAACCAAGGAAATGGGAAGCAAGGCAGGGACTGGAATAGGATATACAGAAGGGGAGTCTACAAAGTTATACTAGAATAGTGCAGGGTCAGGAATCAAGAAAACAAAGTAGTATTGAAGGCAGTGCTGGGGCAGGAACAAGAATTGAGCTAAGGCTCAGGGGGTCAAGGTAGCACTGCAGGCAGTGCTAGTTCAGGAAGAGGGAATTACTAAAGCTCAGGAGTCAATGTAGCACTGCAGGCAGTGCTGGTTCAAGGAAACAGGAAATAGCTACAGCTCAGGAAACAAGGAGTCAAGAGAGCACTGCAAGCAGTGCAAATCAGGAACAAGAAATAGTTGAAGCTCAGAAACAAAGAATAACTATAGCTCAGGAACTCCGGAAACAAGGTAGCACTGCAGGCAGTGCTAGTTCAGGAACAGGAAAACTGCTGCAGCTCAGGAACAAGGAATGCTGATGCTCAGGAGTCAAGGTAGCACTGCAAACAGTGCTAATTCAGGGACAATGAAACCAGCAGCAGCACAGGAACAAGGAATAACTAAAGCTCAGGAACTACTGGGAACAAGGGTATCAAAAGCTCAGGAAACACTGGGAACAAGGATCGGACTCACCATACAGCTACAATGACCAACACTGGGCTGAAGAGAGCTGGGGCTTAAAAGAGCTCACAGTACTCATGCACATCAGGTGTGAGCAGGCTAGGAGCAGCCAGCCACAGTTGAGCTGAATTCCTCCACTCATCCTTGGCCTGCAGGGGTGGAGACAAAACAGTGGGTAGGGGATTATAGGTATTGGAGTTTCCAGCATGAGCAGACTGGCTTCCACAAAACCCGGCATGGATTGGGAATGGATGTCAATTTCTAAATGATGTCCAAATACCTGGAAGTCAGCATATGCATAAAGGGGAGTGTCTGGAAGCATGTTAGAATACTGGAAATCCCCACAATTCAGCCTCCTGGTGGTGGGCACGAGGGCACTGGGAGTGAATCGTGACAGTGGAAGCCCTTCCACGGATGCCTGTATATTGGAAGCGTGTTGATGGTGAGGCATTCCACAATAAGTAGGAGGGGCAGTAGCTTGGTTGTAAGATGTTGCGTATTATGGAATAGGTGTTTTTACTAGGGAAGAATGGGTGCAAGAAATGATGAAAGAAAAGGTTTTAAAGGAAGTTTGTAAAATGGTGGTGGTTGGAGGGAGGAGAGAGAGAGCTGTTGCTTTATCTGTGGGACTGTTTGTTAAGGTACTGGACTAATTATCAGTCAGGGAAAAGAGTGTTTTAATGGTGGGGGGACAGATTTGTACCTCCAGAAAATCTGAGGAGAAAAATCATATAGTTGGCACACGAAGGGCAGCTGGGGCAGACCATTACCCAAAGGAGAGTGAAGGAAAACGTTTGGTGACCAGGGGTTGACGTGCAAACTGCCCAATGGGTAGAAAGGTGTGTGGATTGTAGGGAGAGTGAGAAAAGGCTTGAGGTTGGAATAATATCGGAATTAGTCATATTCAGGATCCTGAGGAAGTGTGGCATACAATATCTATGGATTTTATTGGACCACTGGCGGGAGTAAGTCAGGCTTTGAGGCTTTCCATAGTTTTGGTGGATGCCTATTCCAAATGGTTGGAGGACATATTCATGAAGGATGTTTTGACTAGGAGTACTATAATCAAGTTAGGTGATATTTTTAAGAGGAGGGGTTTTCCTCATACTTTTTTATAAGATAATGGCACCCAGCTAATGGCTGGTGAAATGAAGGAGTATTTTTTTACACTAATGCAAGGCATATCTCTCCCATAGGATAACATTGGGATTACCTTATTACATCTTTTAAGCGTAATTCCCGATTGTCAAGAGATCGACTTCTCAAGTTTGGTGTCTTACAATTTAAAATCACAACACATGGTGCAGTTCGATTTTAAATTACAGTTTGGCAAAGGACACTTTCAGAAAGTTGACATTTACTTACTTTAGTCATTTGGTATCTGCTGTCTGTCTGTTCACTCTGAATTGGGCAACAGCTGAGCTTTGTGTATTGCCTCAAGACAGCCACACACAAAGGAAACTAAGATGTGTTTTGATATGCCTTCCTGGGAGATGGGAGGGAGGAGCTGGACACAGCCTCACACTTACACCTCAATAGGCTGTGTCTTGTCCACACACACAGGGCTGCATGCACCCACTGAAGTAAGTCTGGAACCAGGGCAGGAATGGAGGATCTCTGTGCACTTCAAAACTTTCTTTGAAGTCTCCTCCACTTCACAAGCACACCTGGGTATAAATACTGGGTCCCTGACACCAGGACTTTAATACACTTCTGGATCTGTTACCACTCTGCCAGAAAGAAGAACCGCAGTGCTGCTGAAAGGACTGTCACTCTGCTGGACTGCTGCTTTGTTGTACCCTTGCCTAGCTGTGCTCTTGCCTTGCTGAGTTGCCCTGCTGCCTGCTGTTCTCCTACCTAGGTGAGAAGAACTGGACCTGCATCACTTGAACTCAGAGTGACTCCAAAAGCTTGCTGACTTGCCTCCTGTTTTGAAGTCCCAGGGACATCAAAGTCTTGAACTTATCCAGCTACAGCACCTCGACTTCACTTGCTGCAAGTCTTGCCCTGTTAAGTGGTGCCAACCCAGGGCTGCTACAATCAGAACCCATGCTTCCACATCAGAACCAGTGCATCTTTGCCTTTGCTTGAGTCAGAATCAGCGCTCTCCTCATCATTGAGTGGAGTGGACCCGGCGCATTGCCTTCAGAATCAGTACATCGCCTACTGCGGGAGCAGCAGCAAAGCATCACATTCTGAACCAGTGCATTGCACTGGTAAGCAATGCATCGCTGCAGTTTTGTGGAGAAAATTGATGCATCTCATCCATTGTGTGGATCGACACCAATGCATCGGCAGCACATCCCGTCTTTGTCGACAACGTATCCCGGATCAAGTTACTTTGGTTCAGATGGCTCGTGTGGGTCTCTGTATCCATCCGCGCTACATCTCGGTCTGCCTGAACCTTTGACTTTGCCCCAGTCCAACGTGTCCAGATAGCCTATTTAAGCGCTTATTGCTTCAAAGCGCTACTTTACATTTTTATTTTAAAAATTCATATCTCAACTTCTACCTGTTGGATTTTTGTCATTTTAGTGCGAAACAGGAACTCTGGGATGGTGTGGGGTGATTACTGATGCCAGTTGTTTGTGATAACATTCCGGTCAATGCAAGGAAACCCAACATTTAGGCTGATAGGCTGAACAGTTTGTTCTGTTTCTGTTATACCTGGCATCCTAGATGTGGATCCCCTGACATTTTTGCCTACAGACCTTCTGTTTTGCTGACTTTGTTTTTCTGCTGCCTTTAGAACTCTGGGCACTTTACCGTTGCTAACCAGTGCTCTAAAGTTGGTAACGTTGGCTTATCCAGAATTGGTATATTTAATTTACTTATAAGTCTGTAGTAAAGTACACTACCTGTGCCCAGGGCCTGTAAATTGAATGCTACTAGTGGGCCTGCAACACTGATTGTGCCACAGACTTAAGTAGCCCATCAAAATATCTCAGGCCTGCCATTGCACAGCCTGTGTGTGCAGTTATAGTGTCATGTCAACCTGGCAAGTTAACCCTCTTGCCAGGCCCAAACCTTCCTTTTTAATACATATGTCGCCCCTAAGTTAGGCCCTGGACAGCCCGAGAGCAGAGTGTTGTGTATTTAAAAAGTAGGACATGTCCTTCTGTATGTCTCTAAATACATGTCTGGGGTGGGTGAAAGCTGGGCTTTGTACATTCTCTCTAGACAGCCACTCACAAAGGGATCTTAGGTGATACTTGATGGGCCATCCACATCCTGATGGGCTATCCTGGTTAGGATGTGAGGAGCTGGCACACCTGAATAACTGTGTCCTGTACCCATGCAAAGGGCTGCATACCTCCCTGTAGAGTCTGGAGTCAGGGCAGGAAGGGCAGGGACTCTGCACACTTCAAAGGCATCTCTTTGAAATCTCTCCTCTTCAAAAGCACAACTCAGTATAAGTACTGGTCCTCGGAAAACACCAAGTCAGTACACTCCTGAACCTGTGGATACTCTGCCAGGAAGAAGGACTTCTGTGCTGCTGAAAGGACTGCCAGTCTGCTAGACTGCTACTCTGCTGGACTGCTGGACTCCTGCACTACTGTGCTGACCTGCTGCCTGCCTCCCTCTTGCCTGGGAGTGAGAAGGACTGAAGCTGCATCTCTCCAACCCAGAAATCAGAGTGACTCCAAGGGCTTGCCTCCTTTTTTGAAGTCCCAGGAACATCAAAGTCTTCCAACTCACCTTGCTACAGCACCTTTACTCTGCCATCTGAGAATGCTGCCCTTCCGAGTGGTGCCAACCCAGTAAGGATCATATTAAACGTTTTCCACTCCACACATTAACCAGGCATTGCAGTACCTCCAGGAATGGTGCACTTCCCCACCTGGGAAAACAATGTTGTTCAAAGAAAGACGAGAAAATGAAAACAGTGCTTCACTTGCAAACTCTGTAAATCGGCCCTAATGTGCTTGCGTGTGTCGGGTCACTTTTCAAGCACTCTGTCTTGCTTTAATTAGTTATTTTTTGTAATTTGATCCTTTTTTTCTCTCCATCCCAAGGCTGCCTTTTGGAATAGGAAAATGTCAGCAAAATACGACATTTCCAGCAAAAGTGTTTCTGTCTAATTTGGATCCATTTACAGGGGAATGAATGAAGGAAAGGAGAGGATAGAGAAGGGGTAAGTGTTATTTGTTGAAGTCATGGTTTTCTTTCAGCAAGTGAGGAGGAGCAGTGCTTTAAATGGGAAAAAATAAGTGCAGGTTCTCATCAATTTAAACAGTGAACGGGGAGTGGCAATTGTGGGTGGGGCTAGAGGTGGAGTTTGGAGGCAGTCATTTAATGGGAGCCACAATTTCTTGGTGCCAATTGTGTTTGATAATATAGAAATATTTCTGATATCTGTAGAGTATTTGTTTTTTTCTCCCATGTGCAAAAGGACATATCTATTATTTTGGTAATTTGATACCAATGCAGATTGTCTCTTAGCCTATTCACATATGAAACATAAAAGTAATTAATTTTCTCACTGTGCACGACAACAGCTATTGTAGGCAATTAGACTAAGAAACCTGGATAACGATAGTCCTATTTATTTTGCCCTGCATTCTTTAGGGTAAACCTTCCACCTTGCATCTTTACATCCTTTTCTTCTCTGTTGCCTCCTCCACTTTTCATACAGTAAACATCTAAACTAAAGTCACAGAACCAACCCAAACGAAAGGGAACATTCTCAACCTGGCCTTCAACACAATGCAGACTACAATACTGTCTCAGTTATCATTATACAGCAGGCACCTACTGTGGTCAATAAAAATCATCCACAACTCCTTCAATGAGAGCACAAGGGCGCCTGACGTGAGCAGTGGGTAAGTGAAGTGATTACAGGGAACTAGAGTGGTAAGACGTGTGATGAAGGGCTTAAATAAAGGGCTGAGATGAACGCAATTGGATGAGTTGAGCCAGCATATATCAATGTAAAGTGAATAAAATGAACAACGAGGCACACCAGGGTAAGCAATGCAAGCACAGGACAAATGTGCCTTGAACTGGCTGGGTTAGGTGAGAATTAACTGACTAGAGAAAGGATGGGTCAGTTCAGGTAAATCAAACAAGTAAATCAAACAAGGTGGGTCAGTGCAGGGTGGAAGAGCCAAGCACATCTTGAATGATGTAAGCAAGGGCTGACAAGGAAAATACGGGGGGTGAGTCAAGCACAGGTGAGCACATGGTGGTTTAGATGATGACCTGTTAAGTAAAGCAAGTAATCTGAGTCTGTGGGAGAGGCAAGCACAGCTTCCATAAGGCTAAGAGAAGATGTGCAAGGGATGTACAGGCTGTATAAATCCTGCACATTGTAGGTACAGTGGGCACCTAAAGATCAGGAGACCATAGGATTTTAAAGTGTTTTTTGTAGGATGGACCAGGCCTCCTAGGCATTGGAGAGATGCAAACAAGATGTTAGTACAATTTTCTAGCATTTGGGTGTCCCCTAAAACATCCCTCAAGTTGGCACATGCGTGGACATTGGGAAAACATTTTAGTTTCAGAAAAGAACTTAATATGAAAGGTGTGTGAAAAGAAAAATGTTTCACCTCTGATTCTCTTCTTTCCAAAACAATGGACCACCAACAAAAGATTTTATGCGGTGTTTGGACTTTATGCGTGGTCTCAATTTTATGCGTGGTCTCAACTTTATGCGCAGTCTGACTTCCTCAGACAACAACAGAAACACTGACTGTAATACTGTCTCAGAATGCAAGGACTGTGTTGCTTTTCACTACATGTAATTAAAGCTTTGCTTCACTGCAATATGAAACACAGGCACACTCACCTCTGTGTCTAGATACCTCTAATTGAAAAACACACAAACAAATTCAATGGGCCATCTAGTGAATACTGTCACACTAGATCTCAAAACCCCTCCTGACATCATCAAACATATCTTTTTTAGAGAGAGATGATGGCCTGGGCTAAGAAAATTTTGTTTTTTCTTAGACTAGAGAGCCCCTTTAAGGGGTATCAGATCATCAGATTTTCACAAATGAGACAACACCATGCTTAATGTATAATCACAACGGTTCAAGATCACCTACGGTGTGAGAAGCTCAGTTAAGACAAAATGTTTTTTTTTTTAAAATGAGGGCTTGAGGAAGTGCCTGAATAAGAAGACAGAATGTGGGAGGGTTACACCTGGACACAATCACACTAGTCATAAAAAAATGTATCATGGAAATGTGCGTTATTTTGAAGATCACTGTTTGTCAAGCCACTCATTTCTCTTTGTTTTCTTGGCCCTCTCTTCTGTGTCTCAGAATCCATGAGATTTTATTCAGCACCTCTATTTCAGTGCACAGGAAACATGTTTATTATCCACTGTCTGTTCACCGCTAGCATCCATGCATGACACCCCCCCCCCACTCCAACCTCTTGCGTTGTCACCTGTTGTATTCATTGACTGCCTGCGCTCCTATGCCTGGGGGATCTTTATCTTGTGTTCTGCGGGGTCTTTGCCTCTCACCATCTTTTAGGCAAACCATGTAGTATGGACTCATGCTGCCTCTGGTTCACACATACATGGATAGACTCCATTGGGAGGTTGTGAGCTTGTCTTCCCAGACTAAACACCTTTATGCACAAATACCCACATATCACATAGAAAAAGCCCATACATTCACAACCACTCACACACAATTTCCGATCATTAGCTTGCACATTTACCTCATGTTAATAGCCAGAAAACAGGGACTCGAACTGGCCCTTCTAGACTTATGGGGAACACCTCTTGTCCACAATAATGCCTCAAAAGTCAGAAAAGGTAATACTCATGTACACAGTGAAAGGCACACAAACATGAGGTGATGTTGCAGATTGCAGTTACAAAACTGATGATGGAGTTCATTTTTTAATGGACAACTAAATCAAAGACATTTAACTCTGATTTTACGGGCAGGGGAATTTAATTAATTGTTGGTAGGTGGATAGCAGAACATAAGATGATTGTTTGTAGAGTACTCGATGCCCCAAGGGGGCTTTTTGGTATTTTTCAAATATTTTGTTAATGAAAAGGATTAACCTCACAACTGTAAAATCAGTTTATCCTCTGAACCTTAAGCCTGTCTAAATTACTCTATCCCAAAGTTCTGTTCGAGAAATGTGTAGTGGAATCCCAGGTTGCTTGCTTTAGTGCACTCTGCCCCCTTGAAAAGTCAATGGAATAAGTGGAGTGGGCATGTCACTTAACTATTTTGATACTGCAATTCGGATGACTATATAAAACTTGCCAAATGGACACAGGTGGGCTGGGACGGGTAGAGACAATAGTGTGCATGCTGATGGACTGTCTGCCTGCCCTCCAATCTACTGCCCAGTTGAATGATGATCAGCCAATGTATGATAGCAGGTGATACACTGTCCCACCCTCCCCAACCCCTCCCTCCGCTTCGGCTGCCAGCAGACTGGCTCTGCCAGGTGCAGTCTCAGGTGTCACGCTATAAGTAAATTAGATTTCATTTTCCCCAAGACATGGTAGGGGGTAGGCCCGGCGTCACACACACCTACAGTGTGATTGACTGGGCAGGGTCTGATTGGACCCTGTACTTTCATTCACAGATGGCCGCAGGGCATCTAAAACCCCAAACAGCCCTTAAGTGATGCAAATGAGCCGCTGTGGGATTGCTTAGCAGCAGCTCTATTCAGAGGTGTACAATGGCCCCTCCCTCCATTCTGCCTTTTCTTTTTCTGCAGCATTTGAGCAGAGCACTTTCTGGGCAGCTGCACAGTCCCCAATGCCATGAGCCTGCCCTGCCTGACTTTCCCCAAAGAATACCGGTACTTTCCTTGACCAAGGAAAATTTCCGGCACTCAAAAGGAGAAAATTAAAAAGTGGCGATACTCAGTACCGGTGAGTACCGGCCCATTTAAAGCCCTGAGGAGGAGTGAGACAGGGACAGAAAGAGAGAGAATAAGAGGAAGAAGAAAAAGAAGACGAAAGAGCTAGGGGGCAGCTGTCAGCAGCAGAGCAGGGGAAGTGGACACTGTCCTTGTCTTCTCTGGGCAAGAAGGAAGTGACACGTTCACCAAAGGCCAAGAAGGGCTGAACCTTACCTTTAGGCCTTGGCTATTTCTGCCATCCTGAGACAAATTTGTAAAATAAAAAAGTAGGGGAACGTATTGTATTAGGTTGAAAAAGTAGGGGAATGCCGTGTCCTGACGATTCTGCTCATTTTGACCACTGATCCCATTCAGCATTAGAAAAAAAGTATTATTGTGATGGTTGTGGAGGGGAGCTAAGATGGTGGCTTGCAACTGAGCTCGGTCGGAGGTCTGGCTTCTTGGGGGTGCACAGAATGACAGACTGATTTCTTCGCTTCCCGCTGCTCTGTTCTCAGTAAATACTCTATCCTTAACCTCCACCTCAGTGGCGTGTGAAAATTATGAAAAGTGCCCAGCACCAAGGAGGAGGAGTGTGCAGCACAGGAGCAGGACGCTACGGCTGGCAGCACTCCAAGTTTTCCAGCTTTTGGCTGAAGGTCATGCTTTCAGTCCCTTGCTCTCTTCAGGCTTTGCCTTACAACAAAGGAAGACTTCCACTCTTGTTGAGAGTGTCCGGACAAACGATGATCGTGAGGAGGAGGTTTCCTAAGGAGCGGGACACCATGGCTGGTGGACATTTCTTGTTTTCCAGCTTGGGCTTGCCGTTGCTGGTCTCTGGCTGTGAAGCTACAGGTACCAGCGGCAGATGGGTGAGAGGCAAAACCAACCCTTTTATCTTTATTGCAAGGAGAAAAAACTCTTCCTTTTGTCATCAATACTTTGTTACAGTTTCTGCTCGCAAATCAGACAGTAGCCAGTTTAGCCCCCGGCTGTTCACTGTGTTAGATACTTTGTTGTATGCTGCCTTACCACACACTGGAGTGTTTCCTCGAGAGTAGTTGTTCAGGGCGGGGACTCTAGAGCTTATTCAGGAGGTTCTGCTTATATTGCAGTTTATTTTTTGATTTGTTGAACGATTGCAAGTCAAGATGCTGATCAGGGGGACCAAGGAGAGGAGGGTGGCTGGATACAACTAGGACTCACTTCTCCAAAGCAGGATAAGTGGCTTCTTCTTGGCAACAGGATTGGGGCACCAATGATAACTGCGGTGGGCTCAAAAGTGCTGTACAATCTTTAGCATCCGCCCCATATATGCTTGATCAAGGGGGGCATGCCTGACCTGTCCTGTCTAGATTTGGAGCCTGCAGAGAAGCTGTCTGGCATTGCTACCCTGTCTGTGGCTGGCCCTACTGAGATAGAGCGCGGGGGGTGGGCTGCTTTGTACACAACGAGCATTGGATTCTTTCATGTTTCCACTTTCTCCCCCTGCCTCTGCTGACTCAAGTGATGATCCAGGTCCTAGGGACAAGATAAAGTAAGTACATCTGGAGCTGGGAGCCAAGGCTCCCCCTCCCTCCTCTCCAGCACAGCTTCCAGCAGCCTCTAAGGAGTCTATTCTTGACCGGCATTCTCTCAGCTCAGCAGGCTTTGATTTAGGCATATAATGCGGATGGGGCTGCCTTTCAGTCAGAAGCTGGGGCTGGCCAGATTCATGTGGCACAGTTTGCACAACCTCTTCTGTCTACCCAGTCTGTTTTTGCAGCTTGCTTACATTCTTCCGGTGTGGGGAGCGACCGCCAGGGGACTTTCTTCACTCTCTCGGACTCGTCTGATAGTGATGAGAATGAACATCAAGCAGCTTAATGAGTCTTAGTTGCCAAGGATTGCACCAACCGCTCGGAGCTCCAAAGAAGGTCCTCCATGAGTTCTGATCTCTCTCACACTACCTCGCTTTCCTCAAGGAGATTGAGTGGGTTGGGGGGCTGTTAACTGTTCAACTGAAGGACCTTGTCACGCTCCTTTTGAGCAAGCAGTAGTCAATCTGGCCCCCATGCTGGATTGGGCAGAGGAGATACTAAGGGTTCCAGATGGCACTGAGCTGACATCCACCATGAGGCACAGGGTCAGACTGATTTGCATATGGCCATGTCTGAACTAGGGTGGTGGAGTGAGCTAAAGAATAATGATGGATTAAACCCAGATCAGTTGACTGGGGGTGACTGTTTGATTTGCTCAAGCACTCCGTCCATCATCCCCTTTGGTATCGCTTTGTTCGCCCTAAGTTGGCAGGGTATGCCCAGACGTGGGTCCCTACTTCACTTTGCCACTGGATTCAAGATAGCCTGGCTGATGAGGGTTATGAACCCGAAACTGGTCCCAGGATACTTGTTTCCGGTCCAGGGAAGACATGGGTTGACAGTTCGGGCGGGACTGTTCCCATGAGGCACAGGGTCAGACTAATTTGCATATGGCCATGTCTGAACTGGGGTGGTGGAGTGAGCTAAAGAATGATGATGGATTAAACCCAGATCAGTTGACTGGGGGGGGAGTGTTTGATTTGCTCAAGTGCTCCGTCCATCATCCCCTTTGGTATCGCTTTGTTCGCCCTAAGTTGGCACGGTATGCCCAGACGTGGGTCCCTTGCTCACTTTGCCACTGGATTCTAGATAGCCTGGCTGATGAGGGGTATGAACTTGAAACCGGTCCCAGGATAGTTGTTTCCGTTCCAGGGAAGACATGGCTTGGCAGTTCGGGCTGGACTGTTCCCATGAGGCACAGGGTCAGACTGATTTGCATATGGCCATGTCTGAACTGGGGTGGTGGAGTGAGCTAAAGAATGATGATGGATTAAACCCAGATCAGTTGACTGGGGTTGAGTGATTGATTTGTTCAAGCGCACCGTCCATCATCCCCTTTGGTATCGCTTTGTTCGCCCTAAGTTGGCAGGGTATGCCCAGACGTGGGTCCCTTGCTCACTTTGCCACTGGATTCAAGATAGCCTGGCTGATGAGGGTTATGAACCCAAAACCAGTCCCAGGATACTTGTTTCCGGTCCAGGGAAGACATGGGTTGGCAGTTCGGGCTCGACTGTTCCCATGAAGCACAGGGTCAGACTGATTTGCATATGGCTATGTCTGAACTGGGGTGGTGGAGTGAGCTAAAGAATGATGATGGATTAAACCCAGATCAGTTGACTGGGGGTGAGTGTTTGATTTTCTCAAGCGCTCCGTCCATCATCCCCTTTGGTATCGCTTTTTTTTATCCACCATTTGTTTGCCACATGTGCTGGTCTCCACTATAATTCCATCAACTGCTGATCGGTCTTTACCTAATGACCAGACCCAAGGGGTGGAATCCCGTTCCTTGTTAGGATCACTATCTGCAATATCTGCCAAGGATGCCACCACTCTGGGTGCTATCTACCATCTCCTCTTGCAGCATAGGGAGGATTATTGAAAAGACTCACTTGCATTGAAGGCCGCCAATCTGAAAACTCATATCGTTCTACGAAAGTTGTCAAAAAGTATGGATATCATACAGTCCTGGCTTAGGGCAGTGGAGTCATCTGAGGCGGCCCTCCGAAAAGCAGTGGAGGAAACGAAATCATTGTTTGCTCAACACGATTCATACTACTATGTCATAGAGGGGGGAAGATCTGCAGAACAGGTCACGCAGAAATAATCTTCCGGTTTTAGGGGTCCCAAAGGTACGGAAAGCGATGACCCTAAGGACTTTGTTGTCTGCTTGTTCCGAAAAGCTTTCCCTGCACTAAGTGAATGGGATATGGACTGTATTATCCAGAAGGCATACGTTTTCATATCAGACCTCCCAATAAGCCTTCTTGTAATTCCCAGGCTATCCTTATCTATTTTGGGACCTTTATCTTGTGGCAAGAGATCTACCGAGCCGCCACTCCAAAGTTGCCTGTCAAAGCCTGTAGGGTTAATCTTTTTATTCTTTCTACTTTTTGTCAACAAACTGTGGTGAGATGATGTCAGCTCTGGGAGCATATCCCGGCACTCCAGAAGCTTGGGGTATTTATCTCACGAATGGAACCCGCAACTCTGCAGATCTGAATGGAGGGACAGACTTTTTTTGCTATGAAGTCCTAAAGGTTCAGGAGTTTTTTTACAAAATTGCAGCCGGGTGGTGAAGATTGCTCGGTCGGCCATTTATGTCCTTTTGCTCAACAATGTTTACCTTTCTCTTCAATACAAGCGTCTTCATTTGGGGCGGTCTTCACTGGCTAAGGTTTCATATTTGGTGTGGCGGTATAGTCTTATGATGGCAGGGTTTTTCTTCTGAAGGGTTGGCAGGGGTGTTATGTAGATTTGGAAATTGCTTCTTAACCCCCTTTTTTTTCTTTCTTCCATGTTTCTACTTTCTTTTTTCATTTCTCTTTTCCATTATGGGGGTTCATCCTCTGTTTCTTACTGTGGTTACTGCTTTTTGCCGCATTCCAGGGTGGCAGATTGAGGGCCGACCTCGGATATGAGCCTCAATAATTAGTAACAGCCCTTTTTTTTCTTAGGGCATAGCTGGGGGGTGAGTCGGTTCGCCATTATGGGAACCAGGGGTGTGGGGTAGGGCCATTAGTAGGGTCTAGGTGTTGATGATCTAGGCTTATTGTTTCATGCATGCGCAGGTTAGAGGGGTGGAAATTGTAGAAAATGTTATTTTGGCAAATCTGGTCTGCTGGGGCACAACAATGTTTATCCGCGTTTGGCAATTTTACTCATGGGGCGTGCTTGCAGCAAATTGTAAGGTTGAGGGGTAGCTAGTACATTTGGAGTTGCAATATTAATGGTTGGTGATACTCGGTTTCCTGGTCAGCAACTGCATCTCTTATCCTGGAATGTTAATTGGGTTAAGTTGCCCCACAAGCGTAAGTTGGTACAGGAGGATTTTAAACACCCTCAAGTCACAAATTATTTGTCTTCAGGAGACACATCTTATCTTATGTCTAAAGTTCTTTGTTAAATGATTTTGGATATAGAGTATTGTCTACTTTGTGTTTTACCTCTGCTCAGAGGGGTGTTGAATTACTGGCTCAGGACAGCAAATTGGGAGTTTTACGTCAGGGGGTGGACTTGGGGGAGTTGTTGGCTTTTGGCGGCTATCCAGAAGGATAGCATTTGCTTTACTATTTGTGTTGTCTATGGGCCACATACTGACAATCCAAGGATCTTGGATTTTGTGTTGACCGAGCTTCATCTCTGGCTGCCACCTTTTATTGTCTGTGGCAATTTTAATGTGATGCTATGTCCCAATAGAAACTAGACATTTGAGACTTTGGCCCCTCATCAAGTCTATTCTAGCTTTGTTCTTGGGTGTAGACATCAACTTAGGGCGCTCTGCAACAACTTATCTCATTCTATGCATTTGTTGATCTTCGGCAATTGGAGTGATCTAATGAAGCAGGTTTCACATTTTATTCTTGTCCCCATAAATCTATGTTGCGGTTAGACATGTTTTAGTGAGTATTTATTGGTCTCATCTTCGAAGCAGGCTTTCAATCCGAAGATTATATACAATTCTCTATCTCTGTTCATCAAACCTAGTGGGTTTATTCAGGCATCGGGTCCTCTGCGCTGGACATATGAGCGTTCAATCTGGGATATAGTATCATCACTAGGGATGGGCCCCGGACTAAGGCTTTTTGTGAGCAGTCTATCACCCTTCGGTCATCTCATAGGAAAGCAAATCTGGGATTGGACAGTCAGAAACTGTTGCGCTAGCAAGTGTCCAGCTTTGAAAATAGTGAAGAAATGACTTGGATTCTCTCTTTTAGAGTAAAGGGTAGTTCTAGCTTCAACACCATTCGGCAGATTAGAGGTGAGAACGATACGTTTGTGGTTGATCCAGCTGCTATTAGAGGGATCTTCTGGAAGTTTTATCAAGACCTCAATCGAGATGACTGTTTCTCTTCCACCGAAGATATTCTCCAATTTGTCAGGCGATATTTCCATCATTAGCTCAGTCATATTCAGAGATCTTAACTAGAAGCACCTATAACTCTCTCTGAGGTAGAAATCGCCATTGGTTCCCTGGCTAAAGGTAAGGCCTCCGGTCCCGATCAGATTCCGTTGGAGTATTACGCCACTTTTTAACATATCTTGGCATCTGTTCTTAGGGATCTGTTTAACTCCTTAGATTCATCTGGTCAGATTCCTGTATCTTGGGGAGAGACCAATATTGTTATTTTTCTGAAAAAAGGGAAAGATCCCACTCTATGTGGGTCATACCACCCAATCACTTTATAATCAATGCAGATTTGAGGATTTATACACAAGTTCTCACTAATCGATTGTCCTTAGTTATCTCAGGGCTGGTCGATCCAAACCAGCATGGCTGTATTCCGTAACTTGATAAAACACCTCAAGTCAATACCGCAATTATGGCCCTGGAGATGACATCTCTTGGTGGTATGCCTTTAGTCATGGTTCTTCTAGATGCTGAAAATGCCTTTTACCGGGTCTCCTGAACCTTCCCTTGGGGGATCATAGAGTCAGCTGGATTAAGCTCTGGCTTTGTCTTCAGAATTAATCATCTCTATACCTGCCTGAAAGCAAGTATTCGCTGCTCGTATTCCCTTTCAGATCCCATTGCCAGCTCTCGTGGCACCAGGCAGGGGTGTCCTCTCTCCCCTCAGTTATTTGCATTATATATAGAGCCTTTTATTTAATCCCTCAAATCGTCTGAAGAGAACCAGTTCCTGAGAATACACTGGTTCAAGGTCAAGGTCCTAGCTAATGCAGATGATGTGACAGTTCTAACCCCCACCCCAATTAGGGGTTTACGCGCCGTGGCGTCAGTTGCTCAATCATTCGGGGAAGTCTCTACATATAAACTAAATTCAGATAAGACTCAGGTCTTATCAAATGTTACTTCCCTTGGCCATGATAAAAGATGGGTACAGTCGGGGGTGTGTTTAGGGGTAATTTTAACCTTCCACATGGCAGATATAACTATGGAAAGCTTTAGAAGCATACTGTTAATGTTTTTACTGAATGGAACCATCTTCACCTGGGCTTGATTGGACGCTGCAGTCTTATAAAAATGATCATCCTCCTGAGGTATCTCTACCTTTTCCGTTGTATTCCTCTTTTTCTCCCAGTGATTTAAAAAAAATTAAGATCGAGGTTTCATGGTGTTACAGGAAGCCTTGCTGTAAGATTTCAACAGTCCAAGGAGGATGGCAGGTTTTCGCTTCCGATTTTATTATCCTGCCTCCTTTTTTTCATTTTGCATATTTATATAGCGCAAACTCAACCCGAAGGCATTGGAGCGCTTTACACGAGCACCGTATTCACATTACACATTCAGACACAGGGAGATTAAGTGATTTGCCCAAAATTACAGGATGTGGACGCGACCCCGAGGCTCGAACCCTGGTTTCCAGCACCAAAGTCGGCAGTCTAGCCGACGGACCTCATCTAGTTTTGGGGTGGCAGGATATAACCCCAAATTACCCTCTTGTGTTCACAACAGCTTTGGGAAGAATTGGAAGAGGGCTAAACGTTTATCTTTGGTCAACTGTCAACCCTGTTTACCAATGTTAGTAGATAGCGGTTTGCATCAACGCCCGTACATGGTTTGCATAAAAACGCCCATGTTGCACCCTTGGCACACCCCCTTGATATTTTTAATGCTGGATAGTAAAACACCTCACCGGTTTGTGGCACTTTTACGATCAGCCCCAAACAGAATGCAGGACTCTGTAGTGTCTGTGCATTGGACACGTTCTAGTGTTCTAACCTGTTGTCATACACTGTACACCCACCCACCACCGACGTCACTGGGTCAGGTGACGCGGTCAGTAAAAGGGCCGAGCGCACGTGCTCGTGGCCATTACCCACTACCCCAACTATGTGTCTGGTGTCCCTCATTATACCCAGCATGGGGGCCTAGGGCCCAACATTACAATGGCGACGAGGATGCTGTGCCCCAGCGTGCAGCAGCCCAGCTGATGAAAAGGGGGAGGAGCTGCCTGCGGAGAGACCCCCAGCAGGCGAGAACAGCGCCGGATCGCCCGCCGGGCGTGCGAAGAGCCCCGGGCGTGAGCGGTGACCGGGAGCCCACCCGCACGGCCGTGACGTCCTGCGGGCGAGCAACGTGCCCCAGGGAGGAGAAGAGGAAGTCGGGTGCCCACCCCGATTCCGTCGCGCTGGTCGAGGTGACCCTGGTGGGGGTAAGTGCCCCGAAGACAAGCGGACCGATCGGAGCCCACCCGCATCGGCCGCGACGCCGTGATTCAGCAGGAGGAGGTCGGGTGCCCACCCCAACCCCGTCGCGCCTGCCGCCGTGCCTGGTGGAGAAGTGAGAGCCGTGCGGAGCCCACCCGCATCAGCTGCGTCGCAGTGACCCCCAATTGGCGAGGTGACCGGGAGCCCACCTAAGGCGCCTGCCGCTGTGAGTCCCGGTGAGGGGAAGTGCCCGGAAAGCGGACCGATCGGAGCCCACCCGCATTGGCCGCGACAAGCCCGGTGAAGGAGGAGAGTGAGCCCGATCAACTGGAGCCCGCGGGAGCCAACCCCGCCTCCGTGATCGTCGGGGAAGATAATGATGGCGGGGGTGGAGTAGCTAACCACCCCCACGCCCCATTGCCAGGACGAGCGGCGAAAATGAGGCGGAGCCCACCCGCGCAGGAGGAGCACAGTGGAAAGAACATGCCGGCACCCCTCCCTGCCGCTCGAAGACTGCAGGAAGCTGCCGCGGGCAGGGAGGGCGATCAGAAAATTAAGGAATGGCTGCCGCCGGCCATCGGGACATGCCCCCACCCCGCAGGACCCCCGGCGGCATGAAGGAATGGAGGTAAGCGGCCGGCGCCGCCGAGATAAACTTAAACTGAGTGCGCGACGGCACTGACTGCCACCATGCCCCCAGAAGTCCCAAATGTGCTGGAAACCCAGCGAGACAATGGAGCATTTCCCCCCCCCCCAACTCGCACACACACAGAGTAATGCCTTTACCTCTGCAGCTTACCGGAAATGCTTTTGCCCCCTCTTGCCTTCAAATAAATAAATGTAAAAGACTTACCTGCTGTCTGGCCCCGTGTCCTGCTCCCAGTGTTCTGTTTCTGCTGTAGCTCCAGCTCCCGGACCGGTGAAGCCTGGAAAGTGAGAGACAACACGGAAGGAAAGTCTAGCAGCAAAGAAGGTTGCTGCTGAGAGAAGGGTAAAGCAACACTGCCACCTAGCGGCGATTTCCCGGTACTGCAGGGAAGAACACGACAGCAGCAGCTCAAAGCAGCCGTGCATACCAAGGGTCAGCGGCAACTTTGCAGTGAGCAGAGCACACAGGCTACTCAGGGACATGCAGCCCCAGCTTGGTTAAGGAAAGGAAAACGGAGGTGAACAAAAGAGACTAAGTGAAATGCACAGCAGCGAGGGGAAAGCTGCAACACAGTAAAGCAGAGGGGGGTTATGCATCACTGCCCAGACCGGGGTCGCAAACACCGACAAGTGCGCATACGAGGAATCCTCCAGGAAAGAACCTGCCGCCAAAGTTGCGTGAAGTGCGGGGACGCCTACTGGCCAGGGGTAGTCGCTGCAGGAGTGAAGACACCAGAGGGCACCAGCCTTGGGTGGCAAGGTTTGAAGAGACTCGACCAGGCAGCAAGTCTCAAAAGAGGATCAGAAGGAAGTGCGCAGCACGTGCATCCAGGGAAGCAACCAAAGGGCGCAGTCTGAAGCGCTGCCACGGTTAGAGAAGGAAAGGAGTGGGTGCACGACAACCAGAGATCACACGGCGCAAGGAGCAATGCTACACTGAAGATGTACCACGACGGTACGAAGAGAAGCACGCACCAGCGCTCGACAAGTCAGCACACACAGGTAGTCACACGACGTGGCGCACCTCGTGAACACAGGTAGTCACACGACGTGACGCACCTCGGGAAGCCGACCAGCCAAATGGTTGCACCACAAAGGCCAAGCCGACCAGCCAAATGGTCGCACCACAAAGCCAACCCGCCAGAGGTTGCGGAAGGAGGTGACCGATGCACGGGTCAGTGAAACTACGGAACAAGAGGTCTGACGAAAAGACCGAAGGTATCCTGCCAGAGATCGGTAGAATGGACCGTCAAGTGGTCCGAGAAGTTCAAGGACGAAGAGGACCAAGAGTATGGCCCCAAGAACTTCAACAACCAAAGTAGCTGGTGAAAAGGAGAAGACGAAGAGAAGGTCACGACCCTAACTCGGAATGCTGAGGAAGATGGAGAGAGTGTCCTCGGACGAGGACAAGACCAGGGGGAACACGTGCAGAGTGCGCGCGCTGCATGGAGAAGCCTGGCCAGACCAAAAGGAGGACAGAAACGGTCCAGAGTAGGTCGTGAAGCGAAGGAATGAAGATATCAGAGTGGCATGTCCGCCACTACAAGAAATGAAGATATCAGAGTGGCACGTCCGCCACTACAAGAAAAAAGAAGATATCGGAGTGGCACGTTTGCCACTACAAGACAAGAAGAAAGAAGATATCGGAGTGGCACGTTTGCCACTACAAGAAAAGAGGAAGAATGAGATCTGAGTGGCACGTTTGCCACTACAAGCCAAAGAAGAAAGAAGAGATCTGAGTGGCACAGTTGCCACTGCGAGAAGAAGGAGAAGAAGTCAGAGTGACTCGACACCCTCACGGAGATTAGAACCGAGGAAAGAGAGAGGAGTGTGGCAAGACTACTCACACCTCGAAGATAAGGAAGGCGACAAGGGCCAGAACATGGAGAGCAAGTTCTGAGAACACCCATGGCACGGAGAAAAGACCATCTGCTTGACGATGCTTTCAGCACACCTGGGATCTGCAGAGGTGAGCAGGCCGGACCGTTCGGAACATCCACCTTTGGGGTCACACGGACACTGGACAACGCTAGCCGTGGTGACTCAGGGGCAAAGGCCTCAGGGATGGCAGTGAGAGAGCATCCCCGCGACGAGAGATGGTCATCAGCCGCCCTCCAGCAAAGGTCCCAGGAGGATGAAGACATTGCGCGCGAAGACAGGTACCCTCCAGGTCGGACTGCGCAATCTGAGGTGAGACTTGTCGTCTCCTCCGCACCCGCACTTATCGGCATGGGAGTAACACGATACAGGACACTCAACCCAGGACAGATCTGATGAAGAGGGCCTCAGGGATATCCCGTGGCAGGGGAACACCTGCGAGAGGGGCATCATGGTGAGAGGGGTGTCTTGCAACCAATCCGTCTTTTGCCAAAACAGAATACACGCCACGATAAAGAAAAGGACAGGACTGAAAGATGAACCACAAGAACTCCGACTGCGTTTGTCGCCATGAAAGTAAAGCGAGGAAAAGACTGTGAGGACAACTTCAAGGCAGAGCCGTCAACAGACAGGATCCATCGAGCACCCATGGTTGGTGCCACAGTGAACTGTTGGTCTCCACGGCAGGAAGAACGTCGTCTGTGACTCCAAGCAGCTGAGGCGTAAGAGACTCTGCAGAAGTTTGGTCACTGTATTGTATATGTGTATATCTCTTTTTCTCCCACAGGTTGAATTTTGACTTTGGGTTTTTGTCATTAAAAATTGGGAGGCATGTAGTGTCAGTGCATTGGACACGTTCTAGTGTTCTAACCTGTTGTCATACACTGTACACCCACCCACCACCGACGTCACTGGGTCAGGTGACGCGGTCAATAAAAGGGCCGAGCGCACGTGCTCGTGGCCATTACCCACTACCCCAACTATGTGTCTGGTGTCCATCATTATACCCAGCATGGGGGCCTAGGGCCCAACATTACAGACTCCAAAGTTATTCATGGAGACCGCCACCAGGGCTTTTTAAAGCCTTTCAATGCTGGTTTTGTCAAATCCAGCGGCTTGCCTGATCCCAAGGCAGTTTACTTTTCATTCCATCTCATGCCTTTCAGTTTTGCAGATTCTTTTTATCCGTGCTTTCTTCTTTTTGTTACTGTTTTCTTAGCTTCCTCTGCCTTTCTTACATTTCTTTCGTGGTCATGGCCAAAATCTGATGATGAAAAATAAGTCCCGGTCTCCAAACGTTAGTGTCCACCACCTGTAACGACAGGCACAAATTAAGCACTGGTTGTCTGTCTTTACGAATGACGATGTAGCTTTCATAGTTGGTGCGCAAGAGTTTTGAGTATTTTTTCTGTTCAATGAAAGGAACCAATAATGCTTAATCAACGGAAAACGAGCAACAATGCTTGTTCTTTAGAGGTTTCTTGTCTTTTGCTGCCATCATCTGGCCATTTCGAGAAAAACAAGTGCGTCTAGAATTATACTTATGTGTATACGATGTTCTTAAGACATATCTTTTCCTTTCCTGCCACCTACTGGCCAAGCTATGGAAATACAATTGTGAAAAACTACCGACGTGCTTAGGTTAAAAAGGTGTGCAGGGACTGGAATTTTGGAAGTTTGCCGGGTTTGACAAACTGAATAGGAAGCCTGAGACGTAAGGGGTGCAGGAGGTAACGGGGCCCAGATGCCTGAGGGCCCACTGGACCACGGTTGCTGCTGCTTTTGCTACACAAACGGGGTGCTACAGGATCTAATTTCCCTGGCTTACACTACAGCCCATGGCACACTTGAGACACCACTGCACACATCTTACTGAATGAGCGAGAGGAATACATCAGCTAAGTTTAAACGTTGACAACGAGACGTTTGCAACGAACAGAGATGAAAGAGACGAACATTATTACAAAAAGTCGGGAATCAACTGAGCAGGGACCAGACAGAGAGCATTAGGCATATTTTATATTACAGAAGTGGAGAGAGGGTCGGTACATAATAGGATACAGTTCTGTGAAGAGGGGCCCTCAGTTCTTCCAGTTTATTTGGAAGGTGGATATCTAGCGGGCAGGCGAGCTGAAAGTGTCACTATCGACCCGAACCGCAGGTGGGTGGGACAGTTTTGATGCATAAGGGGGTATCTTCCAGTTTCTGGGTCTGATGACTGAGAAGATGTGACTTTCAATCTTTTCTTTCCTTCTGTTCTTCATTCCAGTATAGGAATGTCCTGACTTTTGCTGTGACCTTGTCCACCCGAGATGACTAGTGAAGTACAGCAGGGTTTCGTTTCTGGCAGCATTGTGGGTGACACTGCCGTTGGTGAAGATGATGCAGACCTGCACTGGGAGCCAATGAGTTGCCTTGAGTGTTTTGGGCAGCGTGTTCGAGTTTCAATAGGCGCATGATGGGAGGTGCTACAGTGGGCAGGATGCCCTTCACAGGTGCAGGCGCGCAATCTGGGATGCCACTGAGGAGACCGTTGCCTCCGTCCATGTAGGAGGAAACAAGTCGCTCTCACTTTCATCAGAATTTCATTTTGACCAGGAAGGATTTCACATTTCTCAGGAGGGAGAGTTGCTTCCATGCTGAGCTGGCCTTCTTGGTGGTGTGTTCCGTGAAAGTGAGCTCTGTATTTAGGATGAATCCTTTTGACTTCACTTTGGCTGTGAGCTGGTTGGAGGTTGATGTGTTGTAGCCAAGCTTCTATCACAAGCAGTGCTGTAAATGGGGAAAAATAAGTGCAGGTACTCATTAAAATAGAGTTGTGTCAAGTGGGCGGGGCTAGGGGCGGGGCTAAGGGCAAAATATGATTATACTTAATGACTTCTATACCAGTTGCAGCACATATTAAAACACATGAGAAATGCGTTCATGGAGAAAACAATAATTAACATTAAACAAAATGGAAGTCATGATGGCACTTTCACCCGAATGGCCGCTGCGCACCTGATTGACAGTGCAGGGTCTATCTAGAGACCCTGTCCTGTTATTCACAGCGTGACTCAAGCCCTCTCAACCCCCTGCAGTTTGGGGACATTCAAATGAACGCTGCTGGAATCTTCAGCAGCAACTCTGCAAAAAAGCTACTTCACAACTCAGGCTCCAGTAATTACATGCTCCTCGGAAGCAGAGCGGCCTCTGCCCTGCACTGGAGGAGAAACCTAACCTGCGCCTGCCGTGCCGTGGATCAGGGTACCGGTACTCTCACTGGCTACAGAGAAGTGCCGCTACTGACGGCAAAAAAAATTGGAAGTGCCGGTACTCAGTACCGGTGAGTCCCGGCCCATTTAAAGCACTGATCACAAGACATTTGATGCTATTGGCAAAAAGGAGAAATACTATCATCAATGGGTTGAGTTTGAGGTTAGCGCTAGAGATCAGGTTCTGAATTAACTTGAAGCATGTTTTAAGTCTCTCAGTGTTGTCTGTTTGGAAGAAGTTCACTTGTACAGTGCTGATAGATCTTGATGTCAGTTCTGAAAGTACCCAGAGGATCCATGGAGAGAGTGAGGATTATAGGGGAGTGGATGGATCTTCAGGGGACTCTTCAGGAGGCGGTAAGTGTATGGGATTGTAAGGCTCCCATCTGGATGAGCTAAAGGTGAGATAAGAGGTGAGCCATTGCAGGACTGTGTCAGAACAGCTTGGTTTGAGAATATTAATGCTTGTTTTGTAGTCAATAGATGAAGAAGGATCAAGAGGCAAGGGTATTTATTGTGCTTGAAAGAAGGGTATCATTGTCGATTTAGAGGGTGCCACCTTCTATACTGCAGCTAAGTCTGAAGCCTTGCTGGTACCTTGTTCTTGATGATCTGATTGTGTGGTTGGACAGGGTCATCCTTCTCAATGATTTTTCCGATGAAAGGGAGATGAGCAATGATCATAATTGGTCAAGTCATCAGGGTCCAGGGCTGTTTTCTTCAATAAGAGGGGAACCTGTCCTGTGTTGAGGTCATCTCTGAAGGTTCTTTGGTTGAGAAAATAATTGATGATATTGAAGAGGGGTGTTATGATATTTCTATATAGGGATTTCAAGATGCATCATGGTATAGTGTTGTCTTCAAGGGTGGTTTCCTTACACATGTATTGAGGCTGTCAGTTAGTTCTGCTCACAAGAGTAGGTTGAAGGCTGCCTTCATTGGGGTAGGTAAATGCATGTGGTATGGATTTTTGCTTTGAGTTGTGGACGCAGGGCCTAATTTTGTTGAGTTTATTGGAGATGAAATAGTCAATGGCATTTGTGATTGCTTTCTTGAGAGTGGTTATGTATAAGTAGAAGTTAGATGAATTGATGAGGAATTGGTGAGCTGTGCAGAGAGTTTAACGTTTGATGCCTTCATCAATGGCATTCGTTTGTTACCATTACTTTAGCTATTTGGATATTATGTGCTTGTTCTCTTCAAGAGCTTAGGGATACCAAAGTGAGTATAGAATCGACTTTCAAAGGTTAACGGAATTCCCATTACTTTTGGGCTGTTTTGTAATCAATGAGCGTTTTGTTGACGTTAGATAAGGGATAACTGGTGTTTGAGAGATTGATTAATTACTTTTGAAGGACCTGTATTTGGAGATCTTTAAAGGAACAGTAGATTAGTTTTCACTTTGGCTGTAGTTTGTAGGGAGGAGTAGAGGATACAGAAGGGTGTAACATAACTGCGTGGCCGAGCCATAGTGTACAGGTGTCTCGCAGTCCACAGCAGACACGACTGTTATGATGAGGTCGAGAGAGTTTCCTTTTGAAGATGTGGGTTTGCTTATGAGCAGCTGATGTTCAGGCTCTTGAGGTGCATCTCAAGGGATTCTTTCATTGTCCTGGTACTGGAATCACTGGGGGGGGGGGGGGGGGGTTGAAGTCTCTCGTGAAGGCGGATGCAAGTGCCGGATGGAAGTCAATGGAAGGCATGTCCCTTGTTTGGAGGGTGCAGATGAGTCCAAGGAGGATGGCACCCACCAAAAGAGGATGAGTTGGAAGGCATGCAGAATGCCAGACCACTGCAACAAAGTATACATCCATGGCTTGACAGAATGAGCAGATCTCAGTGCTGTTTTCCATACCAAACGCTTTCTTATCTGTAGCCTTAAACAAAGTAAACAAAGCCTTTTGTACAGTTAAACAACTGAAAACTGCTGCTTCATTTAATTCTGTTGCAGCAGTTGTGGGATCTTCTTTGTTCATTTGTCTTTTAAAGCAGCACATCTGGGGTCTGTTACTTCAGGCTTATGTGAGAAAGTTCCTACAGTAGGCAATGTCGCTCTCCACAGACACAAGATGCACTGGAAAACTGCAGCAGGCAACAGTTACACACATCTCACCCCTTTCCCATGGGCCACTGCTCTTGTGCTTCCAACAAGCATTCTTCTCTACCATGCTGTAAATAAAATAAGAATAGGTTGCCAAACCTCACCCCCTCCACTGGACAATCTCTCCGAGGTTCCTAGCAGGTAGTTTCCTCTAACTATTTGAATAAATGCACAATGAGACAGACTCCTGGACTTCTCCTTCCTCCCTGAGCCATCCTTCCCAGGCCCACAAGAGCCCAAACACTGGGTATCTGTGCTCTGGGTGATTACTGCACAACATTGCCTAGAGGAGTGTTTGAAGATTTTGAGGTTACAGTATCAGTTTAACATTTATTTTTATAAAAACAAATTGTGTCTTTTGAGTATGTCAATCCATGACAAGACACCTCCTGTGGTGTAAAAACCAAAGGAAATGATGGACGGAGTGTTGAACATTGCAAGCACTCACCCCCAGTCAACTGATCTGGGTTTAATCCATCACCGTTCTTTAGCCCACTCTAAAGAACGGTGATGGATTAAACCCAGATCAGTTGACTGGGGGTGAGTGCTTGCAATGTTCAACACTCTGTCCATCATTTCCTTTGGTTTTTGCTTTGTTCGCCATAAGTTGGCAGGGTATGCTCAGACGTGAGTCCCTTGCTCACTTTGCCACTGGATTCAAGCAAGCCTGGCTGAAGACGGCTGAAATGCCAGAAACCGGTCCTAGGAAGCTTGTTTCCGGTCCAGGGAAGACATGGCTTGGCAGTTCGGGCTGGACTGTTCCCATGAGGCACAGGGTCGGACTGATTTGCATATGGCCATGCCTGAACTGGGGCGGCAGAGTGGGCTAAAGAACGGTGATGGATTAAACCCAGATCAGTTGACTGGGGGTGAGTGCTTGCAATGTTCAACACTCCGTCCATCATTTCCTTTGGTTTTTACCTCCTGTGGTGTCACACTCCATGATGCTATTCGGCGTGAAAGGTCAAGAATTGCAGCTTTCTTCAGTGTTATTCCTTTACCCAATGTCACTTTGCCCCAGTTGCCACCCTCCACCCTACTTAGAAACAAAGTCATGAAAGCGGCACCAGTTTCACCCTTAGAATATGTTTTCACTTTAGAATCACAGAATTGCAGTAATTAGCTTTTTTATACTATGGAACAAATTCAAAGCTACTTTACATCCCCTTTAAACATTACTGTTCAACCTGAAAAAATCATAAATGTCTTACTCACCATTCACATTCTCTTTTTTTCTGTTTTAACCCTCCTGTGGTATGAAGATTGCCTAAGAGAAATTTGATGGGTTCCACCCAGCACTTATTCCTTCCTCATCACAGTTCTAATCACAAGCTAATAAACCATGCAATAGCAGTAATGTGAGCATGATGGGGTACATGTACAATGTCCCACTGCTGCTATGTTCAAACAATAACTATATCATATCCTCCTATTAAGCTGGATTCAACTGCTATCACGTTATCTTTAGTGGCAAGCCGAGCCCTTATTTAGGGAGCAAATCCATTATATTGCATTTTCATCGACTTTATCAAGGCATTCAGCCACGTATCTAAACCTAGACACTGGTCAAATTTACTTAAATTGGGTGAAGTAATCTAGTGTCCATGTTGGTGCAGTTGCACGATCACACCAGTGTGGTTATTAAATCAAAAACATCAGAAATTAAACCAAAGTAATCTTATGCCACACAGGTGTTAGACAAGGGTGTGTATTAGCTCCATCTTTATTTACTAAGGGGCATGTTATCAAGCATGGAGTTAAAATTATCGCCGCTTTAGCGGCAGAAAACTGCTGCTAAAGCGGTGATAGTGGGCTTGATAATATGCCCTTGAGAATTCCAATAGAAGCCCATATTGTCACCAAAACATGGGCTTCTATGGGAATCCTCAAGGGCATATTATCAAGCCCATTATCGCCGCATTAGCGGCAGTTTTCTGCCCCTAAAGCGGCGATAATTTTAACTCTGTTTCTTGATAATATGTCCCTATATTTTTAGTGATTTATTTTCATAATTAAACACCGGCTCATCCAATGTCCCACATTTAGAAAGGAAAAATTACAAGTTCTATTGTATGCAATTGACATTTATTAATTGACCACACTGTGGTGGGGCTCCAAAAAGTACTAACCATCTTTGTTGAGTATTTCCGCAACAATCATGTAACCATAAGTGTAAAAAAACAAGTTTTAACACTGCATACGGAAAGAGAGGAGCCAATCCATCATGTCGATATGTAGTGCCCTTTGTTGTTAAATTGCAAGGATGGGATAATTTTCCCACTCTTGGAAAAGTGTGAATAAATCTTTAAAAGAATTTGGCACTTGCGCTTCGAGATGCTATCAAGCCTAGTTTGAATGATAAACTTGACAGAGTGAGGTTTTCTATATTTTAATCTTCGGGTGTAATCATTAAAAAAAACACCATTGGTTGTACCTTTTTTCCTTGACAAGAAGAAATGAAAAGGAGCAATCATCTTCATTGAAATATATGGGCAATGAATTTGTTAAATACTTTTAGTACAGTCAACAAACAGAATCTGTGTAAGTTAAAGGATTTTATTAATCAGATCTCTAAGTCATTGTTTATTCAATAAGCATTGGTCTTTTAATGATTCAGCGTTAGAAATTACCTCATTCCAGTAATTAATATTTCAGTATAGGAAAGAATACAATGTTTGTCATAATTACAGTTAAAATTGATTCAGCAAGTGTGTGCCATAAAGGAAATCCCTTAATTTACATGTAAATACATTGGAATAGAATGCAGTATCAGTTCAGAAACTCAATGAAGAGTTCTGATGAGAGACTAAATGCATAAGCAAAGGGAAAGATCAAGATGGACAGTATTCGAAGCTATAAATCAGCAGACATCTTCTAGAAGTGTAAAATTAAATGGAAACTTCTCCTAAAGAGAGATACCTTACAGACCTCAGTAAAGTCCAAAGTGCTCTTGCTATCAAAAGCTAGAGGGTCGAGAGGAAGTACCTCAACCTACTCTAAGAACACCCACTAATATAAAACCACAATATTCTAGATGGTAACATATTTCTTTTCCTCACCCACAACATCCAGTAGGCTTTAGGTAAAATCCCCATCTTCTCACATCAGCACTATGGGCTTCAGACACAAGTCCTTGAAAAGATACATCACCCATATTTTGCGGTTCAGACATTATTTATCCTGAATCATCCTTCCTGTTGTCTTAACTCTTCCCAATTAGAACCTCAGTATTAGTTGTACAATACGAAACAAATGCCCAGGGGTGGTTCCTCCGCTAAGGCAGAGGAGCGTCGCCTCACTCCTCTCAGAGCAGGAAAAATGAAAAATAAATTTATAATAACATAGTTATTATCATTTTCATTTTTCGGAGCTACGGTGCTGGGTTAGGGTGGTGTGGGGGTGGGGGTGGTGTCAAAGGTGCTACGCAAACAAATGATGGACAAAATGCTGAATAAATCATACATTCACCCCCAGTTAAGACAGTGGGGTAGGAGTGGTTCATGCACTTAAGTGTGCATAAAGATTTGGCCAGCTATCTTGAAGAACATGCCCATGCTCCATGTCCCCATCTGAGTGCTGAACCATGGCGCTCAGACCGATCACAAAACTGCACTGCAGCGTTGTGATTGGCTTAGGGGAGCCTGTGTGCTTCCGGAACTCATCAGTGTTTTTTATAAAATATATTTTGTTCCCACCCCCCTGCCCCACAATCCCCCTTCTCTGCCACTGCAAATGCCTATTCACTAACAAACAAAAGGCTTCTGGAAAATTACAGCATCTGCACCCAAAGAGAAAAAAGATTCTTGCAAAACAACAGCTTAATGTGGAAACCAGGCCGTTCAATGCTAATTTTACTAGTTAATATGGCATCATCAGTTAAGCCAATTTAAACCAGCACATTATTATTTCTGATATATATATGTGTGTGTGTGTGTGTATTCAAATTATCTAAGTATGATCACCTACTACAATTTACATTCAAGTTTACATTTAATCATACACTTTTGCAATTGTTGCTTAAACAAGTTTATATTGTAATATAAAGAAATTATCTGGGTCCGTTTCCCCCTCTGATGGGTGAATAACCATCCCAATTTTCACATAAATGAATCTCTAAGGTGCACCTTCCATCCCTGCTGTGTCATCCATTTTATTTTTCAGAGTTTCAGCTTTTTGAATGCTGTATTCTTTCTTTCTTCCAATTCTAATTCTTCTCTCCTTTGTTTGTTTATTTATTGTTTTTTTCTTTGTTTGATAGCATCCAAACCATTTATACAAGGTAATTAAGCATATCAAACAAATGCTAATGTCTAATAAAGGTTTTAATAATACATTATTGGAAGCAAACCAAACTGGTACAGAGATTATCATAAAGAATAAAATACAATTTCAGGTAACAATCACATAGCATCAATGCAGCCTTAATCTGACAATGAATAAAGCTCAGCTAAAGCAGGTTAAAAAACAATCAATGAGCAGTTCGTACATATAAGCTCTAGACTAACTTTAAAATGTATTTCCATGTTTTCTTAATGGTTTCTGCAGTTCGCATATCCTCTAATAAACAGGGCTTGTTGAACATATTGTATAACAGCTGAGCAACATAATTCTGCATCTAAGAGTTGAAGGCTTTCAGGCATACTTTAAAAGATGTAGAGCCAAAGGTATGTGACAAAGGGCATAAACATTGCGACCTCGGGTGGACATAAAAACCACATAAAACATCGGGCCCGATTCACATAACTAACTTACAACAAAATCCTAAACTTACTACCATTTTGGTATTCACAGAGGGCACTTACTCATTTTGGTATTCACAGAAGGTACTTACTCATTTAGGTATTCATTGATGAGTAAGTTACTCATCAATGAGTAAATGCCTTCTGTGAATACCAAAATGAGTAAGTGCACTTACTCATCAATGAGTAAGTTACTCATCAATGAGTAAGTGCCTTCTGTGAATACCAAAATGAGTAACTTACTTATCAATGAGTAACTTACTCATCAATGAGTAAGTGCCTTCTGTGAATACCATAATGAGTAAGTGCCTTCTGTGAATACCAAAATGGTAGTAAGTTTAGGATTTTGTCGTAAGTTAGTTCTGTGAATCGGGCCCATCAAGTTTCTCCAACGTCTGTTTAGAAGTGCTGTCACAAGGACAGGGGAGGTAGAGAAGGAAACCAGGAACCATGCTGTGGGTGAGCTACCAAAAAGTGCAAAGTGATTAATCTGAAATGAATCAGATAAAATCTGTACTCTGTGTTCAAAACCCACATAAGCAATGGTTCCAATACCACTACTTGCTTTAGGTCTACATATTGAGAAACCGTGGTCATGGTATAGCATTTTGCAAATCTAGCATGGTTTCTGTGGTGGAGAAAAAGGGACTTTGCCATATCTTTTGAACTGCTAGAGAATTTGCCTTGAGAATAAAAAAGGTTTGGCTGACTGAGATCAAAAAAACGTCTTTTGACATAAGCTAGCCACAAAATAGAGGCCATGTGGTCTTATTTTAAACAGTATTCAATTATCATTCATGTGAATGAGGTGTAAGGTGGCGACCAAATCTTGAGCCAAAATAACAAAGTGTGACTTGAACTTTGTCCTTCAAAAAGGGAAGACCAGCTTCCTGATGGACAATAAGGCTGGATGTGCTCCTAGGTGTAGCTAACAACGTACAAGAAAATGTATTTCCTGTTGTTTGAAGACAACCAAGGGGAGTATAACCACATGCACCGGCCCCATAGATAGCCACAGCCAGACAATTTACTTTTATAGAGAGTGATTAATTTCTTGATAGGCTTATGCACACATTTCTTAGAGAACCTGAAGATTGCATCTAAGGCCCCTTCAAATTTACAGGCTCTCCTGATCAAGAGGTTTTCCCAGCTAAAATTGGCTGTCAACAAAACCCCCAGATAGTTAAAACTCTTTACTTTTGAAATGGGTATCCCATCTATATGGTGAGGGCGTGAGGGATTCTTTTTAGTACAACATATCATTACGTGTGATTTCTTTTCTGGTGGTTGATTTTTAAGTTTAACTCCCTCATAAAATTGGTAAAAATTAAGGCATATTAACTCACATTATGCATGCATTTGTAAAATTCTGCCTTGGATACCCTTGCGTACCTGGCTATATGCCTTCTGTATACCTTGTGAAAACCAATAAAGTATTTTGAAGAAGAAAAAAAAATGTCTAGAAGCAGTTGGAGACTATTGGCTGTGCGCGTTAATAGAACCGTGTCATCCCCGTAAAGTGAGAAAGGCATGGCCCGAGTCCAAACTCTAGGGAAATATTTTCCTTTAGTTACCAGCTCTGACTCAAGGGTGTTTATATAAAAAAGAAATAAAAAAGGAGCGAAAATGAATCCTTGCCTTACTCCCTTATTAGAAAAGAAGGGGAGGGGTACAGCCACAATTTGTATCAAAACGACCCCGGGCAGTTGTCCCACAGTGCAGACGTTTTACTAGATGAATCAAGGCAGGGTCAATCCCTGCTTTTCCCATCATGGACCAAAATTCCCCATTCCCCCAAATTGAAGGTGCTTGAGAGGTCCATGAAGGCCATGTGGAAGGCCCCACTCATGGCATGGACATATTTCCCCGAGGTCAAAAGGAGATTACATTTTTGCTCGATAGTTCCTACCCCCGGGCAGAAGCCGTATTGTGCCTCAGAGAGGATCTTAACATGAGGAGTCATTTCTATTTCCTTTTTTGAAAATGGGGACTATTCCAGGAGCAAGGGATGTCGCCTCGAACTACAGCACAAAACATGTTCATTTACAGAGGACCCCAAAAAGAAGGGGTCAGTTTGAATATGCCAATGGACACCCCATCTGGCCCTGGCACCTTCCCAACAGAGGATTTTAAAATTAATCTAAACACTACGCTGACTTCAATGGAGTTACTTAAGGTGAGGGATTCAGCACACAAAGGGGTCGGAGTCTCCACCATGGAAAATGTTCGATAATGACACACCCATTCCTCAGCAGTGATATGACATTCTATTTTCGGTTTGTAAAATAGGGCCTACTAATGACTTCCCAAAGGACAGAGTACACTTGCAGGTCTTCCCAAGCCTGTTTCCTTACCTCATGTTTTCGAGATTCTATAATGGATTTGTAGAGAGACCTGAGAAGTCTAACCTTCACCATACTACGATGGGATGTATTAAGGGCCCCTTTCAACTGTTTTAGTGCTTCTGTACACGTTGAGTTGAATACTTTCAAAGGGCTTGGTTCCTTTTTCTTGGGGTAAATAACCTACAAGCTGGATGCAAATTTGCAGATAGTATCAAACCTTCCTCCAACAGCCTTAACTTTTGCGCCATCAGATAAACACGTTATAACATCCACTTGTTTCTAAGAAATTAAATTTGCCCAAAATTGACTGTGATCGACCTTTTTCCATCTACGCGGTTACCTTTGTTTTTTATCATACACAAGGGCAGAGGAACAATTGTACATTTGCAGTTTTGATGAGGGACATGTTAAGAAAATAACATTGGGGTTATGGTTACTTATATTAGTGGGGAAGACATAAGAATCCTGGGGCGGATTTACAAGCCCCTTGCACTGCCAGTACGTCACTTTTTGTAACGCACTGGCAGTGCATTTCTTTGCCCCATATTTACAGGGACAGGAAAAGCCACCCTACGTGGCTTTTCCTTTCCTTGTAAATGTTGCCCCTTTACACGCTGCACTTTGCGTGAAAGGGGCGTTGCATGGATGTTGCTGTGGGTGTTCCCACAGTAGACAAAAACCTTAAAAGTGGTCGTGAAATTATTCCATTACAACATACTTTAAATTAAGATCCCTGGTGGTATTTAAAAGTCATGGACTAATGTGTCGGTTTAACAAAGTTCATGGAGCAGAAGGTGACCCGGTTCTTGTGAACACTAGTGAGTACATATTAGGGAAATTTCTTTCTAAATATTCATTGCATATACAGTTAAATACATGACCAGCAAGTTCTTTTGAGCATAAGAGCGATGGAAGTTTATGCTGAAAATTACCAGAGTGTACAAAATAATGGCCCAAGTGGTCGCGCTAACTGCCGAAATGTATTGGTGGTGACAAATGAGTTCTATTGCGCCAAAGTGTGTTGAAAGCTAACAGAGCGAGACGCAATGGCTCAACCATTAAGGCTGAACAAAAGGGAGTCTGTCTATAGTTGACCCAACTGTCTTGCTGTTTCTTCATGTTCATTAAGGCCACAGGACACAGAGTGGATCCATCTGCACTCTTTCAAATTGAGTGTTGCTGATAGTGACCCACCCCTGGGGTGGGGATAGATTTTTTCCAGTACCCTCCATCGGATGCTTTCTGGGGAATGGTTGTGTGTGGTAAAGTGTTCCACTAGGGGGGCTCCTTGTATTTTGCATCTAACCCTGCTCATGTGCTGCAAGATCCGTGCTTTTACCTTCTGTGTGGTTTGTCCTACGTAGGGTATCTTGCATGGGCAAAAGATTATGTATACAACATTGGTGCTATTGCAGTTGGTGAAACCTGCCAGTTTGTATATCCGGTTATTGTGTGTGAATGTGGACCCATCAATGATAAGTGGGCAGGCTTTGCATGCGCCACATTTGTAGTGTCCTGTAATGGGTGGGAGACCCAATTGATTCCGCAAGTCCAATGATTTTGGGGGTTCAAGGTAGGCCTTGACCACATTGTCTCTGATATTCCTGCCCCTCCTGAATGCAAACAGGGGTTGTCCAGTGGTTTTCAGGTCCGGTGCTACCAGGTTCCAATATTTTTTGATGATCTTTCTTATGTCATTGCTTTTTTAATTGAACGTGGTGACACACACCAAGCTTTCCGTTCCAGTCTTCTTTTCTTTGGGTTGCAGAAGTTGCTCCCTTGGACAGTACCATGCTCGCTTCTTTGCTCGCTTCAGCAGGCCTGTGGGGTATCCGCGATCTTTGAGACGTTTGGTAAGATAATCAGCTTCTCTGAAGAAGTCATCTCTCCGTGAACAATTCCTCCTTAGTCGTAGATATTGCCCATAGGGCAAGTTGTCTCTCAAGTTGCGGGGATGATTGGACTCATATTTAAGCATTGTATTTCTTTCGGTTGGTTTTCGGTAGAGGTCACAGTAAAGCAGACCATCGTCTACACGGAATGTGAGGTCAAGGAAATCAATTGACTCATCACTGTAGTTCATGGTGAACTGAATATCCCGTGACCTGCCGTTCAGCCAGTGTTCAAAGGTTCTGAGTTCTTCTTCAGAGCCCGTCCAAATCATCACTACATCGTCGATATAGCGTTTCCAAATCGCTATGGAGTCAATGAATGGGTTGTCATCACAGTACAGCTGTTCCTCCTCATAATTATCCATGAAGACGTTGGCCAGGTTGGGGGCATAGGTCGCACCCATCGCCACGCCTTTACATTGGAAGTAATACTGTTTTTTGAATATGAAATAGCTTTTCTTCATAGCAATTTCCAGCATGGTGATCAAGAAGTCTGTAGGGATCCAACGCGGTCTAGGTCGTCTGTCCAAAGTGGTTCTTACCACCTCAATGGCCGTGGCCTGGGGTATGGACGTGTACAGAGATGAGACGTCAAGAGTCACCAACAATTGGCTAGATGAGTCAAATGCTTGGCCCTCCAAGAGCTGGATAATATGCATCGTGTCCCTCACGTACGATTTCGTCTCAGTGACCCTGGGTTGTAGAAAATGGTCAATGAACTTATTGAGTGGTTCGAGGACAGAGCCACAACCTGAGACAATAGGTCCCCCAGGAGGTTTGACTAAACATTTGTGGACCTTGGGGAGAGTATATATTGTGGGAGTCCTAGGTTCTTTGTTACTCAGGAACTCTTTTTCAGGTATGCTCAAAAAACCTTCCCTTACGCCTTCTTCGGTAAGTTGTTTTATGAGTGATCTGATTTCGCCCGTGGGATCACGGGGTATGGGGAGATAACTTTTCTTGACTCCCAGTTGTTGTTCAATTTCATCCACATAGTCATTGGTGTTCTGTACTACAACCGCCCCACCCTTATCAGCCGCCTTGATGACGATGGTATTGTTTAGACGAAGGGTGTTCAAGGCCAATTTTTCTTCCTTGCTGATGTTGTGTTTGATATATCTATTGTCTGACCAGAGTTCCATCGTTTCTTGAAGAACATTTTGTTCGAACGCCAGGATCCACTGGCTCTTCAGGTAAGTACCAGGTGTGAAGGAGGACACAGGTCTAAAGGGTGTAGCTGTGAGTGGTGGGTTGTAGGTATTCTTACTAAAGTAATATTTCAACCTTATCTTCTGGAAGAATTTCTGCATTTCCAGTTTGACTGTGAAGGAGTCAGGGTTTACTGTGGGAACAAATGAAAGGCCCTTAGCTAACACCTTCTTTTCTGTAGGGGTCAAGTCATGATCTGATAGGTTGATTATGGGGTGAAGTCTGGTGGTAGAGTTAAGTATGGAGGCTTGCGGCTCTAGTATAATGGTCCCTGGGTTAACCTGGATTGACTGTTCATGTCCCTGAGTGCCTGTGATAGTAAGGTTAGGAACCGGGGTGTTGTCACGTGGGGTAGGGCTTCCTGTAGAGAAAGGGGTAGAGGTAGATAACACAGGGGCGTGATCGAGGAGTATCACGGGGGGGAATAGTCACCACCTGTATGTCTGCCTGCGTGTGGAGATTTTCCCGTGTGTTTCCGATGGGTAGAACCTCACGCGTTGGTTGTTCTGATGCGTGTTTCTGGATCTGTTCCAACCTCTCCCTCGTCCCCATCCCTGCCCTGCACCACCACCCCTGTTTGTTTGGCGTGGGTCTTCCTCTAAAAAATGTTGCCCTTGGTATCCCAGGTTACTCTGGTTGCTGGTGGATGGTCTATCGGAGTCTGAATCTGTACCACTCCCAAGGGAGGAGTCCGAGAAGGTATGAAACCTTCGGGGACCTTGCCTGCTTCGATTGGTGAAGAAGCCCTGGCTGTCTTGCTGATAATACTCATCCACTAAGTATGGATATGTCAACCTTTTGTCATAGTTTCTTATGTCTTTGGCGAGTTTGTCGAGTTTCTTACTTAGGGTTATAGTATGGAACTCAGTCAAACTTTTTTCCGCCCGCTCAAGCGCCTCTTTGGCGTTGGAGAGGGCACTATTCTGTAGTATCTCTTTCATCAGATCAGCAATTTCTAGAGTGAGCTTTTTGACATATTCAATCGCTGTTTCCACCCCAAGTACCATCCAGTGTCTGGAGCAGTTGTTTGCGACGAAGCTGAAGCCTTCCCTAAACTTGGGGACGTCAGTAAAAATGGCCGGTTCGTTTCTAACCTGCAAGCCTTTAGGGATGATGTTAGCCTGTAAATATTTAGTCAACACATGTCCGTGCAAGCGAGACCTGATGAGTTTCTTTTCTAGCCTTTCTAATTTGGTTGACTTTTCATTTAGACCAACATCAACCGAATGTCTTTCTGAACCTAAGAGGAATTAGATGCCCCCTGGTCCTGTATCAATCTGTTAATGTTATCCTCGCTGTATGATAGTGTATCCTTTTCAGACATAATCCAAGTGATGTTGGGTACAATGGTCAAACAGTGCTGTGAATGTAGACTTCCTAGAGGTAAACTTAACTAGCAATGAAACAATAAATTTATACAGACATTTATAAAAAACAAGTAAATGAGAGTGAGAACCCTCGCAGGTGTGCACCTGCACATAAGATATCAAAAGAAATGGGGCGACCCGGTGTCCCTCAGAACCTGGGTATAACGTTTATCAACAAAAAGGGAGGTCCTGTAGGGTATACAAGGAGTTATTTCTTACATGTACAAAGTATCATGAACGTAAATTATTCATCAGACATGAAGAGCGCCCAAGCCTCTTATATATGCATCTAAAGATCGTAATAAATCACGTAAAGACCTTGAAAATATATCCACTTTATATTTATATCTGAATTAATACATTCAGATATGTTTATTTGATAAGGTTTAGAGTCAATAGTTGTGAACAATTGGTGAAAATCGAGACATGTGTGCTCAAGACGGTGAACAGTTTGTGCAACATATACAAAGTGATTCGAGGTTTATGTACATGGGATGGGACTTGAAAATTTATACAATGGCCAGCCTAATAACCATAGACCCTGGATGCTAGTAATGCTTTTTCGTGTAGGGCCATGGTTGGTCTGAGCCTAGGTGTAGTGTCGACGTTTCAACCCTTGAGGTGCTCCTTTCGGTAATCCCTGCGGGTCTTCATCAGGACTGAGTGTGGGGGGGGGAAAGGGAACTTGTATCAGCCTATGTAAGAGACGTAAATGATTGTCAGGCGTGTAAAGTGCTGTAAGAGGCGATGGACGAGAAGAGAGGGGGCAGGTGTTGACCACTCACCTAGTGTGGATCGAGGTTCTGGCTGTGAGTGCCTCTGAATGACACTAGTGTCAGCAGGCGAGTGGCTGTAAATTAAATGAAACAGGTGCATTGTAAGAGGTGGACTAAATCCGGAATCAGGAGTGATGCGCTGCGCCGTGACATGCGAGGGATGGTCCTACTCCTAGAAGCTGAGTTAGTACTGGACAGCGTGATATGCACCAGCACGACAGACTGAATAAAGCGGTGAACGCGATGATGAGGCAAAGTTAAAACCGTCAAACACCAGAGCGCTGAAATGCTAGTGAGACAATCTTGGAAGAAGCGCATGGGTGAGGTGAACACAGGTGGGAGGGGAGGGGATCCTCCGGAGCGATCACTAATGGAGGCGTGCGCCCAAATCGCCTCAGCTCGGCCTTGTGCCTTACTAGTTCTGCTTTATATTGTCCTCTACAGACTTTTACTAAGGAGGGATACCTAGGTGTGGTGCCTAACACTCCCCTCAGTTTCCTGGCTGCTCTAGAGCAATTATGTCGAACCTTCTCTGGGCACAATCAATTGGGTACTTAGATGGAGCCCTTTATAGATCCGCCATGGGACGTGAAATAGCTGGGAAAGCTTCAAAAAGTATCCCTTTTGCACAGACATCTAATTCCCTATTGCACCTGACTAAGAGGAATTCGTAAAAAGAGTCCGGTATGATCTGTGCCCGTCATAACCTTCTGCCCTGGCCTGTTGCCTTCAGTGCACTCCTAGCTCCTTTCATCCTAGATTTCCTTAGCTGGAGCCTACTGATTGTGGCACATAGTGGATAGTGGTCACTATAAATACTAACCTCAATTGAAAAATTCAGCAAGAAGGGGTAGATGGGCTCCCCCTCCCTGAAAAGGTGGGAATAATGGTTTTCCCACTGCGGTCCAGCCTGCACATAGCCATGGTCAGATTGAACTCATCAGCTAAGATGTTAAGGATGTCTTCCTGCTTATTATACTCTACATGCATGCCACCAAGCTCAGGCATCCAGAATCAGGGGGGTTTGACACAATAGGGTCCCTGCATAAATGAAGATTAAAGTCTCCTGCAATCATGAAAAAAACATTGTGGCTAATCTTAGGTGTCATACTCCTTAAAAAAGACCCTAACCTGGAAATGTTACAAACATTTGATGCAACAGTAACAGCATTATAAAATTACAGTATCAACAGATTGACAGACCCCTGAGTAAGTAACAGAGCCTGAAAACAAGGATTATTGGTTGCCATCACAGTCAGACGGCAGCGTACTGCTAAGGAGACAATAATGATCAGCCTGCCCTTAGGTCTTCCTGCACTTGACGGAATGGCGAGCACAAAGAAAGTCTTGTATCTCTCAAGAAAGAAGCTGTTTGTGTTCGACCAAGTGTCCTGGAGGCATATTACATCAAAGCCTTTTATGAAAGCACTCCAGATAGGGTCGATGAACTTGCTTGCTAACCTGGCAATGTTCCATGACACAGGTTTCCAGGCCTTGCCTTCTCCAGAGCCGATTGAACAGGGCGATGTCGTCTTTTGGCAAAAGGATGATAGCTCAACGGGTTCCCTCTCAGTGAGTCAGTCACAGGTGTCATGAGGTGTCATGAGTTCTCATCTGCCTAAGAGGCTGGGGGTGCAACGGTTGAGCTGGGAAACCCTATTCATTCACCTCACCAGGTGACCTCACACTGCTCGGAGAACTGTAAAAATGCCCCAGGGGAGGGCTACTATGGACGAGACGGCACCAAGAATGTTATTCTCAGTGAGTGCATGCAGGACCCTATCTGCCAGGTGAAGTCTGTTAAATTTAATAATAACACAGTCTCCACCCAGATATTTTGTGAGCCATCCAATCCAGGAGACTCTACGCACTATATTGATAAATCTCTCCATCCTAAGACCCAGGATGGTATTGCAATTCAGCCAGTGCAGGACTTTGTTCGTTAATTGGTCAAAGCCTTCAATTCCACCAGGAGGGAGCACCGGAACGTTCCCAAGAACTACTACATATGGCTTGACTCTGAGGGAGATGTAAAACAGGTAACCTCTGCAGCTGGCTAAGTCCCGTGAGTTCTGCTGCTTGGCTCTCCAAGCAAGCCCCCCTAGCCCCCTCTCAATGACTCACCTCATGAGGTTTTGGCTGGCCAGGAGCAAGGGCGGGCTTTAGGGCACTGACTTTCCGGTACCGCTGAGAGAATCTACTGTCAGAGGGTTTAGATTCAGATGCAGACTGGAGGGAGGTGGCATCTGCCCACCGTGTGCACCGACTATCCTGTTGAGAGCTGAATGCACCCCCAAGCCTACACTGTGTTGCTTGATCCTTCGCTGGAGAGTGCTGACCTATCCTCCAGAGCTCTGATTCTATTGTGGCTAGCCGTTGCCTGATGGGGTCTAATTTAAGATCTATGCTCAACATTAATGATCCCAGCTAGCCTTCCATCATTGCTCCCAAATCTCCCTTGGTTACAGTTAGTGGATTGCCAGCACACTGCGCCACCCTCTCCGCCCTTGGGCATTTTGCTTTATTCGCGGTCGGGGGACCTTTCCTTTTAGCTCCCATACCTGCCCCTATTCGAGTGCTCCTGGTCTGAGAGGTGATCTTAGCGCCCTTGCCAAGAATGATCGGACAAAATCATTCCGGCTCCGAGGTCCGGCGTGTTTCCCTACCAGGACCAGATCCTACATCCGCCCCCAGAGGACTGGATCTTGCACATGAGGTTGAGGGACCTGGGTCTGTGTCTTGCTGGGCAGGCCTAATATGCTCTTCAGGCCGGTCTGCACTGACCCTTGACGTGCTTGAAGAACTAAATTGGGGCATGGGACAGGGGAATAAGAGAGCCAGTGGGCCATCAGTGCAATCTCTTTGTCGGTGATCCCTGCAGCTCTTAAAAGCAACATGGAAGCCAGTGCGCCTACAGCCGGTCCTTTACGCTTTCCCATTACTTTCAGGGGGGGAGTACACAGCGAGTGAAACAATCACCAGGGATTAGGCAGGCTAGCTCAGTAATTCAGGCAGGTCCAGGACCCTCCCTGACCAACACCCAAGCCAGAGGGAATCCTTCCCCTACCTGCTTGCACCGGGAGGTGGTGATGATATCCCACAGGGTCATTTTGCGTACGGCTCCCACTTGCCAGAGCTCCACTAAGAGACACCTCACGCAGCAATCCCAACACACCGAATCCAGCTTCAGACTTCAGACCCCGGCTCGAGGACCAAGAGGGGTGGCCCAGTCCAGCCTCCTCCGGTCGCTGACGGGCATGGGAGACAGACAATGCTTTTCAGGGTGCATGGCATGGCATGCCCCTGGGCTCCTCCTCCTCTCTTCGTAAGTTTTCTCTGACACCGAGTCCCTGTGCAACAATGAGACAGAACAAGGTTTTTCCCGTGCCGTGGGATGCAGACAGCGCTTTTCAGCGCATGTGGCGTGAGCGTGCCCCTGTGCTCCTCCTCCTCTCTTCATAAGTTTTCTGGGACACGAGTCCCTGTGCAATAATGTGGCAGAACACAGTTTTTCCACCAGTGCAACCACCTTCGGAACTGAAAATTAATTTGGTCTTCATGTTTGGGCTTTGGACGCAGGCATTAAGAGCAGTACAACTTCCAGCCTTGTTCTTTTACTAAAAACGTTGTACTTTGCCCTCTCTGCAGAGTCATCCCCAAACTTTTTGCCTCCTGTTTTCTGAATTTTGTTTTTTTTGTCTTTGGGACTCTGTGCAGTATATCACTGCTAACCAGTGCTAAAGTGCTTGTCCTCACTCCCTAAAACAGGGTAATATTGCCCCACACAGATTGGCATAATTAATTTACTTATAAGTTCCTAGTAAAATGGTATACCATATACCCAGGGCTGGTAAATTAAATGATACTTGTGGACATGCAGCAGTTATTGTGCCATATTGTGTCACCCCTTAAGTAGACCTCGAAACATGTCTCAGGCCAGACATTACAGCCTGTAAGCAGTTTAAAACTGCCAATTCAACCTGCCAAAATAAACCCCTTGCCAGTCCTAAAACTCCCTTTTGAAAACGTTTAAGTCACCCTTGAGGTAAGCCCTACACAGCCCCTAGAGAAGGGTGCATTGTATTTAAAAAGTTGGGCATGTGCTTTTAAGTTTGACATGTTCTGGTAGTGAATAACTCAGAAATTCGTTTTTCACTGCTGTTAGACCTACCTCTCCCATAGGATAACATTCCATTATTTAATAAGCAATAACTTTTATTTGGGAACAGGTACAAAATGTCATGTTTAGTGTCTAAGGAATGGTGATTTAAAATCCCCTTTAATGGGAAAGTTGAATTTGAAGTCACAATTCAGAAAATTACACTTTTAGAAAGTTGCCTTTTTTGTGTCATAAACATTTGGTGCCTGCAGCTGGTTTCCTGTGTTACATGACTAGGTGTAGTTGGCAGTTGGCCTTTATGTATTCCTCTCACATAGTCACACAATAGAGGGCCTGGGTGTTGGCAGGGTGGGCCATACAAGCAGGATAGGGGGAAGAGCTATACACAACCTCACAGGAACTTCAAAGACACTGCTTCAGTTCACACACAAAGAACTTCACATTGGCCTTTTGTGACAGCAGACAGCCTGGGACCATGGCAGGGAGGCAGGACATTTCAAGCACTTCTGTAGGGGGGGGGGGACTCCAGAAGTTTCTTCCACTTCAGAGCTGGCACCAGATATAAAGATAGGACCCTCAGACACACTCGTGAATTCACTTCTAGACCTGTGGAAGGACTCTCAGAGGAATGCCCTGCTTCCTCTGGCCTGCTTTGTACTTCAGAGGACTGCCCTGCTGAACCAAGAGGACTTCTCTGCTGCCTGAGTCGGCCCTGTGCTCTCAGAGGACTATCCTTCTGTTTGAGACCTTTTTGAACCTACAAATTGTAGAGTGTCTTTAAGGGCTAGTTGGTTGAACTCCTGATCAGAGCCTCAGGGATTGAAAAGGCTCCAACCATTTTGCACCTTCACTTGGACCCAGCCAGAGTGAGTCCTGACCCTCCAAGTAGTCCCCCTCCAGTCCTGGATCCTTAGAAATGGTGCCAAATGTGCCCAGAAAGCCAAAATCCAAATATTGGGACTTAAAAGATTTTCTGCAAAGAAAGTGCTCTGAGACCCAAAAGGAGAGCGGGATTTACCTGCTCGTCAATCCTCTCAAGGTGCATCGCAGGTCGCCCGACTTTGTGGCAGCTTCCACTACATTCTTCTGCGCAGCAATAAATCCTATTCAGTGGCTCCTTGCAGAAGGGGTATCTGGCCTTGTGGAACAATCAACGGCTACAGTCTGCAGCTTTGTACTGCAGGAAATTTTCGACTTCCATAAAGAGACTTTGTCCAAATGTGGGAATCTTCACCACAACTTCTTACAGCGACCCCCCCCCCCCCGACAATAGTGCCTCCTCCTTGGACACAGCTGGCTGCCTTGTCCAGCGGAACTTTACCTTCTCAGACATTTTTCTTCAACAATTCTTCTAAGTCCGAAAGTGAGCAGTGACCTGGTCAAATCCACCTTGTTTATCCTAATTGCTCTCCATCGCAGTCCACCAGAACTTTAAACTTTGCCCCAGCCTCACACGACTAGATGTCTGTATTGGCATTTTGGTTTTTTAGGTGTTATTTTTCAATTTTAAATTTAAAAACTCACACCTCCGGTTCTACTGATTATATTTTTGTCATTTTGGTGTCAAATAATTTATTACCTTAACTCTATTTTTCTAAATTGGCATGGGATTTTTCTTGTTTTGTGTTTTCACTTTATTTCTGTTTAAGTGCTGCATAAATACTTTCCACATTGCCTTTATGTTAAGCCTGACTGCTTTTGTTGCAAGCTACCAGATGGTTAAGCACAGGATAGTTTAGTGACTTTTTACGGTTCACCCTGGCAAGTATTGATACTGTTGTTTGAGTAGTGTTTTCACACCCCTCATCCAACAACCCAATTTCTGACATAAGTGCTGTGTTGTTTTTTTTAACCAAGCAAGTAAGGATGAAATCCAGGATTCTTTCCCAAGACGGTCCATATATTTGGCATTGTATGCTGTTAGCGGCTCATCTTCCAGATCTGCGAAACAGGAATAGTGACAACTTGAGTTGTCATCTGCTGAAAGAACACAAACAGGTTTTAGACAATGGTTTCTCTTTTATATTTAGTATGCTTTCAAGTAGAGGTGATTCTTCATGTAGTGTTTGTGTAGGCAGGTGGGCCCTAGAACTTGTCAGGAAGAAACAAAATTGCCTTATTTATTTCACCTGGTTAAACCTAGCTTTACGTTTTCACTGCTAAAGGTCATTTGCCTGCTAATCAAACCTTATTTTTATTATCCTTTTTCCATCAATCTAACATTTGTGACAATTTTTTTTTATACCTTTGATATAAAGCTAGCCTAAATGCATTATTAGAAAAGACTAAGGGCCACATGTATGACCGTTTCTAGCGATCTCAAATGGGAAATCTGGCTGTTGGCGACCGTTAAATATGTTTGTGGCATGCACAAACCTTATTTTGCGAGTTGGTAACCTTTTACCGACTCGCAAAATAGGGTTTGCGAATCACTATTAGGAAGGGGCATGCCAAGGAAGTCCCTTCCTAATAGCTACTCACAGTGCCGTGTACGAATGTTTTGCAACTGAAATTCGGTCTCAAAACATTCACATTTTACCACCAATGGAAAGTTGGGGGTATACTAGTCGCAAATGGTAAGGGGTCCCTTTGTGACACCTTTCCCTTTGTGGATGAGGGCACAAATATTTTTGAAGAGCAGGTAGTGTTCCCATGGACCATTGTCCGCTATTAAAAAATGAAACTGAAACGTTTAATTTTTCTTTTTGAATTGCATCCCATTTTACTTTAAGGAAAATGGGCTGCATTAAAAAAAAAACTGCTTTATTGAAAAAGCAGTCACACCATGCCTGTGAGTGCCTACCATCCTCAATGGGTCGCAAATTGCTACCTGCCTCATGAATATTAATGAGGCAGATCCCTTCTAACCCATTTGGGAATCGCAAACAATGTCTCAGACACTCTTGTACATTCCACATTGCGTGTCGCAATTTGCGACTTGCACAATGGACAGGTCATACATCTGGCCTATAGACATTAAAAAGGACACACGTCTTTTAGTTATTTATTATATTGATCTGTTCCTACAGGTATAAACTCTTCTAAATACACTGTAGCTAGATTACTAATGTCTTGTATGCTAACTTATTGCATAATAAGAAGCAAATAAAGCTTTGATGCCTGAGGGTTCGCTCCAGAATGGGAAAGACAGCCAGTGCTGTTTTAATGAGAAATGCATCTAAAATATCTTTATAAGATGGCCGAATGGTGATTGGTTGTCTGCACTCCTAGAAAGCATTATTGTTTGGACTCAGATCCCTGGGTGGATACATTTGTGGGTCAGTCTTTGCTATATAACTTATTTGTGTAAAGGTTCTGGATACACATCTTAGGTTGAGTTAGCTTGCTTCTCATTTCTTGCTCTCCAACTGGGGAGAGGAGTTGGCCTAACGGCTAGGGCGGTCGACCTCAAATCTGGGGAACTGGGTTTGAGTCTTGGCAATGACGCTGAACATCCTGTGATTCTGGGCAAATCACTTAATCTCCCTGTGCCTAACAAAAAAATCAATGTGTCTTCATGTAATGCAACTGGTGCTATGTAAAGCGCTCTGATACCCGATTCGGGTCAAGTTCGCGCTATATAAAACTCTGTAAAAAAACTGGATGCTAATAAAATCTTATTAATAGTGAAAAACTGCCCTTGTCCCTTGACGCAACAGGTGGCATGTGGTGTGTCTTCGATGACGATAGACTGCGTGTTAGCTACCGGTGCCTTATGGACATTGATGGGGAAGCATGATGGCATTGATGGCCTATCCCTGTTAAGGTCATGGAGAGTCTACATTACTTGAATGCACTGAAGACTTATGTTGTTTCTTATAGCAGTCACCATTAGCCTGTTTTCGAGAGAGATAAAGCACACAGGTCTCCTCTCTTTTTTATGGAAATCAAAATGTAAGTCATCACTCTTCCTTCGGGGAGTCATGTAAAAGTTAATTTCCCTTTTTTCTGGGATTTCAAATGATACAGCTTTCTCTCTTCAGTATTTCTTGCTTTCTGTAAAATATGTCTCTATCCACCTGCCAGAGAAAAGAAGCAAAATCTGATGACCCCCAAAACTATGCCTTTGAACTTTTCCAATTAAATAGCCTCCTTTGCCCACCCACTGGGACACTTTTCCTCCTACTTATGGCTAACTAACCCCTTTCCATTGCCTCTGTAGTTCCTAGTGGTTGGTGTCAATGCTCTCCGACTTCTTTTGTATTTGTGTATTAGAGGCCAAAGCCCAGTTGAGTAGAGGAGAGATAGGAGTTCTGAAATTTAAATGCTGGCCTCTGATCCTTAGGCTCCTATTTAAAGCCTATTCCAGTCGTCTTTGTTACAAGATTGCCAGAGACATCACCATAAGCTGGTAAAACAGCTAGTTTGCTGACAAGAGATTCATGTGATTCACATTTCAATCAATCAATCAGGGGTTTGTAAAGCACACTACTCACCCATGAGGGTCTCAAGGCGCTGGGGGTGGAGGGGAGCTCTGGAACAGTCGCAGCATCGGATCAGTCGAAGAGCCAGGTCTTGAGGTCCTTCCCGAAGGTTTACAGGGTTGGGGAGCGTCTGATGTGCACGGGGAGCTCGTTCCAGGTCTTGGCTGCGATGTAGGAGAAGGCTCTCCCACCTGTTCTTGTTCTGCGGATGACCAACTGTCTTCAGTTCACCCCAATTTGGAACGTCCATTAATCCAGTCAGCTAAACCTACCCATGGAAACTGGGAGTCCATTGACATATGGGGGCTTAGGGCTGCTCGCAGGAGAGAATGCTACTGTGAGACGTTGGCCTGGTATATGCTGTCCACTAATTAAAGTGGGCACCTTGCACCAGTCCAAACAACCCTTATTTTTTTGTAAATCTATTTTTTTAATTGTTTTAAACATGAACATTCCTTGGCATTTGACACAGTAGGTAAGCAGAGGGTTGAAAACATATGTTGGGGATCACCCCGCATCAGGGTCAATAACTACTATTTCATGGCATGCAATCAGGCCTATTTGTGAACACTGTCCCCAGCGGAGCCATCTACAGTCTCTTTGACAGTCCCAGTGCAGTCTCATCAAGAGTGACAGTATTAACCGTACCGCAGCCAGGCTCCGTGCCTGTGCGCGAGTGCTTCCCGCCCCATTCAGGTATTGAAGAACAGGCAAAATACCCTCAAGGTCCAAAGATTATACATAACAAAACCTTAACAATGGCAGCGTAAACTGTACATACAGGCTCAATACCCCCCCAGCTGTCAGTAAACCCCCCGCCCCTCCGCACCCCCCCGGGGATCCCTCATGTGTGTGCCTCGGCTGTGAACAACGCCTTGCAAGTGTGGGTGTCGTGGCGCCAAGGGAGGAAGCAGTCAGGGGCATATCATCGCGACAGTGGGGCATCCCCCGATCCACCCCCACCCACGTCAGCTCCGTCGGCCGCCTCCTGCAACTCCGCGCAACCCTCTGCGCCTAGGCGTCTGAGCTTCCCCAGCAGCTGCTTCCAGCGGTCTGCCATGGGTTCCCTCCGCAGGCCCAGCGTTTCCTCCCTCTGGATGGCAGTCCCCTCAGCCCCGGCCCATGCCTGAAATGAGGCACTCCGAGCCTGCACGCGCGGCGGGTCATGCGCTTTCCACCGCTTCGTAATGAGGCGTGCCGCTACCACTAGCCCCAGGTCTATGAATCGAGACGTCACCTTATCCTTACGCGATCGTTTAAAGTGGTGCAATATGTGTTCGGGCCAGTCGAATGGGATGCTGCGGCCCACACTCTCTAGCAGCAACCCACTGACCGATCTCCAGTAGACACCCAGCCGTGAACAGCTCCACAACATATGTAGGAAACCCGCCCTCGGCTCACTACATCTAGGGCACACTGCGTCAGTACGGTGAAAATACCGATTGATTAACTCCGGCGTGAGGTAAGCTCTGTGCACGATAAATAACTGGATTTGGCGGAACCGCAAGTTTCGGGGTATACGCACCGGGCCCTTGAGTATCCTTTCCCACTCCCTGTCCTCTAGCGGTCTTCCCAGTTCCAGATCCCACTTAGCGCGGAGGCGGTCCAGGCTGATGGACGACAGCTCCCTCAGTGAAGCTGCAAACCAGCGGATCAAGTGCCCTCCCCATGACATGCAAGTATTGCATGGTCAGATGCAGGTTGGGTTCCGAGGCCATATCTCCCCACTGGGCGGTCATGCTCGCTATCAGCGAGCGATGCGTCAGGAACCCCCCGGGCGGGAGCCCGTCCTCCGATACCAGGGTCTCGTATGGTATGAGCTCGCCCTCCCGGTACAAATCTCCCAACGTGCCAAACAACCCTTATGGTGATTTAAGAGGTCGAAGATAACCTTAGAAAGCTATCCAAGTCGTAGCTGTGGAGAGCAGCCTTCAGGCTTAGTCTTGAAGGAATGTTAAGCAGCTGTTTTACCAGAATGCAACCTTATATTATTGGTTAAATGAAAGGCTAAGCACACAGTAGTTATGAAAATATATATTTATTAATATAACACTCTCTAGTACGACACAGTATCTCCTACACGGAGATAATCACAAAGTACACAATACCTAAGCACAGAAATGACAGTAAATAGCATTAATACACAGTGGGCCCCGGGGGGGACCAAACCATATACTAAAATAGTGGTATATGAACCATGACTGGTGTCCGGCGGAAGCACCAACAAGCCTTGGCAACGGCAACCCATGCAGAAGGTCAAGGAAGGTTACGGTTCAGACCAGCAAGATCCAGGAGACTCACCACAGCAAGGGGAGTCAGGGCAGACCTGGAGCAACCATGGGAGCCCAAGAAAAGCAAGGTTGACCCTCAAGTGGACCCACAGGTCAGAGGCACAGAAGTCGCAAGTGGACCTCGAGCAATTTCACCAAACAGCAGCCCACGGAGCACTTGGTGCGAGGAGGCCGGAGTTCTTGGTAGGAAATTGTGCCTGAGGTTGGGGCTACTCGGAGCCCAATGCACTTGTTGGGAAAATGCTAACAAGCATATGCACTTGCAAATGTACACGTTGCACAGGGGTTCGGGTATTGCAGCCCCCACAAGGGATTCTGAACTCAAACTTAGTGAGGGCAGCTCAGACCTCGAGAACATAGACCCCACCTCCTGTATTGCTGAAGCCTTCGGAGTCTGTAGGAGCTCAGGGTCAGCAGACCGGACAGCAGTGTTGTAGTACCTGCAAATGCAGGGGAGTGACTTCACTTCAAGGGAGCTATCTTCAGTTGTCCTTGATGCTCCACAGGTCCTGCATGGATCCTGCACAGTGCACGGGCACAGCTGATGCTTCAGACTGAGAGGGAGACAAAGTCGAGCCCAACGAAGTCCAGCAAAGTCCAGAGTGTCCAGACGGTCAAAGTTCAGTGGTTCGTGGTTCAGAATCTTGTCCACGTCGAATACAGGGTCCTACAGCCAGGAAAGCCGTTTTGTACCCACAGGAGAGGGGTGGTCAGATTCAGGGAACCCTCCCAGGGGAGGGTCTGGACAGTGGGGAGGCTACTCCCATGTCCTTTGTCCAGTTTTTGTCAGAGCAGGAGCCAATGGCTCCCAGGACTGGTTTGAACTGGACTATGCACAGGGTTAACAAATGTGTCCCTGATGCAGACTTTTGGTCACTAGCAAGCGCACCCACCCAGCACTAATACACTAGAATCTGTCTGGGAGGTGGCTACACCTCCCTGTGACAGGATGCTTATTGTTCTGCCTTTCCCTGCTCGAGCTTGGCTCAGCAGCAGAAGGGCAAAAATGTGTCTCTGGTCGGCAGAAACCATTTTGTGCTGCCCGGGTATAGAAGGCTTGTACCGGGAACACCAGGGACCCAACAAAGCTCGCTTCTGAGGGGTGAAATCATCCCTCCCACACCGGTTACCAGTATGGGCATATGATCCCAACATGTTTGACACCAAACTCAATAGCGTTTGTTTCAGATGTTTTAGAGTTGGTCATCACGTGGTCGCATAATGCCACTCTATATGTCGCAAATGGCTGCTTCACTAACAACCCGGGAGAAGGGACTCCATGGGTTGCAGGGGTGTCCAGCTTATGCAGTGGCACCCTCTCACTTAGAACCAAGCATCCTGCCTTCAGAATTTTAAGGCCTGCTATAGGGATGACTTATAGGTTTTAAGTATAGTGACCCTTAGATATAGTAAACCTATATCTTAAGCAAGTGGTGCATCCACCAACTCACACAGGTTGCAATGGTAGGCATGTCGTTCCATTTTGAATGGACTCTCCTGGGTGGTGTTGGACTTGGCCCTTTTTCCCTGAATTTTTTCGTTTTTGCAGTGTTAAGGTGCAGGTGCTCCCTTCTCCCAAGATGGCTGCCACAGACCCCTGCTACTGCAGGGTGGTCGTTTTTCATAGTAGCACCCTAGCTGCCAGGAGCTGGCTGGGACCCACAACAATGTTGCGACACCAGCCTGCCTTTTTGTCCCATAGGTAGAGTGGGGAAGCTCCTGGAAGATGCTGGAACCTTCAGGAAGGGAGGTGGGGTTTTACTTTTGCCGCCTTGGCTAGAGGTCACCTGACCTAGGGCTACTTAAGAGTGGGAGGGAAACTTTTGTGGTGAGTTGGCCATTGGGGTGAAGCAGAGCTGGAAGAATCCACCAGGAATGTAGGCGGTAGGGCCTAGCCAGGGACTTATGCCTCTGAGAGTGACAGAATTTAGGTACTGCCTCTTAAGTGAGTGAGGTGCCCTGTGAATCCCACTGATCTTGCCCAGTAGTAGGAGGACCCAGAGACTCTCTGCCAGCCTGACTAGGAGGGATCTAGTCGCCCTCTCCATTCCTACCCCCTGTAACAGAACCCCTTAAGGGCGCCAGATACATCTGCGCCACAAGACTTCATCTGTCAACTGAGAACTGAAACCTAACTGTAAGAACTGAGACTGCATGACAAGAGCGAGCTGTAAGCCTTGAATGCCAGAGCTGAGACTGCGTGTCCAAGCTGACCTATCAAACTAAATGCTAAGCCGATTGCCAAGCCACCGGGGATCGACCAGGTACTAGCGCTGTGACCCCCGCGCTCCCTGCCCTGGTCTGGGACCCCCGGCAGCGTGCTCCGCTGAGCACCATATCCCCATCCTTAACTTGAGCCCCCCCCTGCGACGACGAAGCCAGCGCACTCACCGCCGCGGCCTGGAGGCCTGGAGAAGTGCCCTGCTGTGTCGCGAGGCCCTGGAGAAGTGCCCTGCTGTGTCGCGAGGCCCAGGAGAAGCCCGGGGCCCCGTCGCTGCCGTCGCAGCCGTGTGAGGAGGTGCGCAAGGTTGGGGCCGAGTTCCCCCATCGTCGTGAGGACGGACGCCTGCTGACGCCGAGACGGAGGTAAGCCCGGAGGCCGAGATCCCCCCTGGTACGCCCCCTGCTGGTCTGGGAACCACACCGCACTTGGCCCGGGTTGTCCCCTCCGTGGGAGTCCCCTACCCTGCCTGCGCGACGGAGAGACCCCGCTGAGGGATCCTGTCCGTGCCCCCCCTTCCGCGATACTGAGCGCGGTGCTCTGTGAACTGCACCGGAGCATAAGGACCCGCTCCTCAAGTCCGCTAGCCCTCCCCGCTGGAAGCCGTCCCAAGTACGGACTGACATTACCCTCGTGTGGCGCTTCACACCACCGACTCCGCTTCCCCAGCCGGAGAGACCGGGACTGCAAGTAGCGTGTTATGTTATATGCTCTGCTCGAAAGTATTTACATGCCGATGATCACGAGTAGCGTGTTATGTTATATGCTCTGCTCGAAAGTAGTTACATGCCGATGATCACGAGTAGCGTGTTATGTTGTATGCTCTGCTCGAAAGTATTTACATGCCGATGATCACGAGTAGCGTGTTATGTTATATGCTCTGCTCGAAGGTATTTACATGCCGATGATCGCGAGTAGCGCGTTACGTTATCTGTTCTGCTTGAAAGTACTTACATGCTAAGGATCACGAGTAGCGTGGTATGTTATATGCTCTGCTCGAAAGTATTTATATGCCAACGATCCCGAGTAGCGTGTTATGTTATATGCCCTGCTCAAATGTATTCATAGGTAAATGATTGCGCGTAGCGCTTGGTTTTATATGCTTTGCTTCACAGGATTAGGGGCCATCGATTACGAGGAGCACTCAGTTCTACAGGCTCCATGTTAATGTACCCGATGTCACCCATTACGAGTATCGTGCTGTGTTAGACGGCCTGTTCAGGGAAAGGCCTCGCTTAGCGCGCACAGCGCTATAATCACCCGCACTTAGCCAACTGCAGTGGGTAGATGAATGAGGTTAGGCACTGCATATATATCGCTAAGATTGCTGTATTTACTGACTGATGGTATTATGATGCATGTATCACCTTGTTATTTCCTGAACTGCAACTGACCAGCTATACTTGGATAAACTTGAAGTATTTGCATAATTTAAACGGTGTGGCGTCACTTAATGTGTGTGTCCCTAGTCCATGAGGAGTGTGTGGTGTATGGTTGCTTAACACATAGCCCTCTGGTTGCCCGACCGGCTCGCGCCACGTTACCGCCCTTAGGGCCTGGTGACCCCAGGTTCCTACATTGTTGGCCAGCGGTGGGATCCCTAGGACCTGTGACCATACAGCACCCTTCCGTGAGGCGAAGGGCGCCACAATTAAACGCCTATTGTGTTCCAAAGCTCTAAAAACATTGATTGCTGCATTGTTAGTTCCACTGTCCAGGTTGAGAGTGCAAGAAGCCTGGTGAGCCGTTAACTGTTGCCTATACCCTAGAAATTTTTCTCCTCAGTGTCTAGGTCCCCACCTGCTAGAATGGAATTCCGGTTAGCTGACCTCGAGGGGTACACTGTGAAGCAACTAAGGGAGTTCGGGCAGGGGATGGGGGTGCCTGGGATGCGGAAGGCCAAAGGACCGGAACTCCGCACCGCCATTAGGGCATGGGTAGAAGCCCACCCAGAAGGGAGAGGGGATGAGGGGCAGGAGGCACCAGATGCACCTCAGGAGGAGAGCGCCCAGGAGAGACCTCTTGAACGTGGATATGTCTGAAAATGTGCCCCCAGGGAGACGTTCTGGGGCCAGTAGTAGGACAGGGTCTAGTAGGAGCGCGTCTCCAAAGGAGTATGAGGACAGAAGGGAGGAGAGGCAGTTAAAATGGGAGCTGGCCAAACTGGAACATGAAAGAGAGAATAAGAAATGGGCAATGGAGGAGAAGAGGATGGCGCACAAGCTTCGTATGAAGGAGTTGGAGCTGCGTGCCCTCCAGATGAATGTGTCCAGTAAGGACACTGGTGGCAGCATACCGGAAGCTCCACAGGAGCTAGAAGTTTATTTACCCCAGGATGACATCACCAGGGTGTCTGAGGAGGCATTGGTGGTTGACCCTGAAGGGGGTGGTGCAGGGATCTCCCAACCCAGCGAGGTGGGAGAAGTGGCAGATAGCCCAGCTAGGTCCCAGGGAGAGAGGGTTGTAGGGCCTCACGACCTATCTATAGGAAGGCGTGAGACGGGGAGGTGTCCCGAGGTGCCCCAACCGCAGTCTCAGGGCCTGGAGAGTTCCGCAAGGGAGCCCCAGGTTGGGAGCCTAGGCTGTCCCGATGTGCCATCCAGTGCAGGGGAGCCCCTAGTGTCAGGAGGACCCAGGGCGACTGTAACCAGCGCTCCTGAGGTTCTGGGGTTGGCCCAGTTTCAGGGTTTAGGTCCTGGGCTGGGGTGCCAGGCTCAGGGGTTGCCTGACCTGGCGGATGGGGCCTCTGCTAACAGGGTCCCCCCGAAAGTGACTTCCAGGGGTACTTTTCCTGTTAGGAGGGTGCTGAAATCTGGAAGGGGGTGCAGAGGGAGGAAGGTCTCGCCTCGGGCACCAGGTCGGCTTAAGGGTTTAGACCCTAGGTTGAGGACGCAGTTCAAGGGTCAAGGCCCTGTACTGAGGAGACAGTGGTAGTCTGAGGGTGCCTCGCAGGGTAGGGTGAGGAACCCCAGAAGGAGAGTTAGGGGGAGGAGAGCCTCGCCCCTGAAGGCTGGTCAGCCTAAGGGTGTGGACCCCAGGTGGAAGGACCAGAGGCAGTTTAGGACTGCAAGGAAGAGTAGGAGAGTGGTCAACGGGCACTACAGGCCTGGGGCTACTGCCCCCCACTCTGAGAGACCACACGGGCCAGTGACATCTGGATGGCCCAGGGGCCGGTCCTGGCCACAACTAGCTAGGGAGCCCCCGTGGGGTGGTTTCGTTGGTCCAGGGAGGAGTGAGAGGGAACCATCGGGTTCCAGAGTGGAAGAGAATCTGCAGTTGCGGGCCTGCATCCACCTTTTCTCGCCCCAAGCAGGGAAGCCCATCAAGGCATTGATCGGTCTACCCTGGCTTTCGGCTGGAAGGGGGTTATGTTGGACTTGGCCCTTTTTCCCTGAATTTTTTCGTTTTTGCAGTGTTATGGTGCAGGTGCTCCCTTCTCCCAAGATGGCTGCCACAGACCCCTGCTACTGCAGGGTGGTCGTTTTTCATAGTAGCACCCTAGCTGCCAGGAGCTGGCTGGGACCCACAACAATGTTGTGACACCAGCCCGCCTTTTTGTCCCATAGGTAGAGTGGGGAAGCTACTGGAAGATGCTGGAACCTTCTAGAAGGGAGGTGGGGTTTTACTTTTGCCGCCTTGGCTAGAGGTCACCTGACCTAGGGCTACTTAAGAGTGGGAGGGAAACTTTTGTGGTGAGTTGGCCATTGGGGTGAAGCAGAGCTGGAAGAATCCACCAGGAGTGTAGGCGGTAGGGCCTAGCCAGGGACTTATGCCTCTGAGAGTGACAGGATTTAGGTACTGCCTCTTAAGTGAGTGAGGTGCCCTGTGAATCCCACTGATCTTGCCCAATAGTAGGAGGACCCAGAGACTCTCTGCCAGCCTGACTAGGAAGGATCTAGTCGCCCTCTCCATTCCTACCCCCTGTAACAGAACCCCTTAAGGGCGCCAGATACATCTGCGCCACAAGACTTCATCTGTCAACTGAGAACTGAAACCTAACTGTAAGAACTGAGACTGCATGACAAGAGCGAGCTGTAAGCCTTGAATGCCAGAGCTGAGACTGCGTGTCCAAGCTGACCTATCAAACTAAATGCTAAGCCGATTGCCAAGCCACCGGGGATCGACCAGGTACTAGCGCTGTGACCCCCGCGCTCCCTGCCCTGGTCTGGGACCCCCGGCAGCGTGCTCCGCTGAGCACCATATCCCCATCCTTAACTTGAGCCCCCCCCCCTGCGACGACGAAGCCAGCACACTCACCGCCGCGGCCTGGAGGCCTGGAGAAGTGCCCTGCTGTGTCGCAAGGCCCTGGAGAAGTGCCCTGCTGTGTCGCGAGGCCCAGGAGAAGCCCGGGGCCCCGTCGCAGCCGTGTGAGGAGGTGCGCAAGGTTGGGGCCGAGTTCCCCCATCGTCGTGAGGACGGACGCCTGCTGACGCCGAGACGGAGGTAAGCCCGGAGGCCGAGATCCCCCCTGGTGCGCCCCCTGCTGGTCTGGGAACCACACCGCACTTGGCCCGGGTTGTCCCCTCCGTGGGAGTCCCCTACCCTGCCTGCGCGACGGAGAGACCCCGCCGAGGGATCCTGTCCGTGCCCCCCCTTCCGCGATACTGAGCGCGGTGCTCTGTGAACTGCACCGGAGCATAAGGACCCGCTCCTCAAGTCCGGTAGCCCTCCCCACTGGAAGCCGTCCCAAGTACGGACTGACATTACCCTCGTGTGGCGCTTCACACCACCGACTCCGCTTCCCCAGCCGGAGAGACCGGGACTGCAAGTAGCGTGTTATGTTATATGCTCTGCTCGAAAGTATTTACATGCCGATGATCACGAGTAGCGTGTTATGTTATATGCTCTGCTCGAAAGTAGTTACATGCCGATGATCACGAGTAGCGTGTTATGTTATATGCTCTGCTCGAAAGTATTTACATGCCGATGATCACGAGTAGCGTGTTATGTTATATGCTCTGCTCGAAGGTATTTACATGCCGATGATCGCGAGTAGCGCGTTACGTTATCTGTTCTGCTTGAAAGTACTTACATGCTAAGGATCACGAGTAGCGTGGTATGTTATATGCTCTGCTCGAAAGTATTTATATGCCAACGATCCCGAGTAGCGTGTTATGTTATATGCCCTGCTCAAATGTATTCACAGGTAAATGATTGCGCGTAGCGCTTGGTTTTATATGCTTTGCTTCACAGGATTAGGGGCCATCAATTACGAGGAGCACTCAGTTCTACAGGCTCCATGTTAATGTACCCGATGTCACCCATTACGAGTATCGTGCTGTGTTAGACGGCCTGTTCAGGGAAAGGCCTCGCTTAGCGCGCACAGCGCTATAATCACCCGCACTTAGCCAACTGCAGTGGGTAGATGAATGAGGTTAGGCACTGCATATATATCGCTAAGATTGCTGTATTTACTGACTGATGGTATTATGATGCATGTATCGCCTTGTTATTTCCTGAACTGCAACTGACCAGCTATACTTGGATAAACTTGAAGTATTTGCATAATTTAAACGGTGTGGCGTCACTTATTGTGTGTGTCCCTAGTCCATGAGGAGTGTGTGGTGTATGGTTGCTTAACACATAGCCCTCTGGTTGCCCGACCGGCTCGCGCCACATTACCGCCCTTAGGGCCTGGTGACCCCAGGTTCCTACAGGTGGCATAATACAAGCTTCAGCAGCCCATGGAAGGCCTCTGGGGCACGTATGCCCTGGGTACATGAGGACCATATACTAGGGACTGACAAGGGTACATACCCCAGTATCCAATCTGAAGTGTACCTAAGTACATAACATAACATTTTTTAAAAAAAGCAGATAGGCTGGGGTCCTGATTAGCAGGATCCCAGTCAGACTAGTCAAAAACAGTGTCACATTTTAGCAAAAAGTTGGGGTAACCATAAGAAGCAGATCCTACTTTCCTACAGCTACCTCCCGGTACAGACCTTTTGTTTAGTAAACCTATTTTTGGCATTTGTTTGCTTTACTGTTTTGCAGACTGGGGCATGCAAGTGCTGTGAAAAGCACATTGGATATATAGCAATTATGACCCACAATAATATTAAGACCATAATACAGTGCAGCTTGGTTGTTCATCACCAGCACTGTACAGCCAAAAAAACACTAGACTTCACCAAATGAACAGGCATGGAATAACTGAAGAGATTTGTCACACACTGCTGGACAATGTGGAGAACGCTAATATAGTCCACCGCTGCAAGTCCCAAATATCTATACAATCTGACCTCTTCTTTACATAGACACTCAGATGTAGGATGATAATTACAATGCCCATCCCATCAGATCTCTCCACGTCTCTCTCCCTCCACCATGTCAGCTACAGACCAAAACTATATATAAAATCACAGATTGGACAACAAAGGGCAGTAGTCAGCTAGGCAGATAATATCATAAGAAACACCATAAAGGAACCTGCAGAGAAGTCAAAGCTGCCAGCTTACTGAAAACCATCAAAGTCGCGTCTTCCTCTCACACTTCATCATCAACCTCGCTGCTACTCGCTGCATCCCATATACGATACCTGGCCTCAATGGTTATCACACACAGCAAGGGAATACTTCCCACATATGATCAAAACAAAGACAACCTACTTTCAACCACTCACCCTACGCGGTGTAGTATGCTATCCATGTAGACAAGCGCACAAGCGCCACATGTACTATATAAATGCTGCAATACAATACGACACAGAATCAAGGATTCCTTATAGCAAAATCTGGTCAATAAGCGGTAATGAACCTGCAATGGGAAAAAAACAGTCAGAGTGCTGAATGAAGGCCTTGTGTTGTTGACAATGGCTTGTGAACGTTATTTGCTGATCTACAATTACAAACTGAGAATTAGTACATGCTCCATATAAGATGAGAGGTCTCATAAAGGTCTCATACAGGTGAATTCTGTTCCGAAGCAGTTCTGTATGTGGAAAAAGAGTATTGCTGGTATTCACCAAATTGATTGGGGTGGATCTTGAGGATCTGGTATGGGCGTTTCTTAGGGGGAAGGCAGGTATTTGATGATTTCAGCATTTTCTTCTTTCATGTAAAGTGCCCTATAGCCCTTCAGCCAAGTTCGGCTCATATGTGTAGGGCATATTGGTATGTTCTTTACAGCGTTATATAGCGCAAACTAGACCTAATGACATTAAAGGAAAAGCAGAAGTTTTACATGAAAGAATACTTTTTATTTAAATGGCACAGGGAGATTAAGTGATTTGCACAGGATATTGAGCCGACTCTTGGATTTGACATCCCCAAGCCATAAAAACCAAAAAATATGCTTTCATGTAGAACTTGTGCATTTCATTTAAAGCACTTTTAATACCCTCAGGTTTAGTTTGCTTTTTATAAAACTGCAAAAAATTACACTCTGCACATATGAGCCAAACTTGGCCATGGGCCTCCGGCGCTCTGACAGTATTCCACAGCTAGGTTCCAGCTGCAGCCTTACACTCCAGCTGACAGCGCAACAGTTTCAATTTCTGGAGATCTAGCTGTCAGGTCACATTCCTGTCGCGCTGTCAGAGTGTTAGGCAGGGCCGGACTGGGAACCAAAACCGGCCCTGGCAAAGTGCTCGGCCGCCACCCCCCCCCCCTCCCCCCCTTGGGGGGGTTGGCGGCCGAGCTCTTTGCCTGGCCCGGTTTTCGGCCGATTTTGTTACAGGGCCGATCTGCAAAAACTGCCCTGTAACAAAAGCGGCCCCTAGGGGCCCAAAACCGGCCACCACCCGTGCGGCCACCAGGGGATTGCCCGGTCCCCCGCTACGGCCAGTCTGGCCCTGGTGTTAGGGGCTCATTTACAAAGCCTTTGCGTCACATTTTTGACCCACCGGATGCTCATATTTACAAGGCCGCGTAAAGTCATATACAAGTCAGAGTACTACATGAACCGTTTTGAGCCTGTGCCATTGACGAAGTAGCTTTTCAGAAATATATTTATAAATTGGTGCGCAAGAGACTTTACGGAATGCTACTTATTCTAATTGACCGACCAAAAAAACTGGCGTTGCTTTCGTTTGAGAGCTTTCTTGTCGTTTGCTGCCATCTCATGGTGAAATGGAGAAAAACAAGTGTGGCCAGTTTGAAGGATATGAATTGTATACAGACGTCTGCGGTATTCTCCAGATATCTATTTTCCTTTGCTACCATCTATAGTTCAATTTAGGGAAATGCATTGTGTACAACTGCTGAACGTGTTCATGATGCAGCGTGGATTGGAATTTCAGATGTTCGGTATGGGGAATTTAACTCGGAGCTACTTACTGAATGAAAGTGAGTGAGATGCATCAGGGGAATTTCATCGTAATGATGCCCACATTAATTAAATGTACGAAAATAGACAACAAAAAGTATACAACGAACAGATGAATAAAAAAATATTAGCAAGTAGCAGGTAATCAACAGAGTGACAGCCGAAGGTATATTTTTAGGATCAATATTTGAGAGAATGAGAGAGGACTGGTACCTAATGGGTGAGAGGAAACTGTTCTCTGAAGAGGTGTGCATTCACATCTTGAAATGGAAATATGGAAGTGCAGGAACTCCTTATCCCATAGTACCTGTCTGCTGATGAGAAGTTCTGGTACTCTTCAATAAAAAGTATTGCAGCAGTGTCGAGGAATGTCAGTACTATCCTTTCCAAATTGAAGAAGTGCAGGTAGTGAGTACCTGATAGCACCTGCTCATTTAAAGTACAGGTTCTTCTTGCATAATGTGAAGGTGTAGAGCCAGTGGGTGAGCTGATATTGGTCTATGAAGCGATACATCTTCAATGTCTACCCATCAGCAGGACGGTGCGGCGTTGACTGAGGAGACAACCCTTTCAGTATTTTCTTTCCTTCTATTCTTCATTCCAGCCTGTTGATGTCTTGGCTGCTGGTGTGTCTCTGAAGGCGTTGTAGGTCATTCTTTTGGTCTGGTCGCTGATGAAGGCCCCTAGGGGGAGCCACTGACTTTCCTTTGGCATTATAGGTGATGGGGTCGAACTTCATTTGGTGCATGATGTGACGAGCTACTGTTTGCCTTTCAGAGGTACCAGTGTGCCTTCCGGGAGGCCACTGAGGAGTGCGTGACTATGCCCTGGTAGGAACGGACCAGTGCTTGCACTTTTGATCTGAAGTTAGTTTTGACTTTGAAGGTTGGAAGTTAATATCTTCCTGAGTTGCTTTTCATAGCCATATGTTCGTTTCTGTATTGAGAGTGAATCCAAGAGATTTCACTTTGGCAGTCAACTGGGTGGTTCATGTGTGGTAGACAGGCTTAGATCACACGTCCTTTGGTGCATTGGCAAATAGGAGGAATACTGTCGTCACTGGGTTAAGTTTTAGTTTGGTGCTAAACACTCAGGGCCATATTCACAAAAAAGTAATGCAGCATGGTGCAGTAAGCCATTTGGCTGAGCCTCGCTGAGTTACTTTGGAAGCAAAGGGATGCGTCATATATATAACAATATGATGAATCCCTATGCTCTCCCATGTGCTGGTGCACAATTGACTGCCATTGCACTATGGTGAAAGGGTGCCTGCGTTGCAGGGATGATTGTTTTTGTGCAGGAAGGGACACCTTCCTGCACAAAAACAATAACAAGATGTGTTTTCCTCTTTCTCTGTGTGCTGCAGAATGCAGCATGCATAGAATGAGGAAAAAATTAGGAAAAATGAAAACATTTCTCCTCGTTGCATCTCCCTGTGCCTCCCCTACGAAAGGTTGCAAACCTGGGAATCCGGCAGAAGCCATGGGTGTTGTGTGGGAACACCTCAGCAGCACCCGTGGCACGTCCCTTTCATGCAAAGTGCTGAGTAACAAAGGGCCGTATTTACAAGGACACGAAAAGCCACAAAGGTTGGCTTTACGTGTCCTTGTAAATATGCGGCAGCAAAATGCGCCGGAGGTACGTCAAAAAAGTTGCACACCTGTGGCGCAAGGGGCTTGTAAATATGCCCCTCAGTTCTGATTTTACCAGATTCATGCTTTAAGTCACCCAATTTTGCCTGCTTAGAGATTGTGAAGTACAGTTGTGTGTCCACAGCATGTTCACACATCTTGATGCTGTCAGTGTGTAAACTACCCAGAAGGTTCATATAGAGGCTGAGGTTTATGGGTATAGAGGAAGGATCTTTGGGGATCTCCACAGGAGATGGGATGGTTCCGGGATCTTGATGTTCCCATCTGGACGAGCTGGTAGTGGTTGGTGAGATATGAGGTGAGGTATTTCAGAACTTTGTGAGAACAGTATGTATGTTTTTGGTCAATCAACCATCAGCATTTGTACAGGGTACGGCTGCTTCAGGGAAGCATCCCAGCACTCAGAGCAGGGCGACTCAGAGTAAGGCTGGACAATGACAACTAGGTTTGGTCAAAAAGCCAGTTTTTTAATTCCTTCCTGAAGCAGTGCTCTTACTCTGTCATGAGGAGATTGATTGGAGGGTGCTCCAAAGTTTAGTGGTCAATACTGAGAAAGATCTGTCACCCTGTCAGACTTTGTCAAACCTAGGAATGCGTATCAATCTGAGATGATTTGATCTCTGCGATCTCTCCTGTTGGTACCGACCCAGTCTATTCCTCAAATAGCGAGGGCCTTGACTGCAAGGGCTCTAAACGCTAAGGTCAGAGCCTTGAGCTTTATCCTTTTTGCCACAGGAAGCCAGTGTAGCTGCTTCAGATGCGTCAAGTTATGATGGCGAAAAGGGACCTGTTGGATAAGCCTCGCAACTGCATTCTGAATGATCTGTAGCCTACGTATCAGGAAGATCGGGAGATAAAAGAGTGCTTCTCTAGTGAGGGGACAGACCCGGGTGGAAAGTAGGCTGGTGCTGGGTGGGATCTGAATGCAGACGGGCATAGGCTGGGGAAGATGGGCTAGCGTTTGGCGTGCCAGTGGTGCACCAGCTGCAAGCGTCAACTGTGCATCCGTGGCATGAGTCTCTGTATGTGAGAGCTTGGGAGCAGGTCTATGAACACTAGACCTCTTTCCAATCCAAAATACGGCCCCCAGAGACAGAGTAAAAATGGTGTCCCGGTCCGTGTCAATGCGCAATTAGTAAAGCCTCCAAAGATAATTCCCCCAATCAAGCGCATAGTGCATAGAGTACAAAAGGATTCTAAGACCGCAAAATCAGCTTTGTGTGTCCGAATGGGCGACCGACGGTCTGATAAAGTGCAGAGCGCTGAGGAACAGAGCAAATTCAGAACTGACTGACAGCACCAGCTAATGGCGTTTCACTATTATTCCCCCCCCTTTATTACGTATTGTTGGCTACAAAGTATCACTCAGCAAGTTTTATGAACAGGTAACAAAGTCACATACAATTAAAATCAGTTTAAAAATGCTGGCTATTCTCAGGAGTATGTTACGCATCCGCGGCATGAGTCTCCTCATGTAGGAGATTGGGAGTAGGCGTACAAATACGAAACTGCTGTCCCATCAAAAATGGTGCCCAGAAATGGCCCCAGGAGACGGAGTAAAAATGGCGCTCCGGTCCGTGTCAATGCGTGATTAGCAAAGCCCCCAAATTTGATCTGATAATGTCCCCAATAAGGATAAGAGTGCATAAAGTGCAAACAAATTCTAAGACCGCAAAATCAGCTTTTGTCTGGCTGAATGTCTGACTGATGACCCGATAAAGTGCAGAGTGCTGAGGAACAGAGCAGATTCAAAATTGACTGAAAGCTTCAGCTAGAGGCGTTTCACTATTATTCCCTCCAGTATTTCTAGCAGCACCTGAATCGTAAGCTACAAAATATCATTTAGCAAATTTTAAGAACAGGTAACAAATTCAAACATGTACAATTAAATTCAGTTTAAAAATGCTGGCTATTCTCAGGAGCCTGTTTTGAGGATGTTGATAAGTATTTGGTGGTTAACAGTGTGGAAGGCCATTAATAGGTTGAGCAGGATAAAGAGGCAGGGATTGCTATTGTCATTGTAAAAGAGGCCATCAATGTCTATTTGTGAGGTGGGTCTTTCTTGCTGCAGCTATATCTGATACCTTGTTGCCACTCCTATTGGAGGTTGTTCGTGATGATCAGATATTGTAGTTGGGCTGAGGCTGATTTCGCAATGACTTTATGCTGATGGAAACGAGATGAGTGATATTCAGAGTTGGCCAGATCATCAGGGTCCGTGGTAGATTTTTCCAGCAAGGACAGAATTTGTCCTCTTTTGAGGTAGACTGGAATGGGTTTTTGGTTGAGAGAAGTATTGATGATATTGAGGAGGGCTGTTAAGGCATCGCTATGAAGAGATTTCAAGATGTATGATGGTAGAATGAAATCTTTGTAGGCTGTGGTTTTGAATGTGTTGAGGTTATCAGTTAGTTCAGCATGCAAGAAGACGTTGAAGGCTAACCTTATGGTGGTAGAGCAATGTGGGATTGGAGGTGGCTAGGATTTATGCTTTGAGTTATTGATGTAGGGCCTGATTTTGTTGAGTTTCTCTGAGATGAATTGGTCATTAGCATTTGAGATTACAGGATATTTGACACAGTACTTGACATCTTTGAGGAGAGCTTTACATCTGTTGATTGCTTCATTGAAGGTGGTTTTGTAGAAGTAGACTTTGGGTGCCTTCATTAGGAGTTGATGAGTTTTGCAATGAGTTTTTGGTTTTAATTGGTTTGTTGCCATTTCTTTTGCTATTTCCATATGATGTGTTTTCTTTATGCAAGTTATTGTGTGTACTTCAGTTCTGGGAGAATTGTTTTACAAAGGTGTATAGAATTCCTCATTGTCGTGGCAGCGCTGTAAGCAAAAAGTATTGCACAGATGTTTGACTAGGGCTGGTCTTTGAGAGGCTGATTAATTCCTTTCAAAGGACTTCTAGTATGACATCTTTGAAGGAGCAATAGAATGTTTTTTTTCACCTTTGGTTTGACTGTGGTGAATAAGGTGGAGTTGAGGATGTGGAAGGGGATGACATATGTGGGTGGTCCAGTCTAAACATACAGGGACATTGCAGAAAACAGCCGAAAGGACTTGTGTGATGAGATTGAGAGAGTTGCCTTTTGAGGATATGAATTTGCTTATGTACTGCTCGTGTTCAGGGTC